>NW_022984951.1:1195433-1339030 GCF_010015565.1 Dissoconium aciculare CBS 342.82
TGAACGCAAATCCAGGAAGAGGAAAGCAATCACATTAGATCCTGCCCTGTCAGCCTCTCAGATCCAAGGGATAGTTGAGCAAGAGGAGGTTGAAGCACAAATAAGGGAGCAGATGCCAAGGGCTCCAAAGCGTGCTAGTCGGTGTAGCAAGTGTGGTTCCTTTGCTCACACCTTCAAACACTGTACAGTAGATTGAATAGTATTGTTATATAACACATTTAAGTCTCAAAGCAATCTATTAAGTATTGGTTGAGATAATCAGTGTTAAAGGTGGTAGACACGTAATTCGTGGACCACGCCGTGGGGTGGACCGCGCTCTGGTGTTTGACGTTAATGCCCAAAGAGGAGATGGATTACGTCAGCGATTAAAGCTGACCCGGGGACCTCAGAGGAGAACGTCAGCCCTTGAATCGGGGACCGTAAGCGGCACGCCGGCGACACGATTGACAACCCTCCGAAATGGATCACAAATCTCCAAATCGGTGAACACTTCAAGTTGGCGAGTCTGTATAGAGATGCTGTTCTACAATCGCAGAATATACTACACATGACAAGATATTAAAACCTCAAAACAAGCACGTTCTCCAGCGCTGTGAGAGTGACCTGACAGCGGCGATGCCGCGCATCGAACAAAAGTAGATCCCACAGAATTTCCCCTGGACGGTTTCTGTTTGAAGATACTTTCTTTCAATACTTCAATACTGTCGCTGGCAGTACAATCGACATGTATCATTTTGTCACGCTCGATGCCGACGGGCTGGCCCAGCGTCGACAGCTTCTCGACCTATACGCTACCATTGCCCAATGGTCCGCCATCATCCCGCTGATCGTCGTTCAAACCGTCTTACTAGTGAAATTTATCAATCGCAAGTACCACACTGGCAAGCCGCCGCGATATGCTGCTGTCGCGCAGTCGCAAAGCGGGACTCTATCGTCCGAGCCGTCGTCCCAGAAGGACGATGGCGTATCTAGATCGAACAGCCAAAGAATGTCCGTCGCTGGGAGCTGGAACAACTTCGTGTGGTGGAGCAGTGAAGAGGTAGCATGGGTAGGGAGCTCTCGCGGCGCGCTGCTAGCAGCAGCGTGTTGGGCTGTCTGGCTACTCATCCTAAGTTTTGCACAGACCGGAGATGGTGAGTTCAGTGCCGACAGGGCGTTGAGACATATTACGAAGTGGTTAAATTCCAAGCTATGAGAGTGAGATTGGTTCGATTGTGTTGCTGATATTGGGCCTGCTAGATTATCTTCACCTCACCAAACGCCTTGGGATTGTCGCGGCATCACAAATGCCGCTGCACTATCTACTTCCATTGAAGACTCCATATTCGCCTCTCCAGCTCTTGACACAAACCTCATATGAGACTTTATTGACACTTCACCAACTACTTGGCCGAATCATCATCCTCTTCTTTGCCGCACATGTAGCACTCTACACAAATTTCTTCGTACTTTCTTCACTCCTTGCCACAAAGTTGACACAGACTTACATCCTCACCGGCTATGCAGCCTTCGTCAGCTTTGCAGTCCTGGGCACGACTGCACTTGGCTGGGTTCGACATAGAAACTACCGTCTTTTCTACATTCTTCACGTCACCCTCGCATTTTTGGGGTTTCCTGCTTTGTGGATTCATGTCCATCACATCCGGATCTATCTCTACCAGAGCCTGGCTGTGTATATGGCCAACCAGGTACTGCGTGCTCTGGCTACACAACGAGTCTCCGCTCGTATTACACCAGTACCAGGCTCGGACAAACTCGTCGATATTGCCATTCCATCCGCTGGTGCACGCTTCACGTCTTGGCGTCCGGGAAATTATGGCTATGTCTCAACGAAACCAGGTCGATTCATACTTCCGTGGGCACGCAGCAATCCCTTCACATTGGCTCGGATACCGACCGCTGCGAAAGCAGGGCCCGCTGCACGTACGAAGAGGCAAGCTGCAGAGCAGGTCGAGCTGAAATTCGTCGCACGGATCCTTGGTGGCCAAACAAGGGCGCTGAGTGCCTTGCGACCAGACATCGAGCACCTCATCCATCTGGAAGGACCTTATGGCGACATGCTACATGGGGATCGGCTACTGCAGTATGACCGTGTGCTGTTCGTGGCTGGGGGGATTGGAGGGACATTCTGTTCACCGCTCTATGAGCAACTTCTGGGGGAGTTGAGTCCAAGCAAAGGCAGCCGCCGCCGACAGCAGGTGACTTTCTTATGGGTTGCTCGGCGAGCGGAAGATCTTTCATGGGCTCTTCCACACGAGAGACGTCGTCTGGAAGGATTCGCCGAGCGTCTGGTCGTCCACATCACAGGCTCAAGCAGTGGCGACAGTCGCGATGAGTGTATTGACAAGACGATTGAGAGCAAGAAGCGCAAGATTCGGACCAGTACTTCAAACAACAACAATCTCCGAGAAGGTAGCGATGCCATTGAACTAGAGGAACGCAAGATTCTCCTAAATGCCGAGGAGCTCGCGACTGGATCTGATGTCCGGAGCACCACCATCCAGAAGGAGAGATTTGCGGCGTTGACCTTACGTACTGGTCGCCCAAATCTCAGTCAAGCAGTCGATCAAATATTTGCCCCTAACGAGAGTCATGAGCTGCCACAACGTGTCGCGGTTGTCGTCTGTGGGCCGAAAAGCCTCTGCCAGGGTTTGAGACGTGAAGTCGGGCGATACGCAGACGGAGGAAGAGAGATTTGGTTTTGGAACGAGAAGTTTGGCAACTAACGAATTTATACTCATAATTTGTGCTGTAGAATTACCTATGAGAGCTAGATATCCCTACGAACCAAGTTGTGCAAATCAATTTCTTCTATCAGTCACTTCGTCGGGGAAATTAGATGATGGTGTATCCACAGCTACTGCACCATGCGAATTGATATCACAATATAGGGAGCCTCAAGCTGGAGTGGCCTGAGGTTTTGCCAGTGGCATCAAACGTGTCGTGCATCTCAGTATTGTTGGTGATCCTGTGCTCCATATCACCACCGATTACTCAATCGGACCGACAATACTGTGACACAGATGACATGAATATCAAGCGGAAAGAGCGCCCGCGCCTGGCTTGTGTACGCCTCGTGTATCTCTCCCTTTGTCCATACTTAGAACAGGATGAGCTGTACTCGACAAATTGCAGATGCACGCCACGTTGAGCTTGTTGAGTGGACTCGACATTTGGACTGGAGCTCGTCGACACCAGTGACGCGAATCCGCACTCGCGATGTGGGCGAGTTCGATGTGATAATGTCTGTGACTGATCATGCGTGGGTCTTCCTTGGGCTTCCTCCGCGTGGGTCCAGATCATTTTGTCGTCATCCCGCCACATATCCTGCTCCCATATGTTGAGAGGTCCCCACCAGGTTATAGTACGAGAGTCTACATCCTGTGCCAATATCGCAACAGGGAGCACGGATGGCACTCATCACAATGATGAATTCAATGTGCAGGAATTGAATGTTGCAACCCACGATAAATTCACGCTCGTTGCCCACGACGTAGTCCCACCATGTGGGCCCTGCAGCATGGCATGATACATACCAGCGAAGCATTGGACCACGTTTGCACTGGAGCATGTCCATGACCACAAACCATATCTCGTAAGTTCTGTCCGTCGTGTCAACATGCAAGCAACTCGAGTGCGTTTGCCAAGATTTCCCGACGAATCTCATGCGTCACTGCAAGGTCGAAATCAGTCTCATGGTGCAATCAGATCAAAGCAATGCCCACGATGCAGCATGTTATCAATTGAGGATCGTCATTTCCCCCAGCGCTCAATGCTGGAAAGCGGGCCTTGTCCCTGCTGCTCTATTGATTCCAACTAGACTTGTGAGCCAGTCAGAACATTGCAAAAGATCACGCATCGAAAGCCCTGACGTCGTTCATCGCCGGCAATGCGGCATAGTCTTTCCATCTTGTTTCTGACTTTATTTGTTCATGATCGAATCACAGGACTGATTCGAACGTTATGTGCGCGCTCGTTCCCGGGCTCCGGCGACGACGCCGACGCGGCGGTGCCTGTGGGAGAGCGCGGTGCAGCAACGTGGGCTTTTGAACGGCTGTCGCGATGCCCCGCACTACGTGCTAGACATGGCACAGTAGCGCCAGTCGTCGCTAATGTGTGTGATGTACGGCACGGTGCACTTTTCGCAGCACTGTACATCTCATGACAAAGTTGGAATCGCGAAGAGTGATACATGCAGGTAAACTGCTGGAGACGTGGAGATTGAGAAGCAGCCGAGGAGAGGAGAGGAGACGTCCGTGGATCGAACGAATGTGAAGCAGCATCTGACCTCTGTGCAGAGATGATTGGCTGGCGAAAGTGTATTCGTGAGCTTCACGATTTGAATTATGCGTTCTGGTTGACGATCAAGAAGCGCTGCAGCTACACAGACGTGTGCTCCCATGGCTGCAGCATACTGCGGCTTGGATGCATGTGTAAAGTCCGACGGGCTTTCATTCGGCCTCTATGGTTACCTAGGTATGTGAGCAGCTATCGCAGACCTGGCAGCTGGCCTGTGGAGCAAGCATGTTCGCTGCATTTCAATAATCCCAAGGCTGCTCGTGTTTCGGCGAAATCGGCAATTTACGAGGAAAGCAGCCCCGAGATTCTAGCATTTGGCATCGACGTGTCCCTTTCAGATGCGTGTCTGCAGAGGCGCAGCTGCAGGACCAATATCCCGAGGAGCAGTATCACTGCGTGGAGACATAAAGCAGTAGGAGATCGACACACGTACAGAAAGAGCGGGGAGGGCGGGCTTGCAGAGGCACCGACGGATGTCGTGCATGAGAAGTCAGGGCGCGACCAACCTTGGAACCCGCCCGCTCTGCTCGCTTTATTCCCAACCACATGCCTACCTAGGTAGGTACAATATGTATGTCCACGGATCACGATGTGCTGTATAGCACAGCACAACAGGCGGACTCCGGATTCATCTAACCAGTCGCTAGAATTGCAGGAACGAATCTATTCTGGATGGGTGATCGAACGAGCACTGACCCTCTTCGTGACCGTTAGAAGGTCAATCAAACTTGTCTTACGGATCACGATCGCGGAATACGTCGAACCGCGAGGAGCGCTCAGCGGGACTTCGCGAAAAGCGCTCCGGACGATAGTATATACAACAAATTGAGGCCCGTGATCGGACCATGCGGATGTCACGATAAGGGCTACCCAGGCGTGGACGGAGTGCCACAGCGGGGGTGCATATCTCACCTCTGCCACATTCCAAGCAAATGACAACCTTGGAAACGTCGTCTTGGCTCTATTCAGAAGCAGGCGATGACTCGATTGATGGTGATGACGACAGATGATGTCCTATATGCCCAGGTGGATATAGTGCTTTGCATTCCGAGTTGCACATGACCTGCCCGCGCTACGTAAACGACGATGTCTTGCCCCGTGCGACGGGAGCACGAGGTGTCTGGATCATCCGTGTGGCTGACGATGCTATGGCCTGTTGGCTGTCGTGGCTTGAGCGAGCAAAGGCCCGTGGGGTTCCCTTCCCATTTTGGATCCTGACTGTTTCTCATGTCCGCGGGCTCTATCGCATCTATTCACGAGGTCACCACTGATAAGAAGTCACTAATACTTGATGCCTACGTGCTATTGCTCCCACATATGAATATCTATCACGAGATGAACGAAATCGCGAAGGACCCTTGATTCCGACGAATTCAGTTGATGGGCCTGCCTGTCGGCTGTGTAGATCAGCCTTTATAGTGGAGCTTGCCGAGACAAGCGTCTTCTCAGTCTGAATCATCGCGAATGAGAATGCCATGTGGTCGTTATCCTGTGGATAAAGTGAGACAAAGACGCGTTCGGCAAGGCTCAAAGCTTGGCTAATGGAGCGATCATCTCTGTGCCCCGTCATTGCTTTGTTCTACGTCTTTGATGTGACGAAATCGTCTACGAACATGAACGCCCTGGTGTCCATCGGAACGATCCAAATTGGCCCATCCACGAATGGAGATGTTCGTGGTTCATTTGGACATCCGCTATGTAGATCCTGTGAGCAGATGGACTAACAATTCGGAGGGCCTCTCGGAATCCGAGAAGGGCAGAGACAATCGTCGCATCAATTGGTTGGCACCGAGACAACGGAGTAGATCGGGAAATGGATGCAATCATCGCTCAACTTGGTCCTTCACAGCACAGTCCTCGAGAGCGCGCAACGGCTCGGCCTATCTGTCCGCTTTCATGCGGCACTCGAAGTTCGCCCACACGCCGCCCTCTTTCCCCCGAGCGGTGCTGGTGCCTCTCATAGTCCAAGCTGACTTGCGCATCCATCACCGGCACAGTGTATTGTACATGGCATGCGACTACATTGTCTGATAATCTCTTATCTTGTGCTTGCGGGACAGGTTGATGAAAGAGCTGGATGAGGGCATCTTGTAACGATAATAGTCGGGATAGAAGTAGTCTTGGGACGGGTCATTCGATTGCAGAAACAATGAGGATCTATCGAGTGTGGTGCACTGATCGTGAGTTCAAGGTTCGGGTACTCTGCTGTTGACAACCAGGCGAACCAATCAAGTCTTCGCCCAGAACACGCCTGCCTTCAACTGTCTACAGTGGAAGGAGAGAGAGAGCGAGGGAGTCATCGCGCAAGGCCACCATCACCACTCTCATTACATGCTATTATTACCTATCGTACTGCCTGCCCAAGTGTTCTCCGCCGTCACACACACACCACACAACTGCCCACTCTGTCAGCGAGCGAGCGCTTCATCACCGAGACCGCACTTTTACTTCTCTCCATCTCCAACCTCGAAACATCTTCCCTCGATCAACTTGACGGCAATATCGCTGTTGTTACTTTCTTCGCCTTTTGCGACGCCAACGCATTCCGCCACACCTTGCTTCCCCGACGCCCGTTGTCACCACTCTAAACTCCGCATTCGCCTACGGACCGGCATCATCGTCGCGTTTGACGTATATCGACGCGAATCAGCTTTCTTGCATCGTCAAGTAAGTCGCATTGTCTTGCGCCTCATATTCCCGCTGTCTGTGTTTGATCAAGTGGTTGTGTCGTGGAGTTCTGCATATCCGGAGTTTCGCTGACTCATACTGCGTGAACCTGCAGGAAAGCTTCCACTTGAACCCATCCCTTCCCATGGCCTCTACATCCAGCTTTGCGATGGCATCTGCCACTGCGCCTACCCGTTTCGTCGCCATTCCTCGCATACGGGATCCCGCTATGGACCACACCGGCACTGCTGCCTACGAGGCTGCTGCTGATGCGCTTCTCTCTCTGCCCAACTCCATGTCGCCAGAGTTGTTTGCCCACTCTTGGCAGGAGGGAGCCATGTCGCCACCTCCCATGACTATCGATCGGGAGCATAGCGTAGGGTCCGGATTGGATGACGATCATTCTCTGCGTCACCAGGATGCTCGCCACAATGGCGGCATTCCACTGAGCGTCGGCGCACTCTCCAGCCTGGACGAGTCCATCACCATCACGCCCGCCATGTTGGCCAAACATCATCTTCCGAAGATCATGCTCGGTCAGGGCGCCATCCCCATCCGCGATGTCTTATACGAACTTACTCAAATGGTCCCGGGCTTTTCGCGCATTCCTCCTGCGAAGGCTCGTCGCATCGTTGTCGCGGCGCTGGAGAAGCCGTCAGGTGGCGGGCTTGCGGGCGAGATTGCTTTTGACAAGATTGGCTGGGGCAAATGGCACGCACACGTCAAAGGTAGCTCGCCGCTCGACTCCGGCGTCGGCTCCTTCGTCGAGGACAACTATTCTCCTGAGCGCAATAGTGAGCCCGGTTCACGACCCGACTCCGCAGTGCACATGTCTCGCGGTGTGCGCAAAAACCAGAGCGCCCGACGTCGACGCGAACACCACTCTGGCGGCAGCTGGACGGCTTCCAGTCTCCTCGAAGAGGATGAGTCGAACGGCGATCGCGACGTGGATATGGACATGGATGTGCTCGAGGAAGCCGCCGAACGTATGTCCTTGGATGGGCGGGACCCATCACAGGTCTCCTCCGACAGCGACAACGACGCTGACTCTAATTCGGACACCGACGACGATACCTGGGCAGCTGAGGGTATCGACGCGTTGCGGAAGGCTTCATTGCCCACTCCCAACCTGTTGACAACCCGCGGCATTGCCATTCGGACCGTCGGCGGAGGCCCTGCCTCCCATTCTCTCTCCCAACGCGATTGGGCTACCCGCCGCTCATCAGCTGCGCATCATGACCGCCAGCAGCGTGGCCTGCACTCGTCCTCTGTGCCACAGCGAGCCGGAAGACTGTTGTCTTCCACGCCGGAAGAGCGTGCTGCGATGGCTCTCATGAGTCTCGGTTCGATGTAACCCGGGCCTACTGTGCTGAAAGCACAACTTATCCCATCCCATCGCGTTGCTTTTTGTTTTTGCTTTTACGTTCATGGCGTCTTCCCCGGATTATCACCCTCTCCCTCCACCGATATCACTCACGTCTCGAGCCGTGCGATCTGAGATGACTGGATCGAGTCTACTCCTTTTCAAAAATGATACCCCGGCCTGACCGTCCGATTTCTGACGAACTAGCCATGATGACTTTTCCAACACAAATCCGATCGACCGGAGATGCTGCTATACCTCCGAGTTCTCGACCACTATCACCACTATCCTCCGCTGATTACGATACTTTTCACAACTTTTTTACTTCAAAAACGACACTGGGCACCAGTCTTCGCAAGTCAAGTGCTGACGGAAGACATGCTGGATTGACATGGGTGGCGTTACTAATTCAACTACATTTTCTTTACAACCAAATGATTTTGGTACATTACGGGTCTGATAGTCTCTAAACTGAGACTTTCACCAACCCTTGCCTTGGGATGGCTTGTCGCACAATCTGCGAAGCCGACCTGAATTTTAGCTTTCTTTCTTGTTTTTTTTTCTCGGCTCGAGTTCACTCTTAACCTGTACAGAGGTTTCCTCACCTTCGACAGAGTCTTGGACTTTGTTGAATCCTTGGACAAGAATTCTGTATCTCATACTTGCGCAATGATGATCCCTGATCATTCTTACGCCTGCTATTGTACCCAACATCTTACGACAATTTCGATTCATTTGGACAAATGAGTCTCTCACAACCAAACACAGCCAACAATCGTGGATGAGTCTGGACCGAAATGCGAATGTCGCAGGTCATCACGATATGTTTGAACGATATAAATACTCAACTCTTACGAATACAACACAATACCTCAACCGCCGGCGGCTATTATTATAGTCGCGCAGGCGTCGGATGTCTTCAACAACACGGACTCCGACCATACCGCATTCTCTGATCGACCATCGATACTTGAGAAAGCCCCAACATACGTTACGCCTCCGCCGTGGAGGCTTCTCTTCAAAATGAGACCCGCAGAGAGCAACAGAACGCGGAACGACAATTTGAAAACTCTGATGATGTGAGAACGGCTCATAGCCAATGCATCGTGGGGGATCAATGAAGTTCTTCTGGTATGCCGCTCTACTACTGCTTGTGATTTTGCCCGCGTCTCTACTTCGGGGGACCGACGGGAAACACTTAGGAAGTGATATGCTCGGAACAAGCTCTGTATTGTTTTGACGATCCGAGAAACTGCTTTCGAGCAGTTCTTGATAGGTATGCTGCCGTGATAGGCGCCGCAGTCAGGTAAGAATACGTCCCATTTACTTGGCCAACGTGTTCTGTCGAATTGAAGCGCTAGATCATGGCGATAGGAACGGACTTGGTGGACATTTCAAATAGCCGCTTCACGTCACAAGCTTTGTCAAAATATGCTTTGATCAATATCATACCTAACTACGAGACCGTGAAATCATCAAAATCCCATTTCCGATTAATTATATTCCGCGTGCACGGTATAGCAACATATTAAATAGATCCGAGGTTTGAGTGTTGCATCTGACGTCCGCACTGTACATCTCAATTAGGAAATGTCCGCAAAGTGCATGACTCGTGCAGCCTCGATGATTTCACGACTGTCAAGAACGCCGGCCGACCATTGGGAACTCGGAGGTTCTGGCCATGACCTACCTACAGGCAGATTAAATATCACTTGACCAAGTGATGGATACATGACCAATGCACATATCATTTTAGCAGATCTGCACGTCTCTTGTCTTTCGTTCGATTGTTCAATATGTCGATGCGGGTACCTTCGACGTTACTCAAGACTCCCTGTCCTCTCATGTTACTGGAATCGGCATTTCTCTGCTCCCGCTGTGCTCGAACGTCCATTCGGAAGAGCAGCAGCAATACCGCCGGATATCATCTGCGATCGCCACAGCTCCTTCGCTCACAATCTTCTCAACAATTCTCATGGCAACAAAGACGATCATATCATGTTGCTGGAAGGGCTCAGGCCAGCGCCATAGCTACACCGAGGGAAGATGAGGTTGATCGGAGATTCTTCTGGGCAAATGCATATCACGGGAGAAAGGCTTCGCCAGAGAGCAACAGATCGCGAAGCGGACAGGTGCCCGGAGCCGCGGCGGCATCCGTAGAAGAGGCGGGCATTCGAAGGAACATCTCAACAGCAGCGGGACGTACATCGGTCGATGCACAAGATGAAACAGAAGAGGCCCCACATCGAAGACGGAAACGACTAAAGGATGAAGCTGCGGCGGCAGCGAATATGACTGCGGCGGGTACAGAATCATCCGGAGGCGAGAAGCAACTCCCGCCAGACGCATCCTCGACACTATCACAAGACGCGGCCGCCGCGCCTGCAAAATCTTTTCGTCGTGTCTTTTCGAGCTATCTAGCACTGACGAAACCTCGCCTTGCATTTCTTATTGTTCTCACAACGACTGCTTCTTACTCAATATACCCGGTGCCAGCTTTACTCAGTACGACTGTGACTTCGGCGCCATCTTTGAGCACGCTCACACTCCTTTTCCTTACAACGGGCACATTCCTCGCGATTGCATCCGCCAACACTCTGAACATGCTCTTTGAGCCTCAACATGATGCGAAAATGAGCCGCACACGTAATCGCCCCCTGGTCCGCGGTCTCGTGAGCTCACGAGCTGCCCTCATTTTCGCTGCAGCCACTGGTGCTGCAGGCACTGTCCTTCTGTGGTATGGCGTCAATCCAACGACTGCACTCCTCGGTGCAACGAACATCGCTCTGTATGCTTTTGCCTATACTCCGCTGAAGCGCATCCATCCCGTCAACACCTGGGTGGGTGCCATAGTTGGAGCCATTCCGCCTTTGATGGGTTGGTGCGCGGCGGGCAGCCAATACGTGACCAGTGTCCCTCAAGCAAACAGCAGCGATGGAGGCTTCTTGTCGAGCCTCGTCGCCGAGTCCTCCGAGCTTCTCTTCACTCCAGCTGCAACAGGGGGTTGGCTGCTCGCAGCTTTGCTTTTCGCATGGCAATTCCCTCATTTCTTCGCTTTGTCTCACGCAGTGCGACATGAGTACGCTGGTGCAGGATATCGAATGCTGACTTCGACCAATATACCCATGGCAGCGCGAGTCAGCTTGCGATACAGCATTGCCATGTTCCCTATCTGTGCCGCGTTGAGCTGGACCGGTGTGACGGACCCGGCTTTCGCGATGCTGAGTGCTGGTGCGAACGGCTGGATGGCCAAGGAGGCATGGCGATTTTGGCGACTGAATGGTGAGAAGGGAAGCGCGAGAGCTCTGTTCTGGGCCAGCGTGTGGCAATTGCCCATTGTACTGGTACTGGCGATGGTGCTCAAGAAGGGACTGCTTGGACGCGTGTGGAGCGGAATATTTGGCGAGGAAGACATTTTACCTGAAGAATGGGACGACGAAGAGGAGTGAAGAAGCTCATTCTAGAGAGCATCATCTCATTCCCTTACCGGCTACCATACGGTTCGACCCTCCAGCCATGGCCTACGTGCGATTATGAAGTGCGCAGATAAATTATGCTTCGCAACATGCGACACCTCATGAACTCGAAGGTCAGAAGCATGCGCTGGTACGCGTCGCTCATCAGAGCCAGACTTACCAAATTCTAGACGGGAACTTGGGCTGGGTGTGTATCGCTCAGATGTTGCGCAGCGTCCTCGACGTCCCAAGCAGGACGGATGATTGCGCCTCAAGACTGCCGAGAGTCGTACCTTCGTGAAATGACTAGGGAGCCGCGGCAGAGAGCGACGATTGAACAAGAAGACGCGAGAGTGACCTCTACAACTTGTCCATCTGAGCTCGATATGACATAGCAAAGTCTATCATCACATTTCAAGCGCTAGGCCAATTCAGGGGTATCACGAATCGGCTGGGCTGAATTCGGGACGACTTGCCGGCGCAGTAATTTCACGGCTCGATACACCGCAATCGCGACGCCCACCACCGATTCAGGGTCGGTGCTGCTGCGCGCACTTTGCAAAGTCGATAAGAAAAAGCGGAACAGCCTTGATCCGCTCTCATGCTGGACCAGAGATGTGAAGCAAAGCCTCTGGAAATCTTTGGTACGAGACGGAGCCTAGATTCCACTTTGCATTGTCGAGGAGCAAATCCAATCATAGCCAAAATTGAAATTACATGTTAACTCGAATGGAAAAAGACCTAGAATCGGTGAAAAATCATGCTATAAGAGGTCCTTTTCCACTTGAGAATGATGATATCACAACTCTCTCATCACAACTCCCACATCACAACTCTCACACGCCTCACTTCACCTCACTTGTGAGTAATCTCGAACAAAATCATGAAGGTTACGTCCGTCGTCTTGGGCTTTGCCCCCTTTCTCCTCGTGGGGTTTTCCAGCTCAATGGTCATCGGTACTCCCCTGTCACTCCTGCCAGAGGTAGCTCAAGACAATGCGACCGATTATGTCCTCGTCGAGCATCTCTCACGCCGCGGCGATAAGAAGCAAACGCACGAGGAGTTCTACAAGAACCTGAAGAAGGAACAACACCGCGACAAAAAGGCCTTCAAGAAGGCCGAGAAAAAGCGCAAGAAGAAGCACCTCCCCGAGCCTATCGCCGAGCCCGTTGATCCGCGTCTGCCCAACATCACCCTGTTGATCCAGCGCTACATGACATATGATTGCCAGGGTCCAGTCTTGGATCCCGTGGTCATCGAGGCGACTGCCGAGCCCGTGTGCTTTGAGTTCCCGACCCCTAACAAATTCGGGAGCGTAAACGTCCAAGATGGTCTGTCGGAGATGACCTGGGGCGCGGCAGCTGGACCGGAGCGCGATGCAAAGTGCAAGATGGTCACGTACCGCAACCGGGTGTGCCATTCCAAGAGGCGCATGACAGCCTATCCGGTAAGTTTCCCTCTCGCCTTCCCAATTCAGCACCATTTGAATTGTCTCGGCTGATCACGCCGTATGCAACAGTTCTCCGTCGACGAAGATTACCCCGACAACGAAAGTGGCATCGGCACTTGTTTCCGCTCGTGGAAGTGGTCGACGGTAGGCAGCACCGGCAAGAAAGCGAATACGTGGACCGGTTTTATCAAGGCCTTCACGATCGAATGTCCGGGCCTCATCGATCCCGTCACCTTCACCGGCCGCAAATATAAAGAGCGCATGCAGCGTGATGGCGATTGGGTCGAGCCAGAGGACCCGGAGGCTCCGAAGGTCCCGAAGGAGAAGGTCCAATTAGACCCTTTCCAAAAGTGGATTGACGAGGGCGCTAGGGACAGCGTCGATGGGGACACTGTGGAATTCCGAGAAGGCGACGAAGCAGGTCACGAAGCGGATGAGGACGATGACGATGATGCCGATATTGACGAGGAGTGAATGCCGGAGAACTGAGTCGCCGTGGCTCATGATCGATGCGCTCGATGCTTTCAGCAAGTGACGGGCAGGGTAGTCTGGGTCAAGAACGGCAAGCAGACAAATTTTGATTTGCGCATGCTGATGCATGGAGGAGTTGCGATGGCAGGGTAGACGATATTATACACTCGTTTTGAAAGAATAGCTACAGCCTACAATGGAAGAAATGTTGTGAAAATGTAAGACTCGGACTTTGACTCACATCGCGAACATGCGGCCGGTCGAAGGTCTATTTGTTCGCCACGTACCTGAGGGCATCGCCGCATCAGCTGTATCTTCGTGTCGATCAACTGGTGTTCAGCGTTGACAAGACTCCGGATGTCGTTACCGAGTTCATTCGTGATGTTCCGAAAGCCCTGCCTTCATGTGTCGTCATAAGCACACGCGAATTCGCTCATTTCCCAAATGCGCTGGCACCGCGGACACAGTGTCATGCCTGTCCACGAAGCGACTGCTGGGCGATAATCCCTCAGTCGACTTGACTGAGGATATACAGATTCGAAATCAGTCCTCTTGCCTCGGTATAACTTTCATAGAACAAGAATCGGACTCTGTAGGGGGCGGTTCGTGGTCTCACGTGCGAGGAACAAGACCATTGAAGCGCTCTTATTATCGCCGTTGTCACGCTCGGAGCTCGGGAAGTGAGAGCTTGGAGCTTTCCCCAACAAAACAGGCGAAGATTGGCGGCCAACCTCGAGCTTCCTCCGCGAATATCGACCTGCATACATACTTACTAGGTATGCAAGTGTGATGTAGGTACAGCAGCACTTGTTCACCGTACGTGCTGTACTGTGTGTCAATGTGTGTGTGATCAGCAAATTCACTTGGCTGCGCACGAAAGCTGCCCGGCGCAAGCATTGAACACACCTGCACAACCGCGAAATGACGTACATACCTTTGGCCTCATTCGTGCAATCTCGGTCTGACGAGCTCACGGGTCACATTGGCGCAAACCCACATGCACATGCTTGCCCACGCTCAGCGATAGATACAGGAAGTGAATGGCCACAGGCCGGGGTATATCTTCCTTTCTCTCGCTTTCAGAACTATTTCCTTCACAATCACCACCCACCTCATCACGATCACGAACAGAGCCCATCTTGCTCGTCGGTTTTTCACATCTCTATCACATAACTCTCACATCCAACATTTGCTCTGCGATCGTCACAGTGAAGATTCCAACCGATCACGATTGTTCAACCAAGAGTAGCACGGCCTGCTTGAGAAGCCTGCCGCCATGTCTATCTTCGACTTTGCCAACGTAAGTCTTACAGCTTCGTCAATCGCACAGATTGTCGTTTTGAGACCACCCCAGGAATGAATGCTAACTAATTGCCATTCCAGCCATACCATGCCTATATCTTCGGTATCTCGTCCTTTTGAGTTCACAGCAGACTGATCATAGCTCATCGCTCTCGATCGTACAGGAACAAGCTTCTGGTACTTTCTCCGCGGCATCGTCCGTGTGATTGACCCGGCCACCGTGTGCGACTGGTTCCGTCCGCCGTCACAATTGGCCGAGCCTAATGGTGAGTTGTATCTACTACTTGCCAAATACCGTGCTTGTGCTTCTCTGCTTGTGGTCCTCGGCATTCGCATAAAGAGCACTGCGCTCACTCGAAGACGGAGAGGATCATGAGCGTGTTCACTTCTCACATGCTCAAATTTTTGGCCTTCGAAATGCCTAGAAAAGTTGTTCATTCATGAGTCGGGTTGTTTAATTCACTCGCTCTGCATATGTCAACGAAAAGATCATGGCAATTTCTCGATCGGAATCTCACTGACATGCTCCCTAATCTCGTTACAGATCTCGAGCTCTACACTACCCGCGTCGACGCCTACGGCCTGCTCGCCCTGTCCGCCCTCCTTCTCGTCCTCGCCGACGCCGTCCCGTTGCCCAACGCTCTCGTCGGCTCTACCCTGAACAGCACCTTCACCACCTCTCCCTCTGCCACCCGCACCAAACGCCCTTACGCCCCCGCCATCATCTTCATCACGATCCTGCACCACATCTTTACCGGCATCGGGTCATTCTCGCACTGGAGCCGCCCTACGCACCGCACCATCGCCATGGACATTGGCGTCTGGGGCAACGTGGGCCTGTCTCTGCTCGGTGTTGCCGCTTTGGTCTACTTGAACGGCGGTTCCGAGCTGGCGGGCAAAGTTGGAGAGGCAATCAACAAGGAGAGCGACAAGTTGCAGGGACAGGCGCAGAACTTGCAGGAGCAGGCGCAGAATGTGATTGGCAACATTCGCGAGGATGTTCGCGAGGCCACTCGCAGCACTAGGAAGCGTGCCTGATTGAGTTGCACAGATGTGACGCTCGGCCTCGCATTCGGTGCCACGGCGGATCATGAATGATCGCTAGCTGTTCCAGAAACGGGCTTGGGCAAACGATGAACCGGTGAGAATGATACTATGTCACTTGGGAGGTCAAGGATACGATTGTGATGAATATGATTATGAGAATGAGAATGAGAATGACCCACGACACTGATGAGCGATGATGAGGTTGTTTCTCGACGAGATAATTAGTCTAGTTGATAATGCAACCATGATGAAAGAGACGACTAATATACAAGATTGCTCCGCGACTAACTCACATCTTCGCATCTTCTGTTTTTACATGACCCTTCACTTCTTTCCCGCTTCTACCACACGCAAGTGATAAGTCTCCATCTGCTCCTCCGTCATCCTCGACGGACTCCTAACCAACGCATCCTCTCCCCTTCCACTTTTAGGGAACGCGATGACATCCCTTACACTCTCCTTCCCTAGCATGACCGCGATCAACCGATCGAATCCCAACGCGATTCCTGCATGTGGCGGGCATCCACTACTCCGGAGAACCTCAAGGAGGTGTTCGAAATCGCCCATGCGCGTCTCCGGCACGCGGAGCACTTCCCGCAGGACCAAGCGCTGCAGAGCGGCGGAATGGATTCGGCGGGATCCACCGCCGAGCTCGACGCCGTTCACGACCAGGTCGTAATGGTCTGCAGTACAGGCGGTCGGATCGGTGAGAAGGAGATCCACATCCTCGGGAGTTGCCGGCGCGGTGAAAGGATGGTGGGTTGCAGCGAAGCCGGCGGTGCCGCCTTGCCCAGGATCTGCGCTGGCGTCGTCGGCGGCGACGGGGGTGAAGAGGGGGAAATCGATGATCCATAGCCACTCGAAACCGGAGAGGGGCGGAAGGAGATTTTGTCTGATGGCGGCCTTCTGGAGCGCGAGGCGGAGATTGCCGATTGGCGTGGAGCCGCCGGCGAATTTAGCATTGGGTCGTGCTTGGAGAACGAGAAGGTCGCCGTCCTTCAAGTCGAAACGGTCCTCAAGATGTTCGGCAGCTTCGAAGCCAAAGGGCTGTAGGCCCTGGAGAGGTTTGCGGGAATCATAGAAGAACATACCCGGCTGACCGTGAGGGTTCTGAATGAAAGGAACGGCCTCAGGAGAACGCATGAAAGAGTCGACAAATTGGAAGGTCGTGGAAGGATCATCTGACACAGAGAATTTCATGATCTCCACGATGGGATCGTCCAAGGGCCCGATCTTTCGGACCAGGTCAACAGGAAGCATGTACTCTATCCTAGAGATTTCTGAGCCGAAACGTAAGTCGGGCTTGTCGGATCCGTACCGCCCCATTGCTTCTGCGTACTTCATGCGCCTAAATTTAGAAGGCACGTCGATATGTAGCAACTGCGCCCATAGCGCGCGGATCAAAGTCTCGACAACATCCATGACATCTTGACCACGAGCAAAGGCCATTTCCATATCAATTTGGGTGAACTCTGGTTGACGATCGGCGCGCAAATCTTCGTCGCGAAAGCATTTCGCGAACTGAATATAACGAGTGATACCGCTTGCCATGAGAATTTGCTTGTATTGCTGAGGGCTCTGGGGCAAAGCATATGCCATTCCCGGGACCCGGGTGGGGACCAGAAATTCTCTCGCACCTTCTGGCGTCGACTTGAACAGGAGCGGAGTCTCGATCTCCGTGAATCCACAGCGAGGTTCATCTTCGGTCGACAGAAGTGTATTGCGGACTACGGCTGCGGCTTTGCTGCGGAACGCAAGAGCGTCGCGGATGTCGTTCGATCGGCGAATTTGCAAGTGCCGCTGTTCTGACGGGAAGACTGTATCCGCTGACATGATGACATCAGGAGGGAACTCATTCAGCACATGGATGCTCTCGAGTTGTATCTCCACCCCCTTGCTTGCGACACTCTCTGCTCCAGTAGGATTGTTCGGCGACGCTGGGCCATTCTTCTTCGTACCAGGTTGCTTAGTGCTCGTTGGCCGGGCTACGACGATCCCAGTGATAGCCAGAGGGCTATGTTCTGATATATCATGAAGTGCTATGGAGGTTTCGCCAGTCTTATCTCCTGCAGGGGTGAGGTTTGCGACGACTTGAATGATGTTTTCTTGCTTTGGGTCATGCAAGTTCAAGAACTTCAAACTCCTGGATGCAACTCGACGAGTGCCTAGATAGCCGTGAAGAGTCACCCGTTGGCCTACTACGCTGGCAGTGTCATGAATAATCGTGTTGAAGTCGTGCGTCCTGGCTGGAAAGACCATGGATTTTTTGAAATCATCAATGACACTCCTCGTCTCGGCGAAGCTCTTATTTGATGGGGGTTCTCCATGTTTGGAGTGATAACGACAGTGCTGTAAAGGTATGTATCTGAAGTTCGTTTTCTGGCTATGAACGAAACCAAGCCGGGCAGGTGACGCAATCGTTCTCGGAGTCCATGATGCTCGAGATGCCCGCGCAACACGCCGCGGGATCATTAAGACTGTGCTCTTGGGACCAAGGTGTCCAGGCTGAATATAGTGAGATGTTCGAGACAATCACGCACTTATCCGCTCTCGTCGTTTCAGTTGTGAAGCTGGGACCGAAGTACCAATATCGAGGCAGGTCGGAATCTTCTTAAGGCATCATCATTACTTGCCTGGCACTATTCAACGAGTGCTGAATGATATTACCGCATCCGGACACTCTTGAGAAGAAGAGCAAGTGAGCCGAGACGCGTAGCACGCGTTCGGTCAATTCCAGCCTAGTTTTCTCTACCCGCGTTCACGTGACTATCGCGCACCGCGACTGATATTACTACACGAACGTCGATGCAAATGAACTTGGCTTTCTTCAATGATGACCCTCCTAGTCAAAACCACGTACGTACTCGCCGAAGCAGCTCCCATTACCCATTCCATCCTTACAATTCAAGCGCTTGATGTTATGACCATTCCGACTGACGAAATTGCACCCTCACAGATGATGAAAGCTTAGCGTGTAGCAGATGAAATTTTTTCGCCCTCGGATCACCCATCCCCAAGCTCTCTCTTCACCGGGCTCAAGGGCGAAAGGATGTGGTCTTCATGGGGGAATGATCTCTGCGTTCGGCACAACCTCCTTGTTACTACACGGACGCGAAGAAAGCAAACTCTGATTCTTTTCTTATCCTCTCTTTCAACTTGTTGGGGAGAGGAGGAAAAATTGGTTTTAAACTGTGGCTTCGAGGGTTATTTCTTGATTCCTGTTTTTGTTTTACTTATGTCACGGCGACTGGAAGATTTGGGATGCTTGCAAAACCTGCTGCGGAAGACGCGGCAGTTCTGCCCGCATGTCAGCTTCGACGTACTTTTCTATCAAATGCCAAAGATTAACCATCAGTCTCATCTCGCTGTAATCACTCATGTCTAGGTAGTTCTGACTGATACTTTTGAACCGCGATTTTCATCAACAAGGAGGCACAGATAATCACCAATTCTGTTCTTCCTATCGAGAATCGCGGAAGAGCAAAATATCTACACTATCAACAAGTCGAAGCCGTCTTTTCCATACTGCTTTGACTGTAACAATAGTGCAACAATTGAGTATTGGTCCCCGTGAGTCGTGAAGGCAGTCACTTGACGCCACATCTCTGGCGGCTCCATAGCAGCGTCGGCCATTCGCCGGTATGCTCTCGGTCATGATATGTTATCCGTCTTTACGCTATATCCTCCTGTCATACGCCCGACATGCGTCTTCGGTGACGAGCTTCGGTGCTCTGGCCGGCCTTCTAGATACAATTGAGAATATCGTCTTGTGACTGCCGCCTTGCAATCCATTACTCGGGTTTCCATCATCAAATGGACGAGCGACGAAAGGGTGTGAATTATGATGATGTGAAAAACATAGAGCGTGGATGTATATCACTGCTGCAGAGCGCGCTTCTCTGTCTCTTGTTGTTTCATTTGCCCTTCAGGAATCAGCAAGCTAAACACCCTCCACCTCGGAGTTGCGTCACGAAAACACTCCATTGAGACCCTGGTATGAGCCTTGCGACGACGCCACGTTTGGTTCGAACACTTCGCTTGCCTTTCTTGAGAAGACACGCTTGATCCTCTCTCGCATACTCGCTGAGCTCGCCGTCCGGCCCCGCTTCTCGCCTCGGAACATCATCATCATCATCTTGTCACTTTCGCTGGATCCCCGCTGCTTCGAGACAGGACTAGAGTCCCATGCGCTGATGCAAGCCGGAGGGTCAAGATCCATAGAATGGTCTTCAGGCGACATCGTCAAGAAATTGTCGTTGCTAGTTGTAGTGGTGGAAGACTGCGTCGAAACAAACGTCTCCTGCTGTTGAGGTACTTGCGCTATGTTGTGGACCAGGGTAGGCGGCAACTGAGAATTGGGGATTTCTGGACGGTCCTTTAGTTTGGCGGTACCGCCAGCAGGAACGTACCGTTGCCTGACCGCAGGTCTCGGCGCAATGAAGTCAGGTAGGGGTAGATCGAGCGAGAATTGTGGTGGTTCGTTACCTCCGGAGCTGAATGATGTCGAGAAAGGCGACGGAGACCGCAGAGCGCTGCTGCTACGATTTCTGGTGCGCGCGAGGTGATTGTTGTCGAAGATGTAAGGATTCAATTGAGGCTTAGTCGGCGTCACGATCGGGAAACTGTCATTCGCAACGCTATTCAAGAGTTTTGGTGGGCTACCATTCGGAGTTTGACTGCGACCAAATGTTGAGCTTGTACTTCTTGGTAGTGGTCTGTACCATCGAGGCGACGATGATTTAGGACTTGAGGGACTGCCCTTGGCTTCATGAGCCATCGGGCTCTGGGGTATCGCTGTGACGGTTGCGACATCGATCTCAGAACTTGCGGTCGACGGTGTTGTCTGGTCTGCATACCAGCTTTCGAATTCATCTACCGGACGAGATTGGGTCTGAGGCGGTTGAACAACGCTATCATGTCTTCGAGCGCGACGATACCGTTTCCTTGGCGTGTGCGATGCAATGAAGAAAGTCTGTGAATCATTGATTGGCGATCGACTGTTGTTGGTTGAATTGCAATTCTTCTGAGGACATTGTTGAAGCTGTTGATCTGCTTCGTTGCCATAGAATGCCAATGGCCACATGTCTTTGGTGCTGCGAGTAAACGATTTTGAATGGAGCAAGTTGGTCTCGACTGTCACGAATTGATCTCTGGATGGAGTCACAGGCCTAGGTGGAGGCGCCATGGTGGAGTTGTCGATGAAGTAAATGTCGGATTGCATACGAAAGGACGCAGGCATGAGGGAAACAAAGGCGAAGGATCAAGTGATGGAATTGACTCAACGAAGAAGGTGGCTGGAGCTGGTGAAGTCGGATGACGATGGTGAAGAGGAATTGTGTCGTTGCAGGGATGAAGATGAATGGGTACCAGTTACTGTTTCTGGCCCGGATTTATTTGTGATACCTCACGCAGAGACAGAACGTGTTGTTTATGCTCTCCAACTTTCGAGGTTGCACACACTCTTTCCTTGCCGCACAATGGTCATGATCAATATTGACAGAAATCTTGGAAAGCCGAGAATAGGAGGAGAAGCCACACTTCCAATCTCACATTGATTGCTGCAAGTCTTCCTGTGTGCACCTGGGCAGGTGATGATAATAAGATGGGAGTCGGTATCATCGGGATGAGCGATTCGTTCCTTCCGGTTGACATTTTCGGAATGCACATTGGAAAATCACACCCTTCTGCCTTCAGCGGCATTGGTTTGTGGCTTGTACGCACACGCGTGCTCTTTTCCTCTCGCACAAATCCACACACATATACACGCACATGAGCGCAAACATTCCAACCACGCCGCGGTGGTGATTGTATCGATAGTGGTGGTGGTACCCATGTCATGAGATACGACGGGAGAGAACATCCGCTGGTGAACAATGAACGGTTTCGCATGTAGATTCGCCTGGAAGGAGAACCACCTGCCTTACCTTTTACCCATCTATCAGGATCAGGTAGGCATCAAGGAAGTTCCGGGATCGGGTGAAAGGGGCAGGGCGATCCCACCGGACGAGACAAGTTCGATGCATTGTTCCATTGTCTCATTGTTCACAATAGTCAGTGAATGATAGTGGGCACCCGCCCGGTGAAATCACTCCTGCGAACAAGTCAAGGTGTCGCGTGTTACCCGCTCTGTCGCGCAAATCCACACACAAACGTACACACAGACGAGTGGCACCCTGTCATCGGACAAATGGTTGGGAACAGCGGGAGAAGAAAGACCAGGCCAGGCGGCGTTTCATCATCAGCCACCTGCAGATCCATGGATTGGCAGGCAATATGCGTATGTGTCGATCTCGTTACCGAATTATCGGAGGGGAAAACGTCCCTATCGTGCCTATGCCCGCCCAGCTGGAGATTATCAAAGAATTCTACGCATGCACCACGAGGCTTCCGCGTGTGGTTCGCGTGCGGCTTCCGAAGCTGCAGAGAGTCAGGCAAGTCCTTGAACCGTGGAAGGGTCCGCTTCTCTCTTTCCATGGGGAATGTTCCGTTGCGACTTCCCTGCTTTTCGGGCGTCATCCATACGATTTACCAAGCATGTGGAGGCCATTTTTTTTGCATGTTTTTGCATGTGTTTGCAAAGCAGCCCCTTTCGAAGTCGGTCATTATTGAATGGCCCGCACTTCAGCTGGTACTGTTCGTGGAATGTGATCCCGGGACCAAAACCGTCATCGTCCGGTGTGGCTGGAGGCTCAGCTTATCACACAAGACGGGTGCACACATTCTCGAAACAAATTCGGAATACGAAACAGCCTCAATTTTTATGTGGTGAACGAGTTTTGATATTCAGCATCATGATTTCATTTTCTAGACTTTTGTGCGATCTGCCCGCCCGCCCACCTATATGCAAGATGCTCTCTTCACGGTCATGCGAAAAATAAATATAACACGATACTTTCCATTCGACCACACATTGATCGTAACTCATCTATGAGACCAATGGCTTGGCGCCGTTGGGAAGCTGGACCTTGAAGACCAAAACCTGGTTGTCGAGGCTGTAGCCGCTGTTATCGGCGTACTGGAACTGACCGCCCTTGAGATAGCCGTCCTGGGTAATGAAGTCGTTGTCGGAGAATGAGAAGAGGTAGTACTCGTTGGTGGTCGAGCCGAATACAGGTGCAAGCGCAAGCGATTCCCACTTCTCGTTCAAAAGGCCCGCGTCCTGGGCGCCGCCGTTGTGGACACCGAAACGGTTCAGCTGGGAGTTGACATTGTAGTCCAACCATGAGCAGTAGGTCGCGGCAGTGACGTTCTTGGCCAAGACACCCTTGCTCGATGCGATGCTGCAGGTGGTGCAGTCTGAGGTCTTCGCGATGTTGGTCGCGTTGCTGATGTCGAAGACATCGACGTGACGGTAGAGAGACTGGGTGCTGTCGCCCTGACCACGACCGGCACCGCCGTCACGGGCCAAGATGAGGAATTGTGTCGGGCTGACATAGTGGATCTCACTCTGGCGGGCGATTTTGCTGGTGCTATCGCTGGGTACGATGCGACTCTGGGTGACCACGTGCTCAGCGAGGAGTGACGGGGGCGAGGTGGTCAGATCGTAGATAACGAAACGAGTTTGTGCGCTGTTAGCGTTCTTTGGGCCACCATCCTGGTTCAGGGCGGATTGCATCAAAGCGTACAAGCGGGTGCCCTCCGGGTTGACGGTAAGGCCTTCAAGACCTTGGTTGTTGTTGCGGCCGCTGGTCGGGTCGACGGGGTTGGGTACAATGGACTGATCGTAGCGGGGAGGGTTGTTGCTGCTGAACGAGTCGGATCCATTGCGCTGCGGAATGAAGGCATTGGGAGGACGAATAGCGGCGACCATGCTACCATTCTTTGCAAAGTTGTAGATGTTGGGGCCGTACTCGTCGGAGATCCAGAAGCTCCCATCCTTGCCGAGGAAAAGGCCTTCAGCATCGATAACAACACGGACGCCGCCATTGCCGGAACCACCATAACCGTCGCCAGTGAAGTTGGCGGTTGGGAGAGCGAAGGGGATTGAAGGGAATTTCAAGTATGGGCCCTTCTGGTTGGCATCAAGACCTGATGTCGGGTTGCCAGCAGGGTCGTAGAGAAGGATGGTGTCTAGCAGATCGAACGAAATGTTAGGCTCTGATGGCTGGCCGACTGTGGCGTCTTCCGCTGGAGTGAAGTTGACGTAGATCTTCTGAATTCGGCTCTGGTAATCCAAGGTGCCTTCGGTATTCCAACCTCGATCAGGCAGGCCGTAGATGATTCCAGAATATGAGGTGCCATCAAATGACCATGAGCTGCGGTCGATGGCAATGGCGGAGCCGATGCCACCGATGGTATCTCCGTAAAGGTCACGCTTGTTGCTTGGAATGAGACCATAACCGGCTAATTGCTCATAAACATAGGTCTGACCGCCGCATACTGTGGTGTTAACAGCGGGCGGTGGTGTTGACCGACCAATGGATACGGAGAGAGAGGCACCCATGATTGCGAGGTTATCGAATGACAGAATGGAAAAGTGATTGTGAGGCTTGGAATGTCACTCGTCTGTCCGGAAGTGGCTGTCCATGCAGACATATATATAGATCCATTATTCATGGGCGTAGGAATGTTCATGATTTGCCTTGCCACCACATCGTTTCAGCGCAAGCCCACGACCAACGGCATACAGGAACATCGCCAAGCGAGAGGGCAGCGACGAGCTGGGAGGATTGGCGACTTCTAGCGAGCTTCTAGATGATCACCTCGAGTCCCGAAACGGTATGACGGGCGCACATAGCAGAGTATCACATTTCTCTAGGCGAATCCAGAGGGACACTGCAAGGTAGGCTATGCACGTCGTTGCGAATCTGCGGCATGTCTGTGTCTTGTGTATCGGCCAGAGCACCTCGATGAGGACGCCTTCCGTGTCGACGAGGTATTACGTGGGATGACGAAAGTTGCACGCGGCGCGAATCTGAGCTCTGATTCGATGCAGGGCTCGTGGCTAACCGGAACTTCACCACATAATTTCACGCTCGAGCAAGGACGGGCTTCTTGTCGTCCCGATCCTTCGACGATGTCGTCGGTGATGATCTCTTTAATGAAGGTCAAGACAAGAGCAGCGCGGGATCGGAATGTCATCGATTCTTGTTTATTCGCTGTTGTGGTTATCTTAGTATACAAGACAACCTTGGAACAACGCGATGATGAAGCAAGACGAGACAATTGAGGATTCCTCGTGGGGTCAATTAGGTGGGGGAGCCTTTCATAACTAGGGCGTATCATATTCGCTTGCATGATCGTTAAGTGTTCGTGTTCACAAAAATCGGTGGAGCTCACAGATTAATGTATACAAAACACCTGCAATAAGCCTCTTTCGATGGCTGCATCTGGCAAAGTATGCTTTAGACGGTACATTGCCATAATTACCATGCGTCGGGATCGTGTGTCTGTAGAGGCGGCCTTGCCATGGTCGAGACACTTGCAGTAGTCGATAATATTTGGAATCATGATCACACAACAACGTACTATTATTGATGATCGAAGTGCAACGAGAACCACGTCGCCTGGTTTTACTCAGATTTTCATAAACAACCTTCAATCTGCGCCGTTGTTTGAGAAGTGGACGAGGAGGCCTTCGCTTACTGCACCTCACGGACACGAAACTAATCATACCTACCTACCTAGGTAGGTGGATGTTGAAACGGGCACTCGGATGCGATCTTCGCCAAACATGGGATAAAACAAACAAACATAATGCACAAAGTTTCCAGCCCCAGGCGACGCAATCAAGGCTTCCTACAGAGCCTTGAGCCTCATAGGTGTTCTGTGCTCATCAGAGGAGGACTGGACGGCTTCAGAGTTCATCAAGCATAACGTTTTGATATATACCTATGTAAGCAGGACTGAAGTCATGTGAAGATTGTCCATTGCCGATCACATCTCATCATCGCCCAAAGTCCATTTTGAGTTGGATCGTCGGCTCGTGATCATTGCTGCCATCGTGCTGTCCGGCACGCACTCGGGCCTGCGATTTGAGCACCTTCTCCATCGTCGTTTTCTGCTCGTCGGTCATACGCGCAACGACTGCTCTAAATGCAGCATTGTCAGTAGCGGCAAGCTCGAGAAGGCGCGAAGCGATCTCGATGTGCGTCGCCGGAGTCTCTCTGTCCGCACGCTGCAAGAACAGAAATATCAAAAGTCCCACAGCAGCAGGCTTTTCCGTCGCGGCCAGCTTCGAGGTATATAAAACCAATGTTTGACCAACCATGTTTTTGCTCTCAGAAAATGCGTCCACGTCAAGCTCATTTTGTAGGAATTCTATGGCTATCGAGAATGTGTGGCGTGCAGCGACGCCCTGCAAAAGCAGCGTTCGGAGACAGCCGGCAGCAACTTTAGCTGCAGATGCTGTTGAAAGGGACTCGCGCAGCTCGATCAAGAATTGCGTGACCGAGGCATCATCGGCATCGAGGAGCGGTTGTGCGACTGAAGTCAAGATTGCGCAGGCAAGTAGTGTATTCTTCTCGCATGGCAGGCTCGCAGGTGTTTCTCTTCTTTGAGCATGCTTGAGTATGAACAGCATGCGCTTGAGAGCATTTTGGATATGGTCCTTGGTGTCCGGAAGCTCGTCAGCCACCATGCTTAACAGGAAGCGTCGGAAAATTGGGAGTGCTTGGGGAACCACGATGCTTTGACAGGAGCCCGTGCCGAGAATAGAGATGAAGATGTGCAGAATGGATGCGTGCAGATCAGCTTTAATGATCGACGGGAACACTTCAGAAACATCCACCAAGGCTTGTAGAGAAGTTCGCACAATGGTGCTCGCTTCTTCTGACGTTTCCAGTTGGACAGATACGGGCGTCTCGGAGAGCCCTGGAATGATACCTGCAAGAACGAGAACGATGATGCGCGTAAGCTCGAAGAGCTGCTCAATGTCTTCCGAGAGGTTCTCATTGCCATCTGTGGGATCCGAGCGCCGCCGAGCTGACGGATGAACAATACACAAGTTCCTGGCAATGTCGACAATTATTGCTTGAACGCCGAGGCTCTCGGTGAGAACCATCCTGTCCAGTAGGTCCATGGTCTCAGCGAAAATGGCATCTTGATAAATCGCGTTACCAGCCACAGATGGTCGCAGAATCTTCTTCAACGCAGTCAGAATCTCCATGCCCCTTTGACGGGCTATGGTATCATCTTGACTTCCTCGCACGGCTAGAGATTCGAATGCCAAGCCAAAGAGGACAAAGAAGAATGCAACAGGCTCCTCACGATAATTGATCGATGTGGCTTTGCGCGCAACGCTACCACTGGTCTGGTCATCGGCACCAGGCTCAGGGTTTTGCCCGTCAAGTGCGTCAAAGACGCATTCGCTGTCCTGGTCAATCAGGCTTGCTATAGCATCAACGAGACTTAGCCAGGAGGCTTGGTAGAATTTTAATAATGTTTCGCGATTCAGCGCTGCGTAGACCGTGTCAAGGTCGGTCGAGTCTGGAGGCGTGCCGGTTGTCGCAGAAATATCCGGTTCGAAGCGTAAACGAGCAAATTCACGAAGCGATGACAGCCACAGAGGCACCAATTGCACCACTTGCGGTTTGACAACTTCGAGGAGATAATTCTGCTCGGCACTGGCGATCTGCAGCTCTGCCCAAGCAGCGAATACCGCCATCCGCACCATCACTTGCGCGTTCGAGCTAAGCGCCTTCAAATCTCCGATACTTGCCGTCTCGCCTTCCCTTGAGAAACTTTCCAGTGCAGAGACGAGCAACTTCAGAATTCGACCCATGCGCTCAACATCAGTCACGATACCTGTAGATATGAACGTGGCACAAACGTTTACGGCTGCTGCTGCTAGCTCGGGGGACGAATCCGCAGCAAAGGCGGGTGTCAGCGCAGAGCTTATCTGCGCCTGATATTGTTCTAGGAGCATAGCCTCGGAGAAGTCAGGATCTGGAGTCTTGCCGAATAGTTTGAGCACTTGATCGATGATCTGCATGCCCACGACGCGCAATACAGCCACTCCTGCGGTTGAAGCGGAAAACGCGATTCGTACGACATCTGCAACTTTTCGCTGCAATGCAGCCTCACCCTCGCTTTCATCGCTGATGGCTGCCTCCTTTCTGATCATTGCAATAAGGTTTAACAAGCACTCCATCGCGAAGAGTCGGACTTGCCATCGCATAAGTTCCTGGCCGGAGTTTTGCGGGTCATCTTCCTTGCTGGCCCCAGCCGTGACTGCAAACCCTGCAACCTCCTCGTCCTGCAAGTCTGGGCCTGCTGTGCGAGCACTTGCTATGGCCTTCGGCTGCCCGACGCGGGCCAGAGTTCGAGTCAAAATAGTATTACAACGCTGAATCCAGTCCGCTGGATCGCTTGTGCCTGTCTGTTGTAGCCAATTCGTGAAGATATTTTGAATGGTCTTGTGTCCGGGATCACGATTTAAAATTTCCCATAGTCGATCTTCCAGACCAGACTCCGCTGTTCGAATGATGTCGGATGCGTCTCTGCGCATCAAGGTGAAAAAGCCATCAACTGCCGTTTCTGCAATTTCTGGTGAGGCTGCATCGATGTCTGTTTGAAGTCTCCGCACATAATGCTCAAGGTCCATTTGCCGTGGAGCAAACAGCATCAGATGCTCAAGGCATTTGAGACTTTCCAGCAGCGTCGCAACATCTTTTTCCTCAGAGAACAAATGCACTAATGTAAGAATCATGTCACGCAACTTAGCCATGTCTTGAAGGTCAGGGCCAAGAACATTGATTATGGCGTTGACACCCCGTCCAATAGCAGCTGTCACTGGCAAATCCATGAGCATGTTTGACGAGGCCAAGGCCGCAGTCTCGGGATTATGGCTGTCAGAGACATAAACTTGGCTGAGCATTCCGATCGCGCTGGTCACGTATGTGCTGAAATTGAGCCCAGCAGACTCTGCAATTTGTGCGAGACTGTCGAGCGCCCAAAAATGAACATGTGGGTGAGGGTCGGCGACAAGTGACATCAAGATACCAACGATGTTTTTCATGTGCAGGCCAGCCGACATACCTCCAAGCTGGCGATGGATATGTGCAAGAGCTAGCGCGCAACCCGCACGCACTTGAGGCTCTCGATTATTGACGATTGTTTCCGTCAAATATGTCACCTCGGTTCCCGTGAAGCCAGACCCAGCGCTGGCACATAGGCGGCCGAGAGCCAGCGCTGCGACGCACCGAACGCTGTCGTCTGCATCTTTCAGACAAAGGTGCAACACTGTTTGTAAGCTTTTTTCAACGCGGGCGCCCCGTAGCTCACCCCTGGATACGCCCGAGTCTGCACTGGCAATCTCAAGAGCAGTCGACAATGCAACAGCGACATTGATCAAAATTGCAGCTTTGCGGAAGGGGTCTTTGATGAGCTGATTGGAACTCAAAGATGAGGTTATTTGTTCAAGCGTAGATTCTTGCACTTTTGAGCCCTGCAGGGGAAGAGAGCGTGCAAAGGTAGCGATCGCCGCATCAACAGCCTCGGTGGCTGATGGTCCGGGAAGCTCCTGGTCACGAATATTGCCAATGTAACAATCAGTGGGATCATGCTCAGCAGCTGTGCCGATGGGAGTCAGAATCGTAGCGTCAATGTCGGATTCCTCATCAGACCGGCTCGTCCAGTGCCTGACGAGCTTGCCATTGATTGGATTTTGCACGCTGAGGCCCCTAAGAAGCCCTGTCAATCCATAACCATAGTTGTCGCCAAGCTCCCAAATACTCTCGAAGGCGCTTGCGGCGCTTGCAATAGCCGCGCCTAAGGATGTAGGGGCATCGTATTCGACGTCCGAAAATGACATCGCCGCCAGTGGCAAAATCGCAGAATGTGATGTTGGCTCAATACTTCCAGCAGGACTCAGTCGAAGTAATTGCGAAAAGCACTGAAATACCCTGCGCCGCACCATTGTTTCGTAGTCTTGCATTTGCAACCCAGGTGACAGCCTATGGGAGGGATCATCGCTCGTCTTCTTGCTTGGCAGGCTTTGCAAAAACGATACGGTGTTCTCGAGCATTGCGGAAAGACGACGCGAGATGTCAGATGTCAGCAGTCTTTGATTGTGTGCAAGAAATGCACGTATCGAGCCGAGCGCGCATTCTCGGACATGTGCCAAGTAGCTCAATTCCAACATGGTGTGTTGATTGATGTTGTCTCGCGAGACAGGCTTGGGTAATGCGTTTCGCCACAGAAGCATGAGCTGAGCGAGATGTATTTTGACAAAGTTAGGCCCCAACGACATGAGTCCTCCAATCATGATCCATGCAACTTGCAGCTGACAACTCGAAATCCGCAGGTCTGAGCTGCTGCTCGACTTGAGAAGGGTGGAGGCTTGCTGCAGCACGCGAGCATAGACATCCACAGAGCCATATAGTGGGTGCTGGTTGGAAGTACTGAGGACAGCGGACAGACCATGAGCATAGCCGACACAGCGCCGTGGACTCTGTCTCTGTCCGCCAAGGAAGCCAAGCTCCCTGCTCACACTATTCATGCAGATGGTAACAGCAGGTAAAAGCTGCTGTGGACAAGCAAGCACAAATGTCTTTAATGCACGAGCCGCATGAATTTGTACGCTGAAATTAGGATGTGGTAAAACTTGTATGAGACCTTCGCGACATTGCTCAGCCAGGACCCCGATCGCGGCATCTAGGTCAGCGATCAGCGAGGTTAGAGCACTAAGTGCGCCCGTCAATACAGCTTTCGACGGCTCTGGGCGTTCTTTCACAGCCTGCGGATAATCTCTGATAATCTCGTTTAGGAGGAATCTGCACGCATTTAGCTGTGCGGTTTCTCCGAGCATTCGGCCTACCACGCGCTCAAGAATGATCCGAACGAACTTGCGGCTGATCAGCTGTCGATATCGATTGGCTTGCCAGCCAGGGTAACTCAAAATCTCTGAGAATAGATGGCGGACAATATCGCCATAATTCTGCTCTACAGTCACTGCGCCCAGCGCTCTTAACAGTTTGATATAGCAGACGGCAATGCCAGCCCTTACTTTGTTATTCGTTGTGGGGCGGCAGTATTGATTAGACAGAATCCTGAGGATCTCCGAGAGTGAATAAGAAAGCGCAGTCGATGGCTTCTCTGGTGCTGGCGAAGAAGCTCGATCTATTTCTTCGAAGTCATCTCCTTGCATGGGCTTCCTGGTCTTTCTCGGTTTTCGAAGCTTTGGAACGGCATCTCTTTCCGAAGCATCAGAGAAGCTTTTCACGAATTCCTGGGTCAGGCATGATGCAGCTGCATGCCGGACAGGCACCGAACTGCTTTCCATTGCTTTCCACAAAGCTATCTGCAACTTCTCGAAGTCATTCGAGTTGTCAAAATACGGAGTTGATCTTATCAATTGCTCCAGACACCAACAGGCACTGGACTGAACAAGGAGGGACTTGTCGCTAGTTGCCGAGTTGCGGGCCTGCTTCCAGATTGCGCGCCCGACATCTTCGTCGATCGCAACTGCGATCCCATTCGCGATTCTCCCGAATGCCTTGAAGATAGCGCTGCGTAGTCCAGTATCGTTCACAGAGACTTTGAGCAACTTGAGAACAGCAGTACACGCCAAGGGTGAAAGACTGACAGCGCTATCTCCAGCGCTTTCGAACACGATGCCGATACAGTGCACAGCCGCGTGCTTTGCTCGCAAATCTTTGTCCTTGGTCGCATTGAGAATCGCGATGAGGTCGTTGATTGTCTCAAACAACACCTTACGGCTTCCCTTGGTGAAGACGTCCCTAAAACACCTCCCCAGGTTTTGTCGAATCAGGCGAGTGGGAGCAGGGGATGGCAGATTCACGATCTGAAGCAACTCTTTCTTTATAGATGTCTGCTGAGCAGTGGTCTCTTCAGAGCTCAGCTGATGCACATGGCGGGCTAAGTCTGCCGTAAACGTCAAGAGATAGAGCGCTTGTTGTTCCGTTGGCAAGTTGTGTAATTTCGAAATGTCCACTTGAGGACTTGCTCCTTCTTGCTCAATCGTGTTCACGCGTGAGATAGGATTAGGAGCAGCAGCAGCTGTGTTCGACACGTCTTTGTCGGCCATGGTTTCTGCAGACTGAAATATGGTGCATCCCACACTTAATTATGTCCTATTACTTGATCAGTCGGCGGTGATCTCAAGCAATGCTAAAAGAGGCTTGATTGCTGAACGACAGAGCGTCTTGGCAGAGGTATCGAACATGTGCCCGTGGAGAGATTAGGTGCACGCCGCCCAACTTGATAGCAATCCGCGGTATAAGTCTCCACGCGTAATTCGGTCGCTGCTGAATACCAAAGTCGAGGCGCTGAAATATGCGTCGAGCTATATTGGCAGGTGTCTTCTGGGTAGAATAAGGACACTCGACTCGAAGCTATGCGCTATCTGGATCAACGAAGTTGGGACGCTAGATAGGCTGTGGCATAATGGATGGGATATCATGTACCGCCATTCATACTTATACAGTTGGGTTTCATGCTGCTTGTTCGATATCCGAGAGATGACGCATCCTGTAGATCCCTCGACGCGACCCTGAAAAAGGTCCGCGCTCAAATTTCAAAGAGCTTCATGATGCATTGCGGCAGTGGAGCTACCAATGTGCAAAAGCTTCGAATGCTCGTATTATCTCTCACAAATATGGCACCCAGCAGAGGAAGTCGTTGTCTTATTCGCGCACACCAAGCTCTCAGATTCAGCGGAGAATCCCAGCATCGGACTTTTGCGACGGCTAGTATCTATGGTTCCGGACACAACAGATGGTCAAAGATCAAGCACGACAAGGGCAAGGCGGATGCGGCGATGAACAAGCAAAGGTCCGCTTTTGCTCATGAAATCGCCACTGCATCCAAACTCTTCGGTCCAGAATTGAGCGGCAATCCAAGGTTGGCAGATCTCGTCACGAAGGCCAAAAAAGCGGGCTTCCTAAAGGCATCCATCGAGGCGGCTATAGCACGAGGACAGGGTCGCAGTACGACCGGCGCAAGCCTGGAAAATGTTACAGTCGAAGGTCTATTACCACACAATATCGCTGTAATTGTCGAATGCGAGACGGATAGGAAGCTTCGTGCCTTGGCTGAGGTCCGGACAGTCATCAAGGATAGTGACGGGAGCTCAACACCCACCAGCTATCTGTTCTCCAAAAAGGGACGGGTTGTTTTGGAAGAAAAAGATGGCATTGGCATGGAACAAGTCCTTGAGCCGGCTCTTGAGGCGGGTGCGCTAGATGTGAACGAGGATGCCGACGGCAGAATTGTGGTACATACAGAGCCTGGCGAAACAAGAGCTGTCGGAGATGCTATCTCTCAGGCGCTTGAAGTTCAGATCGCCACATCTGAAATCATTTGGGATCCGAATGAAGACACGATGGTCACTCTTCCTGATGAGTCTGCCGTGGATGAGATATGCAAGTTCATTGATAACCTTCGGGACCGCGACACCAGCGTACAGTCGATCGCGCTCAACGTCAAACAAGGATCCGTCGGAAACGATGCTTGGGAAAACCTCCAGAGCAGACTATAAACTCTGATGTCCAGGGCGGATCACGCTCTTGGCCACATTTCAGGCGACACTGCAACATCTCGTTACCATCCCGCTTCAGAATTGTTGTGAGATACACCTCGGTCTCCCCACTACATCGTCACAGATATGATCGATTCCCTTGCGTGGCCTCTTGAAATTGACACCGAGGCATTTTACGGACTGAAATGGTGCCGCACTTTTCAAAGTTGCAGTGCAGCTCATCTCCCACACTGCGACCAGCGCCATTCATTGTTGGCACGCCAGCCGGGCTCAACCTATGAACATGGCTCAAACAACTGCGATCGCAATTGTGTCTTCCATCATACTGCCCGACTTCATCTTCACCGCATCGGCATGCCTTCGCCATTTTCAAATCGAGCATGCAATTGCCCATTGTATAACACTATTTCGGACATTGCGATGACATGCTGATGGCATGCTATGGCTTGATGGCCGCAATGCTTAATATGTATCGAAAATGACAAATAGAGTACCAAATGATTGGTAAAATTTAACGTTCGAGGAGACAATGTACAAACATTTTACGTTACCCAACCCTCTTGTTAGACACAGTTCGAATGCGCGGAATGAAGGGAGCGGAAAATTTACTTCACTTTACTGAGAGGACAAGAGGCTATCGAATGTACCTAGGTGGCATTTACGTCTATTCCTCTTCTTTGTCGGAGATAAAAATGTTAGGGTTCGGACTTTACTATCACACTGCAGCCCTTCCTTTCTTTCGTGCATTCCACGGTTGCACGGAGCGTAACTTCCGGTGCTGCCCAGGTGGTTGGTGGAGTGGCTGTGGATACGCAGGCTCGGATTCGATTACTATCGCTTTATCATTTGGTAGTCTTGAAAACTCTCAAAATCTGAAAATCCGCGCAAAGTGATTGCTCATTGACGTCATTTTGGAGGTTAGACAGAACACCTGCTTGATATGAGCCTTTACTATGGCTACTCATTTAATTCACAACGAGAAGCGTCTGCTATGCTTTGAAAAATGACGGCGGGCCTGGAATTCCTGCGATAACCCATGATTTGGTGATGCCAAGTTGACCACAGATCACGCTGAATGAAGACTCCGTTCGATAGTAACACGATGTACCATGCGTGGATGGGCGTCTAACCTCACAGACGCGATTTGGCCAAAGCTCGAGCCCCGAAGATCATCGTTCTTGAAATCTAAATATAACTAGCACAATTATTGTTCCACAACATCCCAGCTGTCAACATCTCGTGGCACACGCGCAAGTCAGCTTTTGATCAGCTCGCGATATCAGAACATTCGCGCATGGCGCCGACGACTAAAATTCTGAGCCACGGCTCACGATTGGTTGAAAAGCTGAAGACATACTGGTTTGGCAAGAAGATCGGTTCGTACTAGAGATAAGACGCGCTCTCCGTCTGCGGCATATAGAGACTGACGTACCCGAACAGAAGAGCCGCCTGCGATCTCAATACGAACCGCTTTTCTCTGTGCAGTCCTTTTCACGGTTTTCTACATCGCGCCGTTCTACATATCGTCTACGCTGCGAACGAGTCCACTGTCTTCACGTGATGCACCTGCCGTCATCCAGGGACGAATCCGCGCTGTAGGTCTGAGTTGCTTGGCCTCAAGCTTAGTCGCAGTTTACATCATCGTCCATTTTGGCCATGCCGGAGTCTACGACGTCCTCCGTCTGCTCGGTCTCTGGCCCATCGACCCTCTGGACATCTTAAAGGCCCTGGCTTTAGTCAGCATTCTCTTCGCCGGACCACTATACGAAACTATCGTTGTCGACGGTGGTTGGCGAGCATTCAATTTCCGCGGCCTGAAGACCACCTTTTTCGATTCATGGATTGCCTTCCGCAACAACTTCATTTCACCAATCAGTGAAGAACTTGTCTTCCGCTCTTTGGTGATCTCGCTCTACCTGCTTGCTAAGGTTGCCCCGAGTCGGATCGTGTTCACAACACCTCTCATATTCGGTCTCGCGCACGTGCACCATTTCGTAGAGTTCGTGCAGTCGCGCTTGGCGATGAACCGACCGGGATCGACCGGCCGCATCGTTCTCATGGGCGTCGTCAGAAGCTTGTTCATGCTCACGTACACAAGCCTGTTTGGATTCTTCGCGGCGTTCGTTCATTTGCGAACTGGCAATCTTCTTGCTGCCATAATTACCCATATGTTCTGTAACGTCATGGGTCTTCCACGCCTTTGGGGAAAGGTCGGCCAGGATCAGGATTTCAGAAAATTGACTCCAGACGTGGCTCAGGGGAAGCGTGACGACACGTTGGAGGCGCAATCCAGGAGCGAAGCTGGTATTGAGATGATGAGTGTCCACGGCGGATCCGGGCCCAACAAGATTTCGCGCGATTTGGGCGTTCAATGGACCATCGTGTATTATGTCTTGTTGTTTGCGGGCGCCTACGGGTTCTATCGCGAACTGTGGGTATTGACCGAGAGTAAGAATGCGCTCGCCACTTACTGGAAGTTTGTCTAGCAGATTATGCATGTGGTCAAGAAGAGCATGTGATGTACGGGCTGTTCGCTGACAATCCATCTGATCACAATTGCGCAGCGTGGAGAACCAAAGGCCGTCAACTTGTGAAGTCCATATGATATCACAGCACGGCCTCTAATTACCCATATGGCTGTGGTTCAGCACCTCGAATCTGATCTTCCGTGTCTCAACGCCACTCCGCAGCAGAACATGTGATTACTTTACAAATACTCTAAACGCTCGTGGTTGCACAAGGACATATTGAAGGCTCTCAATCGAGATCTTCGCACGTGTCATTGGTCCAAACTTTCTACAGCACAAAAGCCACAGACTTCTATCGTAAACATCATCCTGCTGTTCCCTTTGACACATTTCGCAGATCACACATCACAGCAAACGATTGGTAACCATCGGCGCTTCAACAAAACCATGTTTACACCAGGCAGCTCACGTAAGCGCCAACAGCGACGTGAAAACGAGGATCTGTCTATTGATAGTAGTGACGAAACATGCGCCAGCGACAATCCTCAAATGGACACAGACGAAGAGAGCCATGAAGCTCATCCCTCTGTCGAAGAGTCGTTCCGCATTGATGAAGATGACTATGATACTTCCTACGCAGGCGAGGGATCGCTGGTGACTGATCCCGACGAGCATAGCTCCGACCAAGACAGCAATGGAGATCCCACCGAAGAAGGATACGACGAAGCGATCGAGGTCATGCCGCGCCATGTTGTGTATGACAAAGACTTCCCTCAGATCAGTCAGGATTTGTCGAAGCTAGCCACAAGTGTTTGTGGTATTATCGAACGATCAGGATGTGACAACGACCGTTCCAAGGGCTGCTTAGAGAAGGCACAATGGCTCACCAAAACCCCAGACGCAGAAAAGGAGATCGTAGCTTTGATTGGGGACTCGGGCGTTGGCAAGTCATCTTTGATCAACTCCTTGATCGGCATACCCAAGCTCGCTCGTGCGGTAAGTAGCCATATCCTATGTTAGAGAATAATGTCTACAAAACTTACCGTGGTATAGTTATCGGGAGGAACAAGTTGCACATGGGTATGTACAGAGTATGCTGCTGCACCTAATGAGCAAGAACCTCCATTCTCAGCCTTCATCCACTACAAACGTAAAGAGGAGATTCTGGACTTTCTCCGAAAGCTTCTTTACGATTACAAGGTGTATAATCTCGAGAGCACGGACGAGTATGATGCTGCAGCAAAATCAGAGCTCCGGCAGCTCTCAGACACTGCCGTTGATATTTTTCGCTCGCTCTTCTGCGAGCGGCAAGAATTCAGGTCCCTTCAGACCGGAGTAGAGTGTCTCAATCAGCTACTCGAAGGTAGCGGAATTGACGACGCTGCTCAAGACCGTGGGGCTTGGTGTATGGAGATTCTCGAAGCGAGGCTGGCCCCCCACGCCGAAATGATAGAAGTTCTGCATGCAGACGACGTTAAAGCGCTTCATCGGCATCTCGATACTCTGGCGAAACCTATTGGTCAATACAAATCTACAACCTATTGGCCACTGATTCAGCGTATTCGCATCACGATTAAGGATGTCGAGATTCTGCAAGGCGTGTCATTCTACGATCTTCCGGGAACCCACGACAAGAATGCCGTTCGCTTGAATGCAACTTGAACTGTGCTCCGAGAATGCGATACAATCTGGATCGTGGCCGACATTGCGCGTGTGATCACCAATCGAAGTATCAATATGCTACTTGAGCACTATGGCAAAGACTATGAAGTTGCTATCATCTGCACCATGATCGATGCTAACGCGGATGATGACGAATTGGTTGATGAATTGTACTTAGACGACGAAAGCAAGAATCGATATGAATCTCTTATCGATGATGAGAAAAAAATCAGGAAAGCGAAGAAATCCTGGACAGCAAAACTCAATGAGCTCAAGAAACAACAGGCGACTTCCCGGAAGAAGATTCATCGCCACCATAACCATGCTAAGGATCTCTCACAACAGAAGTCACGTGAAATGCAGGCGATCGAGTCTGCCATCAACCAGCACGGAATTAAACTCAAGAAAAGGCAGCAGGAAAGTTGGAGATTTGTCGTCGAAGCGCGAAATGTGTTTACCAAGCGACGCTTGAGCCAAGACAACAGGTCATTCCTGCCGAAAGATTCCTCCTTGAATGTGTTCTGCGTCTCTAACACACACTATGCGGCGTCGAAAGGGGTATCTTTCATTCACGGAAATCGGCTGTCTGTGGACCAGACTGGCCTACCCGCCTTGCGGAAGTTTGTCCGCCAGCAGGTTGCTGGTGCAAAACTGCGTGCTGTGGAAGATTACATCAGGCATGACTTCACTGTCTTCATTCAGAGTCTGCACCTCTGGTGCGGTCTGTTCTCCGAAGCTGACGTCAATGGACTGCTGTGCGACATTCAAGCAAAACAGAATGAGATGCAAACGATCATTGCAAAATGCACCAACACCCTTCACAAGGAGACTAGTGCGATTATGCTGGATCATGTAGAGGCCGGACAGATTCATATGACGAAGTCGGCACTTCAAGTGTGGAAATCAAAGGAAAAAATGCATTGGCAGACCCTTCGTACTTTCATCAGACAAGACGGCAATCACGAAACCCAGAAGGTTTCACACGAGTCTTGGAATGAGCAGTTCTTCAAGGAGACAATTGAATTCATGGGCTATAGTGGAGAAGAGCGGCTATTTGGGAGGCTCGAGAAAGCCTGCAATGAACTGGAAAAGTCCCTCCTCAAGTTGCTTGACGAGATTCCACGAACCGTGGGTCAGCATGCAGCGTCGGTAATGCTCCCCGAGAAACCCCTGAATATGTTTATTGAAGCAGAGAAGTATGGCATCGCCAGACACTGCGAACAGTTTCAAGCGTCCATTCGCAAGGAATTCCGCAACGCCAAGCTGGATTTGACCGTGGACCGCCCGTCTGCGTTCTTCGCACAAGCCATGGCTCAGGCTTACCGAATGTACCGCAATAAGAGAGGTCGAGGTTCCAAGGAGAACGTCCAAACAACCATGAAAACTCATCTGTCTCTCGGGGGACCGACTTCTCCATTCCATCAAACGGCGGACCTCTTCCAAAAAGCGATCAAAATGGATATCGAAAGGACGTCCGCGGTCTTGACGAAGAACGTCAAGGTTATAATGGAGCAGATTCATCATCATTGCAGTTACATGATCAATGCGAAGAAGACCGACACATCTGAGGAGCAGCTCAAGGTGTCACTGCGTGATTTCCTCTGCGGCAGAGATACTGGTTATCAGCACTTCGAAGATATCAAGGCCGACCTAAAGCGCATCAAACGCAGATACATTGACGTGGAAGCATGACAAATCAGCAGAAGCCATCATGGGAAAGATATGTGCATGTGAGACGAGTGATGAGAAAAGGTTCGAATTCTGGTCGAGGGAAGGTGGCGTTATTTTTGTGTCCGTGTTGCGAGGGTTTACAGAGTGGCGATGATCCAGCTCAGTCCGTGGCTACTTCCAAAAGTTAATGATTTTGCCCATACCGATTCCATAATTGTTGCGCAAGGCGCAGCGATGTCAACGCGGAAATGTATTCTGAATGCTTCGGAAAAAAGCTCTGTCAAACGATACCTAGGACTATCAAAGCCTGCCCAGCCAAAAGCGCCTGGAATAGTATCAGACTCCACAAACGCCCCATGTTGCCTCCACAGATCTCGCTCTCGCAAACATGCACATCGTTCGGCGTAAAGAAATTCGTTACTCGATGATCCGTAAGCGTGAATTAGTGGTCTAGCAGCATTGTCCCTTCTTCGCGGCGTCCTGTAGATATCGATTAGGTCATGGCATACGCAGCGCCGCCAGAGGAACTTACAGCCGGCGGGTTGGACAGAGGAATTGAAGTGCCGGTGCTTGGTCCGACACCTCCCTCCTCTTGCGTGAGTGCTTTGCTGGACACAATGCGGTAGATCTCCGTCAATTCGTTCTGCATTCGGTCAGCGCTTCGTGAAGTATGCTCGTGAGTAGAATTCAACTAACCTGAAAAGCAAGCTCAACGTTGCTCGCGTCAAGCGCAGAGGTTTCGATAAAGCTCAACGAGTTGGTGCTCCTATGAAAAGCCTCCGTCAGCGTATTGCGATTATCCCATGGCCCTCCTGCTCTACGTACGCAAACTCCTTGGCCTCTTCAGTCGGCACTGCCCGCAGATGCCTCAAATCGCTCTTGTTGCCCACCAGCATGATCACAATATTGGTATCCGCATGATCTCGAAGCTCCTTCAACCATCTCGTGACGTTCTCGTAAGTTTGGTGTTTGGAGATATCGTAGACGAGCAGTGCGCCGACAGCTCCACGGTAGTAGGCAGATGTAATAGCACGGTAACGCTCCTGTCCTGCGGTATCCCAGATCTGCGCTTTGATGGTCTTGTTGTCGACCTGGATGCTGCGGGTAGCGAACTCGACACCGATAGTTGACTTGCTGTCCAAGTTGAACTCGTTTCGGGTGAATCGCGAAAGCAGGTTGGATTTACCGACACCAGAATCTCCGATCAAGACAACCTTGAAAAGGAACTAAAGTGCATAATGTCAGACCCGCCGCTCAATCCGCCGCCAACAACCTGAGATTCATACATCGTATTCGTCGTTCGCCATGTTGCAATGTGTTTAAGAAGTATGATTAAAAGAGTCAGTGACGGCCAAAAGTCTCCAGGCACAAATCCGAAGTCGTGTAGAATTCGTGAATATATCCGCCCAACAATGTTGACTGCCAGCAGCGATTCCGTGGTCGGGTGAGAGCTTGATTTATTCCTGGACGATAACTCCTATATGCGAAGACTGGAACCACCTATGCGATTGCATGTGCACCAGGCCAGCCAGCCCACTTTGGCCCAGTTGTGCGCTCGCCAATCATACGTCGCTACACCCAAGGGTCTATCATCATGTGACCTCGCGTGGCAGTGGTGTCTCACCAATGGGAGGCGCAGGCACAAGACTGCACGTAAACTATTCTCCGAGACTCTCAGACTTTGTATTTCCCTTGACATCACTCCAGGCCTCGATACCGAGCCGCCAAATGTAAAGTGTAACGTCGCCCTGGACGCAATCTTGATGATACTACCGCGCCAAAATATTCCCACCATCGTGTCTGCTCACAACGAACATTTGCCGTAAGAAGTTGCGGAGACAAACCACTGACTTCCAAAATGTCGGACTCTGACATGGATTATGATGACCATGACGATGGAAATGGTGGAGCCAATGCGTCTGGAAATCAGTCCGGTCGTGGCCCTGCGTCACGTTCTCGTGGGCGTGCTCAAGCAAAATGGGAGGCAATGGCATCAAGGACTTGGGACGTCAAGGATGGTGTAGACGGCGCACTCGAGAGTGTGCTGGGTGGCATTGAAGAAGCTGCCAAAAGAAAAAGGTTGGGATTGCATGAAGCGTCCCAGAAATCGCCTTACTGATATGGTGCAAAAGATTGCTCAAGGATACGACACCATTGCAGCGAGGCATCATCAGGCATACCTTTCTTGTTCTCGACCTATCTACCGCAATGGCAGAAAAAGACCTGCGTCCGACTAGGCTCATACTTACGATCAATTATACAATCACTTTCATACGCGAGTATTTTGAGCAGAATCCTATTTCTCAACTGGGCATCCTCGGAATGCGCGAAGGCATTGCAATTTCTGTTAGTACCATGTCGGGAAATCCCACCGACCACATTAACGCTGTGAAAGCTCTTCGCGGAACAGAACCCAAAGGCAACCCGTCATTACAGAACACACTGAACATGGCACGAGCAGCTTTACATCATACGCCATCTCATGGCACGCGGGAGGTGGTAATAATCCTTGGTGCACTTTTGACTTCAGATCCAGGAGATATTCACGACACAATCAAGGCCTGCATCAAGGACCGAATCCGTGTGAATATAATTGGCTTGGCCGCACAAATGCATATCTGTGCTGAGATCTGTCGGAAGACCAATGCTGGAGACACCAACTGCTACAATGTCGCAACCGACGAAGTTGACTTTAGACAGCTTTTGATGGCTATCACGACACCCCCGGTGGTCCGCGCATCTGATGCTGAAACCAGGAATTTCAACCAAGCAGCTTTGTTGATGATGGGGTTTCCATCTCGGGTTGTGGAGGAGCGACCAACCCTTTGCGCATGTCACGGCAAACTGACGCTCGGCGGCTACCTCTGCAGCAGATGCGAGGCCAAGGTCTGTGGTCTGCCAGCGACATGCCCGACGTGCGATCTGACTCTAATTCTTTCGACACATCTGGCACGATCGTACCACCACCTCTTTCCCCTTCGCAATTGGGTTGAGGTATCATGGTCGCGGGCAAGGCAACGGGGCAGTCTCCGATGTTATGGATGTCAATCGCCCTTCCCGGCTATCCCGCAATCACAGGCTAATCCCAATCGCACAACCAACGGAAACGGAGAGGCTGTACAGAAGCGGGCAGAAGGCGCTTCGGAGTCGAGTCGCTACGAGTGTGAATCCTGCCAAAACCATTTCTGCATTGACTGCGACGTCTTCAGTCACGAAGTCGTGCACAACTGCCCGGGCTGTCAGAGTAGCGCAAATCTGCCGGGCTCGGAAAGTACCTGAACCAGGTTTCAATGTCGTGTTGGGATCGATCGCGGCTCCTGGGCTTCTGAATGATTTGGATTTCTATGCGACCGCGGCATTCGATGCTTATTCGAGTTCCTTCGAACCGCGCTGGTTTGTCATGCAATTTACAATTTGCTACGCGCCCTTGATGTCGGCTCCTCGAGGCCACCAGGCCCGTCATAAATTTCGCCTTCTACCCTTCGCGAGTTCACTTGGCGGGGACCCAATTGTTTGACAGAGTGACACCCGAGGAGTCGCATAGCTGTTTCAGTCTCAGCCTTTAAGATCTCCAGCACGCGCTTGACGCCATCAATACCCCCAGCGCCAAGGCCATATAGCGGTGAACGACCAAGACCGACTGCCGTTGCTCCAAGACACAAGGCTTTGACAACATCTGTCCCGCGCCTAACGCCGCCGTCCACGAAAACCTCTAGCTTGGAGAAGACCTCCGGACAATACTTCCTGATCTCAAGCAGGGTGTGAATCGACGGAGGTGCCGTATCTGCGGCCCGACCACCATGGTTGGATAAAATGATGCCTTTAACATGCGGAGCATGGAGACTGGCGAGATACGCATCCTCGTGCGTCTGCAAGCCTTTGAGAATGACGGGCAGGTTTGTATGTTTTCTGAGCCACGGGAGGGTATTGCTCCAGGTCAAGTCCGGTGCTGTCCCAGCAAACAGGGCCTTGCCAACACCACCAGTGACTGGCGCTGCAGAGGTTGTTGATGCCGAGCCGTCTTGTGTCGTGCTCGTGACCGGCAGACTAGCTGCAACAGATTTTGTTCGCTCATCATGCTCCCGCTTGCCAGGGACTGGCGCATCCAAGGTTAAGCAGATGAACTTGATGGCAGGAAGTTCCGCTATGCGCGCGAGCATATCCTCACTCTTTTTGCGATCGGTCTGGACATAGAGCTGCCATCCAAAGAGTTGATCTGGACCGGCGCCTGCAACAATCTGCTCCGGAGTCTGCGATGCATTGTTTGAAATTATTTGCATCGCTCCGAAAGTCTGACAGGCTTTGGCTATGCCATGCTCGCCATCTGAATGCGCTAGGCGCGCCATCGCCGCTGGCGCAACGTAGAATGGTACATTGACTTTGTGTCCCAGAATACTTGTCGATGTATCGCAGCGAGTGACATCTACGAAGATGCGCGGTCGGAGCAGGATTGAGCGATATACACTGTTGTTGAATGCTTTGGAATGAAGATCATCGGCAGCGCCATAATAATACGCCCAAGCACGCTGGCTGATTTTCTTGGTTGCTAATGCTTCGATGTCATCCAAATTAAGGCAATCCTCTAGACTAGCTAGAGCGTTATCGTCGAATGATGATCGAGTAATTGATACCTGTGAGCTCTGCTTCGTCGGCAATGTTCCTTTGTCGACGATTCCAATCTTTGCTTCTGCAGGCAGACTGTTTTCCAATGTTCCTGGGGGATGTACAGGATCAAATTCCTCCGTAGCGTCAGTGCCAGCTAATTGAAGAATGACTTTGGCGCCACCAGGATGATCTGCGAGGAAACAAGAGACATCATAGACATTGCCATACAGAATAACCCAACAATCGTTCTGTGACCGATGCATCTGCACCTCTGCGTAGGAAATAGTCCGCGCCATTCTCTTGAGGATGTAGATGTAAACTCAAGCACACACCACCTTGATGAGATGGAACAGGTGCCAGCTGATCTTCTATTATCAAGTCCGAAGCGATAGTTTACCCAACTTAACACTGAAGAATTGCCTCAGGTGCACTGTACCCGGCCTAGGTATGGATGGACTGAAGCATTCCCAGGCTGGGAGCATTTTGTCCGATGACGTTCTAATCGCGTCCCGCATGCACACATACCTAGGTAGCTTCCTCGTGGGATCACTCTTGCCGCGTGTCAAATCCAGCAATGCAATTGGCTGAATTTGTAGCGCTTCAGGCTCGCATGGGCGGATGGCTGGCTGGATGCAGCGCAATGATCGGGAGTGGGGTGGTGGTTTGTTCGCCTGTTGTAGCATCGCGTAGTTGGCCCGATTGTACTGTAGGCAAGTGCGGGTGTGGCATCACAAGCGAGCTAGACCATCGTAGCTGTGGGCGGGCTTTCGCGGCTTGCCAATGCGGCAGGCATTGCTTTTCGGTTCGCAATCCGCAACGTCCATATTGCCTACCACCGGGTTCACCTTTCTGTCCCGGCCACCAGTCTTTTCACTCTCGAGGCCAATCTTTCTTTGCTGTCGTTTCCGCAACATATGCAGTCTGCGGAAGATCCAGACTAGGACAACCTGTAACACAACAACGAAGAAACACCTGCCAGTTCAAAATGAGGTTCGGACGGACCCTCCAGATCTCCACGTACGAGCCGTGGAAGCAATACTACATCGACTACGCCAAGCTCAAGAAGCTCCTCCGCGAGGATGAGTCTAGCGTCAACCTGCAGGGCTCTGCCAAAAACGCTGATCAATGGACGGAGAAAGATGAGGAGGCTTTCGTGGAAGAACTTGTGAACGTCCAGTTGGAGAAGGTCCACAAGTTTCACAAAGACACATACGAAGCTTTAGGAGAGCGTACAGCGGGGTGTGAAGCTAAGCTTGACCAGATCGCTGGTGCCGAGAAGGGTTCATCAGGCGAGGCGCAAGACAAGCCAGCAGAAGAGGGAAGCAGCAACAGCAATGGAAAGAAAAAGGTGCCCAGCGAAGAAGAGAAGCAGAAGATACTGAAGGAGGTCGAGTCTGAGCTCGATCAAATCACCAAAGAGACGAACGAGCTTGAGAAATACAGCCGTGTCAACTACACTGGCTTCTTGAAGGCGGTCAAGAAGCACGATCGGAAACGTGGTACCGCCTACCGCGTACGGCCATTGCTTCAAGTGCGTTTGACAGCTCTGCCTTTCAACAAGGAGGACTACAGTCCTCTTATCTTCCGACTCAGTGCCATGTATGGCTTTGTGCGACAACACCTGAACGGCAACGACACACAGGCCGTGAAAGCGTCGGAGAATCAAGAAGGCAAAGAAGAGTACAAGAGTCACAAGTTTTGGGTTCACCCAGAGAATCTGTTGGAGATCAAGACTATGATCATGCGCCGTCTCCCGGTGCTAGTGTACAATCCTCAAACATCTCGCGTCGCCGAAGGCCTCACCCCAGATCCGTCCATCACAAGCATATACTTCGACAACCCCGATTTCACGCTCTATACGGACAAGATTGAAAAGAGCTCCGGTTCTTCCTTGCGACTGCGCTGGTACGGCCAACTCGATGACAAGCCAGATATCTACCTGGAGAAGAAGACCATCACCGAGAATGATACAAGCTACGAATCCCGTTTCGCTACCAAAGACAAATACATCCAGCGTTTCCTCAAGAACGAGTACCACATGGAGAAGCAGATCACGAAGCTTGAGGAGCGAGCTGGCGAGCAGAGTGCAGAGGCACGATCGATGAAGGCGTCGGTCGAGGAAATCCAGAGCTTCATTACCGAGCATGAACTGCAGCCTGTAGTGCGCGCGAACTACACTCGCACTGCTTTCCAGATCCCTGGAGACGACCACGTCCGTGTTAGTCTTGACACCGATCTAGCCTTCATCCGCGAGGATGCTTTCGACCTCGACCGTCCATGTAGGGATCCCGACACGTGGCATCGTGCTGACATCGACAACAACCGACTTGAGTATCCCTTCTCTTCCGTTCGTAAGGGTGAGATCACACGGTTCCCCTTCGCTGTGCTTGAATTCAAGATCAAGAATACTGGCAAGAAGAACGAATGGCTTGAAGACATCATGAACAGCCATCTGGTCAAAGCAGCTCCCCGTTTCAGCAAATTCGTTCACGGAGTTGCGACGCTCTTCGACGATGGTGTCAATATTTTCCCGTTCTGGCTGAGTGAAATGGAGACCGACATTCGCAGAGATCCGCAGCAAGCTTTCGAGGAAGAACAGGCTCGTCGACAGAAAGAGCGTGACGATGAATTTGCCGTCGGCTCTTTACTCCGATCGGGTGTTAGCCCTAGGTCGAAACCTGGCGTCATTTCTCCCGTGGGTTCACCAATGCTCGCAGATACCATCAAGCGTGACGCAGAAGCATCTTCTAGACTGGGAACCTCCGCTGTGGTGGAGCCGACCCAACGCAATCAAACTGCCGGAGAGCCCGACGACGACGAGACGGGTATTCAGGGCAACCGTGAGTCTGGCCCACCGCGCGGCTTGAAGAATATCTTCCACACCTGGAGCACAAGCAAATTCGCACAGTCCAGACGTGCCGGCAAGACACGTCTTCCACCAGGTGTGGTCGAGCCAAAGTTCTGGATCAAGGACCAAGGCCCGCTCAAGGTTGAAGGCAAGGTCTGGCTCGCCAATCAGAGAACTTACATCAAATGGCAACATGTGTCTGTTCTCCTTGCTGGTCTCTCGTTGGGTCTCTACAACGCTGCCGGCAAAGACAACAACATCGCTCGTGGCCTCGCTGTAGTGTACACCATCGTCGCCCTCTTCACTGCTGCATGGGGTTACGGTGTGTACATGTGGCGTACCCACCTGATCGAGCGAAGGAGCGGCAAGGACTTCGATGCAATCATCGGGCCTATCGTCGTCTGCATTGGTCTGATCGTTGCTCTTGTCCTCAACTTCATTTTCAAGGTATGTCGCCTATAGAGTGGCACAACACAATTTTTGACGACAAAGAAACTAACAGTTCTATTTAGTACCATCAAGCGCTCATTGACCGCGAGCACCAAGATCCCAGTCACCCGGGCTTCAACCACACAAGCTCTTATGGCTTGCAGCAGATGCTTTCATGAGGAAGATGACAAGGATTGCTTAGTGATCAGGTCACTTCTAGATGTCGTTCAGTGTTTCCCCCACGCGTCGCTCTATCATGTAAATAATGTATCGTCTATCCATCGGAATGCAGGTTTCGGTATTAAATGCTCCACGTCGATTGTGTGCGCTTTTCCCTTCAACCAAAACTCGTAGCGAGGCTCGTAACTGTCATTTCGACCCTCGCACCTTTATATACACGAGATTCATACATACGATGACGACTCTTCCATATACCCAGGAGCCCATTGAGGACGAGCCACACAGTACCTTCGTCTACGTGCCTTGCACTCAAGCACTTACGTGTTGTACCACACAAGATGAATGTTCATTACTGCTTCGTCTTCACTGATTTTCAGCGTGTCGCATGACTGACAGTGTACATCAACAGGCATCCTAGATCGTACATTCCCACGCTCAATTCGCGTCTCCGTCAGCTATCGTCATCGGCGTGTTCCCAGCGACCAAGAAGAAAGATTTATGACTCGTCCAATCCCCAAGTTGCTCAAAATCGCTACTGATCCGGGCTGCCCTAGCCGCGAGATTCAAGCGCAGCGTCCCTGGTAACGTCGGGCACAGCACAAATTCCACCATCGAGACCGCACCGGGCGTCATTGGCGGTAGGATCCGCTGGAGCGCGCCGGCGACGACGAAACGTCTCTCGTCGCGTACGATGTCGGAGTCCTGTTGTGGGGAGAGCTGGACGTGTAGAGGTAGAAGTCGCTTGAAGTGGTTCGTTATTGAAACTTGTATTGTGATGAATTGGCCCACTAACACTTGGACGTGGCTGCCGGAGTCGATGGGTTCCAAATCGCCTGATTTTTTCTTGCGGATTTGAATAGCCAGGCGGGCTGGAGGCTGCAGGAGCGACTCCATGCTATTCGTGGGACAAGGAATTCCGTTCAGGTCTACGACGCCACTGCGTTTTTCGACGGTCCATGTAATCTTCAGTTGGCGTAACAGTTGGGCCCAGACTTCGGAAATCGTGGACTCGAAGTCCGCGTCTGGTCGGGCGGGATATAAGCAGATCCGTTTCACCTCTCCAGGGACTAGCTGACCATGAGAAAGGTCTTTATCATCCTGAGATGTGTCCTTGCATTGATAATGCATCAATTCCGGCCACGCATTTCGAATCTCGAATGCCAAGCAGAGCTCAGAGGAGCTGTTGTCGATCCTCGAGATGATCTCGAAATGCTGGATCTGTAGAGCAGCATTGACAGTCATATCGACAGAGACGGACACGATCCGCGCTAGTCTGGTCTGATCTGGGTCACCCGGTCCGTAGTAGAAGCTGATTCTCGTGCTGGTAACTTCGGCTTTGCCAATGATGCTGATCTTAAAATTGATTGTCTGGCCAGGCTGTATGATGCGCTCGAGAATGTCATCCGCATCGACCTGCTCATCTGTGATCTTTGCAGAGCGGATCACGCCTTGATTATCTTTTATTTCAAATATGCGGGCGGGACTGGTGCCAGTGTTGCGGAGTGCTACGGTAACCGTTTGAGTCTCGCCATCTAGCAGCATGATACCGAATTCTGACCGAGAGAAATGTTCAAGTGTGAGTGTTGGAAGAGGTCCGACAATTGTGGCCGAAATGGTCTTTGATCGAATGCCCATCCTGTGGAGGGCATCTTTCTCAGCAATAGTTTCAGAGGCCGACGGCGCCTCCGGCTTGAAGCTCTTAATCGTCAGAGGACTATGCGACGCCCATGGACTGTCTAAAATTGGGAATACTTGAGAATAACAGCCGTGAACCTTCAGACGAATGGCGGTGAGTTTCGTGTCGCCACTGGCCGCAGACGATACAAGAACAGGCAGACTTTGGAAACGCAGCGGACCGAGACTCATTGGCTTGAAGTGCGTTTGAAGCTGAATACCATCCGTTACAACTTCTAATTCTTCCAGTTCAACCGCCATGCTGAAAGGATTCTGAAGCGTGACGATGCACTTCGCAAGTTCTCCTTGCACTAACACGGACTTGGGCTGAATCGAAGTTCCTGGTCGACTTGCGTTCGGGTCGTATAGGAGAGGATTCGCCGGTCGCTCTGGATCTATGGCTGTTTCTTTGCTGTTTAATCTTGATCGGTCGATGATGATTTGCTCAGCGGTCGGAAGCGCAAATTGCACGTCTCGCACAATGAATGGATCCCAATAAGCAGCCTGGCTGTCAGAAAGACCAAGGTGTTTCGACACAGCGACAGTCCGACCTATTAATGCATTCAAGTGTATTTGTTCCTCCCTGGAAAACGTCGAGGAGATTGTCTCGGCGTCTAGATCTATGGCGGAGTTCGGGCCGCCCATCCTCAGGTGCGATGCGCTAACTCGCAGGAGGCCATCAGGATCGGGTGAGGCTTCACAGAATGCCGCAAGTTCTCTCAAGATACCATGTTTAAGCATTTTGTTCCCGGAATGGTTGGGCTCAGCAAATACAGGAGCTATCGATGGTTCATCGGGCACAAGAGAGATGCCGTATACGTTCGAGATCTCGTCCATCAAGAGGTTAAATCCGCGAGTCTCTTCTCCGGATTGGACGGTATTTTCTTGGCCAGAAATCATCGACAGACTTGCTGCTGGATGGATGCCCATTTCTGCAGCACCAATTTTGCGTGCTTGGACCATCGCCGATGTGAGACGCACAATCATCTCCTGGACAGTGACAGCCTTCTTACGTTCGAGACCCAGAGTAGAGTACGCAGAGGCCAAGCCTGCGAGAAGTGTGATGTGATCGACGATGTTGACCCCGTCGTCGTCCGTCGGTAACGCCTGAGAGAGCAGGTCGCTTATCCCGATCCTCGTCAAAGCTCGGGGGCCAGAACTATATGACCTCCCACGGATGCTGCTTAGAATCGCTGGACGCTTCATGTGTGGAGTCGCGAGCGATTTGAGGCTCTCCAGCGACAGTTCACCATTGCCTTCAGCCAACACGGTTAGAAGTCTCGCTGATCGAATGGCAGCATCTGCGGGAGCGAGGAAAGGCAATTCCAGTGCGCCCTCTGCGGAACGATAAAGGTCATTGATCGCTCTCAGTAGATCTGGGATCGCTTTAGATAGGTTGGAGACCTGAGATTTGCGTCGTTCTTTGGGGTCATCCGCGATCTTATTCTCTGGGGAAAGTGAGGCTGATAGGCGAGAGACATGTCCGGATTTCTCAAAAGCTGGATAGCATAGGGATGGGATTGAGAATTCTGTCTCAGCCCACGCCTGTAACAGCAGACAGACCATGATCATCTCAAGGCCTTTCGCAGTCCACAGATTGTCGGCAAGGCTCCTTGCTTTACTAGTGTGGTCTACGAGTGCCTTTTGACCCTCAAGCCATTGACCAGCCATGACTTGGATCGCACCGATCACAATGCCCACCCGCGCCTTGCCTCGGGCACGAAGCTTTTCTTGTGAATTATTGGACCCGAAGCCCTGTGGCGGCACACGATCGTTGCTGGTCGCTCGTGCGCGGGCCTTGATCTTGCCAGTCGGATTGCTCGCATTACTATCAGATCTTTGGATCCCGGTCACACCTTGCATTTGATCAAATGAAGTTGCTGGAGGACCATGGCTCCCGCTCGAGTGCCTCGGACTCTCCTCATCCACCGGACTTGGCACACCAACGCTTTGAGGCGGTGTGCCACTACTCGAGCCTGGACGCCTGTCATTTTCGCGCAGTGGACTGAACCTTTGATAATTACGTGAGGTCTGACCAGGTGTCTGGATATTTGGTGATGCCTGTAAAGCATTCGCATATGTGCTCAAATCCGACAAAAAGCGAGTGGAGACTTCGCGCATCGCTGCCCACAGGGAGCGATCATGGTCCTGATCGAGGTTGCTGATCGAGATTGTCGAGGATTTGGTCTTTTTTGTTTCGCGTTCCGCATCATCGTCCAGGACTATCAGCTGGCGATGTACCACACGGGGATGCTTTTCCCGCAAGTATTGCGCCGCATTCTCCAGCTGTGGCTGCTCTGCATCACGATGACTCTCATCAACGATGCCCAAAATTAAGAGTGGCTCTCTGAATAGCTCAAACGGAGAGAGTTGACTTGACTGTTGGGACGGTTCCGATGTGCTGTAATTGTATAGGAGCCTGCCATGAGGGAATGATTTCGGATGCAGTAGATAGTCTTTTTCGTCATGTGCCAGATCAATTAGTCGGATGACGCTGGCTTCTTTTTGGAGACGGGCGACGAGTTTATTGAATCGGGATGCTTCTATGTGGACTGGCAGGACGAGCACCCTGATCGCAGCCGGAACGAATGGGGAGAAGTGATCCATGCAAGCTCGATTTCGTGATCTGAGATATCAGTTCACGATAGATACCGCTGCAGATTCACAGACCATGATGCTCGAATTATTAACCAAACCGAGGAATGTGCGTAAAGATATCAGGCGTGGCACTGTCCCGTGTGCTTTTAAGCCTTAGGTCTTGATATCTCGATCCCACATACACTGTCTGAGCAACTGTGCAGAGCTCCAGGGCTGTTGATCATTCACACTCGGCGGCTGGTCCGGGGGCCGTGCATTGGGGCAAACTACAATGCAGGTGATGACATGACCAAATCTCAAGCCTTCCGCAGCGGGCTTCAGGCGTAAGAGTTTCTTGCCAGCCTCTGACCCTGCTCTACATATCTGTTGTGTCAGACATTGCTACAAGCCCACATCACAGAAATGCGTCCGATATCAGTTCGTATCGCATTGGGCCGACGCGCGCACCTACAAAAGAGAGGCTTCTCACAGTCCAGAGCTCGAACTTACGCCGTGCAATCACCTGGCGCGCCATCTGTGGAGGTCTTCTCCAATAGGACCAAATGGCTGCAGAAAGAGCGAGCAGCCACATCTACACAGCAAAGCAGACAGGTCGATTACCTCCGCGATGAAGTCGCGGCTCGCCTGTGTGATCGACTGTTGGACATCAATCGAACATTTCCAAAAGTCTTAGACTTTGGCGCCAATGCCTGCAACATCGCTCGCATTCTTACTCGCCCGGACCCGGATCCTGACAGCGACAAACCGCACGTCGATCCTATTGCCAAGCGAATCGGTCACATAACATGTGCGGAGGCCAGTCCGACCCTTCTGTATCGGGATGCGGAGGATTCCTTCAACACCGAAATCGACATCAAAAGAGACGTTTTGAAGAATGCGGAATACGTTCCATACGAATCTGAGACCTTTGATCTGGTCATTAGCTCATTGAGTCTTCACTGGATCAACGACTTGCCCTCCGTCTTGGCCCAGATCAACAATTGCCTCAAACCCGATGCTCCCTTCATTGCCGCAATGAGCGGTGGAGACAGTCTGTTCGAGCTTCGAGGAAGCTTGCAGCTCGCCGAACAAGAACGTCTGGGTGGAATCGGAACACACATCTCGCCACTCGCAGACGTAAGAGACGTCGGCAACTTGCTCTCACGGGCAGGGTTCAAGCTGCTTACGGTGGATGTCGACGACATCGTGGTCGACTATCCCAACATCTTTGCGTTGATGACAGACTTGCAAGCAATGGGAGAAGGCAACGCTGCGCTTCGCAGAGAGCCTGGCCCTATCAGTCGAGATGCGCTCCTGGCGACAGAGGCGATCTACCGAGAGCTGTACGGCGAAATTCAGGAGGACGGTAACACCGTTTTGCCTGCGACGTTTCGAACGATCTACATGATTGGCTGGAAAGATGGTGCAGAGACGCCGAAACCATTAGATCGAGGTTCCGGTCAGGTTAACCTCAAGGACTTTTTAGGAGGAGGAGGAGGTGGAGGTGTCGGAAGCTGAAGGGCAAAAGGCACCGCAGGACATTCCGATGGCATCACAATCGACGTGAAGGCAGGCCATCAAGAATAATTAAAATATTTGAGGGATGCTCCTTCTTGGGCAACACGAGATGCTGCGCCTAAAGCCTGAGCTTTGTCTCGAATCATACAGATGCCATGTTGTCAAGCGAGCGAGCGAGATTGACATCGCTCGTACTTGTTTGAGGAGCATAAGCTGTGCTTCGACTGCCACCTCACTTTGCAGCCACAGCTGATTGTGAATGGGTGGGCCGCCATACCGAACTCGAACAACCGGTCCGTGGTGCGAACCTCGTGACTACAACTGGCCAACGTCTCGCGCGACAGGATGCTCAATGGATAGTTCCCACAGAGTGAAGCGGAGCTAGGGCGCCTGTACTCGCGAATCGAAGTGGAAAAACTCGCACGGCAGACCGCATCGACCGACACTCTTGTCGATACGACGTCCGACAGAGGGCGATGCTGACCGTTTTACGAAACTCAGCAGATAGAGGATGCGACAGGCATGATGGCTTTTGCATCAAATGTTCATATTTTCAAACCCTTTCTACAAGGCTCACAACAAACGAATGGCCCGAAGCCAAGTTACGCTTCAAGCTTGTCAATAGCGGCAGGTACTCAAGAATAGCTGACGATATTTTCCTGCTTTCTGTCACAGAGCTGCGTATCAATGCATCTTCGAGCTGGATGCGATGCGCTTGGTCCTGATAGTGACCGTATGCCGCCCGAGCCCCAGCGCAAACACATGCGTACCTTATCCCCAGCCGAACATGATCCAGAGGTGCACGTCATTCAAGGGCCGTCCTGGCTTTTGCTGCCTCTGCAGCGGCTGCTCGGTCATTGACCCCTCGGAAAGCGACTACACCGTGGATGGCGACGGCGTGGCGGTTTTCAAGGAGCCGGTGTGCGTGTCTGATAGTGAATGTGATCGAGGCAACCTTTGTGGGGTCCCGGCGTTCAGCTCCAGTCGGAGGATCTGTGTGGAGGCCGCATCGACGTCGTGTAATAATACTGGGTTGATATATCCGATGTATCCCAACTCATTTTGAGCAAGCTCTCGGGCTCCAGGGGGGCTCCAGGGCTCCAGCTGTGTATAATATTAGGGTTAGTGATTCGGGTTGGTTGAAAGTAGATTGCCTCAACCAAGACTGGGCATGCCGAGATGAGCGAAGACAGGTCAATTAAATGCCGATTGGAAATATATATGCATGCATTTGTTATCCATTTTCAGCTCAGACTTGGCTTCACACATCATTGATGTAAGTATGATGGGTACCAGCCCAGTGATGAGCAACAATGGAATTCGAAGTCCTGTAAAATGAGCAGGTCATCTAGGAGAGACCGTCTCAATTCGCGACTGTAATGAGCCTCGCCGAGGTAGGCATAGATACCTCGACCGTAGACGAAGTTCTGTCCGAATCACCTTTCGATGGAGCACGACGCAACTTGACCCTCAGCTGAACAGCTGATGCCGTTTCAAGAATACCTCGCTGGGGCAATGATATGCCCACTGCATACCGCTGCCCCTGTCGCCTACCAGGATGTACGCTTCTGCCCGACAATGGGACTCCAATTTCATCAAAATCACAGCACATCATGGCAGGCACGCACAATTCAACGAGAGCACGATCGCCATCCGGCATGGCAGTGGAAGTCAGAGCGCCTCTGTGCCGCTGGAGGTCGTCAGTCACACGGCCGCGCCCTCACGTGAAGCTGAAACAATTGAGAACAAGGTTGTGGCATGAACATCGGGACCTGGGAGTTCGGCCGAAATGCTACGTCGTTCCGGACCACTTGGTGACAAGGTTGAATAGCACGGATTGTGTCGGACGCGCTCTGAAACATCCAGCACACGTTATGGGGCAGGAAAACCTTGGAAGTCACCCGAACTGACGGCGGCACGGCAGGGTCACGACGAGAATATGAAACGCCGCAGTGCAGCGGTATCATATGTCATCGTGGTGGCATGGTTGTGGAACGGTCTCAAGCTTTCCCCGGGTTTCATCTACGCGCGTGTAACAGAGTGAGGAAGCGACTCTTTGTTGATTCGTTGAGGGAGTGAGGTTCTTCTCATCAAGTGCGCATCGTCTTTCCATCGTGATCGTCGAGGGCTTTCCCGCGCGGATCAATTATCTTTTACGGAGCACGACATGATTGCAAGGTACAGTGTATAGCGTTCTCTCATCGTTGGGAATATGTCGTTATTTCATGTTGAACGTCGTCGTCATGTAGCACGTCACGCTCCCAACGTACGTTGAAAACGGTTTACGTTCCGAGTTCCGATCAGACACGCATACACACCGTGACCGCGTCTGGTGGAAGGAGCAGGAGGAGCAGTGACATGGGATCGCTCTCGGTACACCGGCTGCCATCGAATTTGCACGCGATATCAAAGCATACGCATGCACGACATCCGTCCTGTACTGCATACCTATGTACCTATCCATCTCTATACTGCATCTGGCAGAGATTGGAAAACGCGCGGCAATAATACCAACAGTCTCCTCCCCCGCCGTGTCCCAACGCCACACACGTTTCGGTTCATGCGCCTCGGATTCCAACAGAAGGGAGAGAGGATGTCCTTATAGCGGGGGAGACCGAAACTCTGGCGGAAGGACAGTGAGGATTTCCCCAGGGCGTCAAAGAAAGGCAATCTGAATTTCGTGTCATGGAGACGCCGTGGATGTCTTTTGTTTCTTTACAGTTTCGTCAAGCGCCCGGGTCGGAAACTTGTTGCTGGCATGGCGGGTCGCCCCCCGCCATGCTACTCACTACTGTACCTTCCGAATAGCGGGTCAAGCGGCGGGTTTCCGAAAAGTTGGGCCAGCCTCCGTGTGCCAAGCGACAAGGCGAGCGGACAGTGTCATGGTTGGTGACAGGGACCATCGGGCAAATACGAATGTTGATGAGCGATTTGAGATGGCGCCTAGGAGGCCTGGCTGGGCATGGCATGGCAGGGCAGGGCACAGTGTTCACAGGTCACAATGGGATCTTGTTCGAAGGATTGGCGGGTGCCGCCAGCATATTCCAATGTCAAACCGCCTGGGACAGCACTTAATTATTATTATTACAGCACACCGGCACTACGAAGGCGTCGTCCATTCTAGTCCAATCGAACGGGCATCTGTACCTGGCATGAGCACGAGGTGCGACTAGACTGGAAATGGACAAAGCACGATGCGTGGCGTGGGTAGTTGCAGCTTTGTAGGTGTAGCAGCGAGAAGGTCTCTCCCGTGCCTGCATATTGACCAGAGCAGTCGTGTGCCCTCTGCATGCGACACATCAATTGAAGCGAAAGGCACATGATGAATCGACATGCAGTCATAACTTCAAAAGATAAAGGGACAATCATCGCGACACAGGTCCCAACTATGTGCATACTTAGTATGTTATCACGAGTTTTCAAATCATTCGAAGCGCCAGCACGAGCGCCAGCAGGCTAGATCAATTCTTTCGTCCAGGCAATGTCCCTGAAATTGGATCGAAAAGCCCACAGGCCCTGGTTTTCGCGCCGGGGGCAAAGCGAAGCGTTGCGCACAGAAAGCGCGCGGGCGAGAGAGACTTTTGAAACAACTCGTCGCGACGCGCCGCCGCCCCTAACAGTTCGTTTTCGTGAATGCTTGCATCGGCAGCGCTTCCGGACCCAATTGAGTGAGATTCGTCTCCGCGAGCATTCCCAACACTTGACACTCGACACTCAACAGCATAACAATAAACCCGATCGTGCCCGCGCGTGCGTTCCAACGGTGGGAATGTCCAATACATGATGAAAGGTCGACGTGCGTGTGTATGTACGACAGTCGATCATCATTCCAGCTCTTTCGGGAACGTGCATGGTCAGCGACGGGTAGGGGTGCCGCGTGGGGATGGTTGATTTCATTGAGTTCTCATCTCATCATTCCTTTGACACTAGACCGGCCTGGATGACCCTATGAGAGGCATGGGAGAGGAATCACATAATGCCCGTCATTAAACTCACGAGATATCACAATATCACCCCTTCCAGCCAGTGGCAGGGCGGCCCTGTGAACCATTGGTGGGTGCAAGGTGTTCGTCACTCACAGACGTTTTTTCGAAACATGCCATCCATTCTCAAATTCCAGCCTGCTGACAGGGAAGGGAGGGGATGTCATTTCCGGCCGGGAACGCGGCGGCTAGTCGCTCGCGCTTTCCCTACACGCGAATTCGGAAGCGACGGCACCCATTCGTTCCAGCAGCTCGAGAGAGCGATGATTGTCGAGGATTGTCGTCGTCGACGTGATTGTCGCGGAATACTCGATGTCAAATCTGTAGTTGCGATTTCATTATACACATAGACCTCTCAGATCGCGCGATTCCATCCAAGGCGCATTGCACCGCAGGATGAGTGAAAGTTCCTTCGAAGTAGTCACGTAATTGGGTGGCATAAGATGATGTCCTCCTCGTAATGAAACATGAACAGTCCGTGGTTGGAGCATGGGCGCATCACGAACAGGATTGTGCATCTTCTCCTTTGTTCTTCGTAAAGCGTTTCATTGTTGCAGTCAGCTGGTCAGCAATGAATAGCAAGGCTCTATGAATTGACAATTGTCGGTGGAGATTCAAAACACGCCTGGGCAATTTGAGGACGGCCCCTCCTCCAAGCCACCACTACTCCACCTCCACCCGCGAGAATGATATTCGATGCAAGAATGTTATATAACGACAAATCATTGCTTGGGGGTAGATGTCCAGGCGGGTGAGGTTTGGCTGGGATGATTGTGGTTTATTACATCTGTATGGCTGGAATTGATCCATACCTGTGCTGGTTGTTCTCCCGTATGCGCGCCCAGCAGGCTGCCCAGAGAGACCGTCTCATCATCGGGGCGCTTGCTTGCCCTGCCTTTCATCCCTTCCAGGACTCTCATCGGCGAGGTTAGCGCACAAGAGTAGGAGGGAAGGAGGAAAAGGCTCCAGGCTTTGGGGAGCAGCTCGTGCACATGCAACAAGGAGGAAAGCGCCCGCCTCTTTGTCTCTCCCGCTCTCCCCCACATACAGACACAAACACGCCTGGGCACACACAGACATCGCCATCCGCGCGCGCAAAGACCGACCGACTGAGTGGGAGAGGAAGAGTGATGATGGATGAGGCCATGTAATTTCATAAACAAGAGGGAGGTACCTCCCTCTCCCGCAGACGAATGCCCGATAATACAGTAATCGCTGGTGCAATTCCCCTGGCTAAGAAACAAATTACACCCGCTAGCGCAGCATGCGTCGGCGAACCGAAACGACACTAGCGCCCATTCCGCATCGCTCACCTGCACACAGCAGCACAAGTCTCCCCTGTGTCGCCTTGCACTTGCACGCCCTCACACACAAACACACCCACCCACACGCACACACTACTCTCTCGCACTCACCCGTCACGCTACTCGTCAACCTAATTGCTGTACCTGCAGTACCACCACCACCTCTACCTCTACTACCTCTGCCTCTTCTACCGCTGTGCTTCCTTCTCTTTTCCCTTTTGGCTTCCCTTCTCGTCGCTTCATCGTTTGGAATTCCACAACACACATCGAGGGTCTCTCCTCACCAAAGCTCACCACAGTCACTCTTTCTGCGGCCTTTGCTGCACCGACGTTCTCTACCAAACCCCTCGCGTTCTTCACATATATCGACCCGGTCGCCAGTTCCTCGATCCATCATCTTCTCCGGTCAAGCCTCTGTGAGGAATCTTCGCGAGTGAGTATCTTCCTGGCATCATGACCTCGCCCGAACCGGAACTTGTGCTTGTGCGTCGTGGAGGATGAACGCGATTACATGTTATCAACACCGACGAGAAGGGAGCGAGGATGGTCGCGTGCCGTGGATGGAATGGCCGCATTGCGATCGCCCGACCGGCAACAACGACATCATTTGGGCGCATGTCGATTGTCATGTCGCGAGCCATGACGTGACTACAAACGGCGTCACGACTGCAATCGGAATATAAAAGCACCCGCTCGGCACGCAGCTCAAGATATATAGACCTCACTCTCCCTGTCATTGTTCTCGATCTCATCACATTCCTCTCGTTCAACATGCTGACCATTTCGAAAGTCACATAACTAGGATCTGGAATCCGCCAATCGCGCTCACTCACACATTCATTCGACCACGTTCCTTCCCAACATGCGTTCCACCTTCGCCATCGCCGCCCTCGCGGCTGGCGCCCTCGCCGTGCCCTTCAACAAGCGCGAGATCGTCACCGACGTCGAGGTCGTTCTCCACACCGAGATCGTCACTGTCTATGCGACTGCTGGTGATGCTGCCGCTCCTACCGCTGCCGCCAACAAGCACTACGGCCACGGCGGCAACACCTGGGGCAACGCCCCGGCGCCAGCTCCCGCTACTACCGTGATCGAGGCCCCAGCACCTGCACCAACCACTGCCGCTGCCCCGACTACTACCTCGATCGAGGCCCCGGTGTGGACTGCACCTGCTACCACTGAGGTCTACGTCGCTCCTACCACCACCGAGTCTCCCGTCTGGGTCGCTCCCACCACCACTGAGGCTCCCGTCTGGGTCGCTCCCACCACCACCTCTTCCGAGGAGGCCCAGGCTTGGACTGCTCCCGCCGTCACCGAGGCTGCGGCTCCGGCCCCAACCCAGGAGAGCGTCCAGGCCCCCGCCCCGGCCCCCGCCCCCGCGTCTTCCGGCGATGCTCCCACCGACTACGCTGGATTGGTCGTCTTCACGCACAACCAGCACCGTCAGAACCACTCCTCCCCCGCTCTCGCCTGGGATGCTGATCTCGCCGCTTCTGCCATGGAAGTCGCGAAGTCCTGCAACTACGCTCACAACGTGTATGTCGTTCACAATCTAGTCATCCCGCCTGTTCTATACTGACACATTGAAACAGCGACGTTAACGGCGGTGGATACGGTCAAAACATTGCTGCTGGCGTCAAAGCCGAGAACATCGCCACTGTGATCACCGACATGTTCTACAACGGTGAGGTCGGTTACTTCGCCAAGCAGTACGGCAAGCCCAACCCCAACATGGCCGATTTCGAGAAGTGGGGTCACTTTTCCCAGATCGTCTGGGCTGCCACCACTACCGTCGGCTGCGCTACCTACGACTGCAGCGGCCAAGGCCTCAGCAACACCGGTGGTGGTGTCGCTCCTTACTTCACCGTCTGCAACTACAAGAACCCTGGTAGGCCAAGCTCACGGAAACACCTTGAATATCACGTACGATTTGCGCTAACAGAGTCCAGGAAACTACGCCGGCAAGTACGCCGACAACATCAAGGCTCCCGCCGACCCCCTCCGTACCATTGTCGGCACGGCGTTCAAGGCCTTGACCGGCTACTAGATTTCCTCGAGCGGTGGCGGAATTCGTGGAGAGGAATCGCAAGCCTCGGGGTACGAGCAATGTGGTGGAGCAAGGCTGCGGTAAGCCGAAACTTCAAGGATTTCATTCGCAGCACAGTTGCACAAGGTCGAAACTTTTTCGTTCTCCCCCAATGTGTGGTTTTTTCTTCATGTTCTTCATTTTTGTGGCTTTGTGTGAGTGTGACAAAGACGGTCAAGAAATTTATTGCTCTCTCTCTCCCACGGCCGATGCTTCGAACAAATTGCTGTGCAAGCCTTGTCCGGAGCGGAGGACGCGGGCCTCCCGAGGAGTCATGTTTTCTCTCCTGACCGGATGAAATTTGGCGGATCGTCGTTGTTCATGCTTTTTCTTTGATTTCTTCTCTCTCCATTTCTTCACTCCTCTCTGCATCTCTACAACCTTTCCTCCTGCGTGGTCACGCTCACCAGCGTCCCCTTGCCTGATCTGGTTGTATTTCTGCATGAGACGAATAAATGTTCTACGCCGTTTCGTCGGCAATGACATTATGATCATCAATCATTTTTGCGCACTCTTGACGCATACCTTTCCCGTGACTCCACTCCTGCTTTCTCCTTGCGGCACTGCTGCTTATCCTAGCCTTGGCCTATAACATGTAAGCCATGTGGTTCGTTCCGACCTCCCAGACCGACCTGCACCGACTTGTCGACGAAATTCTTTCGCAACGCGTCTGCGATCTCATCGCAGAAATCCAGTCCCGGGCACTCCCTGATCTAATAACCTATTGTACAAACGTGTCTGATCTTGTGCTGGTGAGAATGACCCTCTCCCTCCTTCCTGGGATGCTGCGTCGTAAATTCTCACGGAAACGCGACTCCATGCGACGACGAGAGCACCTCCCTACTCACACGCTGGCGAGATCCACTCCATTCACGAGCTTCTTACCGCTAAGCGTGCTCGAGTCGTCACCCTTGTTGTCGCCCTGCTGCCCTGCGCCATTTGTCTCCGCAGATCGTGACTCGGGCAGCACTGGCGTGACATCCATCCTCGGCCGCTCACTAAATCGATCGTTGAACAGGTCGAAATGCTGCCGCATGATGAGCGTGTATTTGACAAACTCCTCCATGCAGTCGACGACGCGGTCCCGGTTGTCCGAGGGCTTCAATCGGCTCCCGCCCTCCTCCGAGCTCGGGTCTTGGTCTGCGGGAACGGCATCTGTGAATTGCGTGTAGGCCTTTGGGATGGAAGATTGATTGGGAACGACGAACATTCGCATCCAACGTCCGAGGATCCGCAGTGCGTTGACTGTGTTGAAGGATTGCGATCCACCTGAGACTTGCGCGATCGCGAGCGTGCGGCCTTGGGTGGGTCGGACGGAGCCCGTGCTCAGTGGGATCCAGTCGATCTGGTTCTTGAATACGGCGGTCTGCGTGAAGGAAGCAAGTCAGTGAATGAAGAAATTGTAATGGGCATCACCGCTTCCAATGCGCGTAGGCTTACCAGAATGCCATGTTGCTCCGGGGACACCCAGAGGTGACCATCGCTCCACTTGCTCAGATTCCGCAACTCCTGGACCTTGGGATGCTCATGTTGTACATCATCCTTGATCGGCAGACCCGTCGGATCGTATACGCGGACATCACATCCTAGACGGAAGAGGATGCGCGCCTGTTCATAGGCGAGCAGTCGGGAATACGACCTCTCCCGCTGACTGCCATACAGCACGAGGACCTTCAGTCGGTCTCCACCCGTCCGGGCCAGATCTTCCGCTGCCATCTTCGTCGCCGTGCTGAGCTCCAGCCTTGCAACCCAATCATTCGAGGCGATCGCCTCGGGGAGTAGGAAAGGTCGGTATCGCGCGCGGACTGTGGCGTCGTCTTGATCGGCCGGGATTGCGAGGCTGCGGCCTGCCCAGCTGGGATCGACGACGATCGGTTCGGAGCGCCGCATGGCCTCGGAATTGTTCAGATCTCCATGTATGGTGGTTCGGGTCGACATGGTGGCGATTGCCTGTCCGGAGGTCGGTCTCAGCTGGCAGGTTCTTGACAGTGCGGATAACGTGCGGTCTTGACGACGGGCAAATGTTGCCACCACGGAATTCATGACGGATGAGGAGGATTCCGGAGGAAGGTCGTGGGCATGCGCCGAGATCGCTAGCCCTTGCTGCCAAAATTGATGTGCAGTTGGGCAATATGTAGCGATGTTTGATGCGCAACCTTTATGCACGTGTGCACCGGACATCGATCTGATAAGTGCTGTTGATTATGAACCGGCAGTCCGCCGAATTGTAGCAGGAACGCGCCCTGTATTTATGATAAATTCATCATTTTAGGTATTGTTATCATCATCCTGTTAGACGCTTCACATCCCACGCTTCCTTTCATTTGCTCCTTTCGCACCCGTGGGCACCTGCATGTGTCCATCAAGCATGTCACCGCCGATCCTAAACGCCCCAGGGTCAAGTAGTCCTGCGAACATTCGACGTCACAGGCTGAAAGTGATTGGCAAGAACGACCGCGCTGTCGAGTCTCTACAACTGCAAAGTTAATGGGATGACGTGTGAAAACTCATTTATCAGGCAAGCAAGAGGCACAATTGTTTTAAACTTTATATCACTCCAGACTCGGAGAACAGAGTGCACCTGGGCAGGGTCAACAACTTACAACAGGCCCGCGAGTTCAGTCGCATCGGATACCAAACTGCTACGCCCACTTTGACGCATCGTAATCCTTCACGTGACGAATGTAGTCCTCTCCACTCGCGATCCACCCTTTGATCCCTCCAACCAGTACCAGACTCTCCATCTGGGTATCTTTCCGTTCCTGAAGATGATCGGCGAACCACGCTGCTGTCCGAGTCCCTCGACCGCGAGACGAGCCGATAGATCAGGTCAACAAGACTGGCGAAAGGCTGTGCACATATGCATGCACACGGATCGAGTATGGGACTTACCACAATACCACATCACGCGACGTACTCCCGCCGCTTTGAACAGGTCGTAGATTGATGAGATGGTCGGGTACAGGCTCTGGGCGGGTAAATTGATTGATCCTTGGATAGTGCCTCCCTGCGAGATATCCGTCAGTGAGCAGGCCCGACACGATGTTATGTGTTCCTCGATAGTCATCCCGGAGCATGAGGCGCTCAATGCTGCTTGTTGCTCGAAAAAGAATCCTCACCTCAAAATCAGCGCGACGGACATCGACCAGCACGAATCGCTGTTCCGATGGGCTGCCCGCCTTCAGTAAATCCAGCACCGCTGCGGCAGTGATGGTCCGGTTTTCTGATCGTGGTGCAGGATACGCCGAGTACCAAGGCTGCTCGCTCGGAGCCTCGTGACTATTCGTAGTCGACGTCATGTCACCCGTATGATGCAGATGCTCAGGCCGTTCGTTGCAAAGCCTCGAAAATGTAACAAATGGTTTGGCAAACCTTTGGTGACTTGTGGAAACAGTTCTACACAGGGAGAACGATCTTATCATGACAGAGGCTTGAGGGAGGTCTCATCCATTTCGACCCAGCAGATCGTTTCAAGAACGACTTTTATAGAATAGTACTTAGCAAACTCCCATGTATGCGAACTATACATGCCTAGGTCCTACAGCTTCGGAAACCCCCAAGGTTCCTAGGACGGAGGGTGGAGACTTTACAATTCTTCATCATGCCAGAGTTGTGACAGTTTGGTGCAGATCGTGCCCGACAGCCTATCAGCGTCGAGCAGTGACACCGCCCAAAATGGGGAACAAGAAAGATGTTGCCTGCCCAGGTGTGCTTCGTATTCAAGTCATTCATCCCTCCCCTCCAATAATTGCACATGGCTTGATGAAGACATTCGAAGTCGACGGTCGTCCTACCAACTGAAAGCGCAATCCGAGCGGCCTGCCCACCGATTAACACTCGACGGCGACGACGTTCGCCTTCCGAGTACAAATTAATTGCACAACCATCATGTGAGATCGCGCTTGCTACAGGCGGTGGTAGATTGATAAGCCAGATACCTAGGTAGCTCAGCAATCCTTCCTTCCTCACTACCGCAGCAATAGATATACATCCATGGATGTTTCCATATATTGTTGATAAGAGGTTCCGAACGAGGGATCCGGAAATGGTTTCCTCAAAGCCATCGGTGAGCCTATGCCCACATATCCAATAAGTTGTCTCCAGTTGCTCTCGAGTAAAGTACATGGTGCTATTGCCCATCAGGCAGCCTCACAATTGCTCCGGCGAGGGACCAGATCCATAGATGGGTCTCTGCACCATGTCTCTCCAGTATCGGAACTCATCAGACCCTTGCCCAGCGTGTCGAGAATTTCGGCTCCACTTGCTGTAGATGCGCTCCCTCCACGCCGCGCCCACCTACATGCACTGTGCTGGATATCCCGACCTGGCTGCCTTGATGCATCTAGTTGATGATGAGACTCACATTCATCAATTGATCAGCAATGTGTGGAGCGAGAATCCTTCCCGGCAGACGAATTTTGGAGGGTCGACCATGACTGTGTGTTGCCAGCTTCGGTCGGCGATAGAAGGCGACGTCAACGGGTTCTACATCGAAAGAACGCCATCAACGCACTGTGGCTGGTGTCAAGCTCTGGTGGAATTTCCCCTCCGCACCATCGTCAATGTGCGCGGACGAGCGTCAGAGAAGCCAAGACGAGGCCAAAGGAAAGGGCGGATGCGTGGGTGTTTGTTACGCTCTCGTCGCTCGAATCAACGACAGAAAGTTCGCGACCAACTCACTTTTTGACAGTTCTGTTCCCGCAAATGGAAAGCGTGGTGGCATTTGTACATACGTACCCCTGGTCGCTTCTTTCCATCCATTATCGCCGCGTGTGTGTTGTGCGTTCTAGGCGGAGCTTCCGTGGCATCGTTCTGTTGCAATACCACACGATCTGTACAATGTACGGTATCTACCTACTATTACTACTACTACTACTAATGTAGCATTCCAGAGGTTTCCCGGCATTGTCGCCATTGCCAATATCTCCCTCATTATCACGCGTGCGCGGGTTCGAGAAATTTTCTGCAGCACCGCCTCCATTTGTGCGTGTTATGTTATCGTCACCTTCACGACATGGTCGATACCAGCTTCCTTCCAATGTGACTTTTCTCTCTTCTGATCTTGTCCGTTTGTCTGCTCCATAATTCCCATAATTGTTTTCCCCCCACACCTGTATCACCATCGTCATCATGTCTGCTTCTGCTTCCTCCGCCGCTGTTTCTGACCACCCCGCTCTGTCATCCACTTCAACCCCGCATTCAAGCGACAACACCGTCTCGTTGTCCTTGATCAATCGCTGCGGTGATAGCAAGAGTCCTTATGTCCGCTCCCATCTTTCCAACCCGACAGCATGGCAATTATGGACGCCCGACACGATCGCCCTCGCGCAGAAGACGAATCGCTTGCTGTTTGTCAGCATTGGCTATTCAGCATGCCATTGGTGCCATGTTATGGCTCACGAGTCCTTCGATGACCCACACATTGCCAAGATCCTGAATGAGCACTTCATTCCAGTTAAGATTGATCGAGAGGAGCGACCAGACATTGATCGCCAATATATGGACTTCTTGCAGGCCACGAGTGGTGGTGGTGGCTGGCCGTTGAACGTATTCGTCACCCCGGACCTCGAACCCATCTTCGGCGGCACATACTGGCCAAGCCCGAGCAGTGAGCGTGCATCTCGAGGAGGTGGGCCTGACTTTGAACAGATCTTGCTCAAGGTCGCGGGAGCCTGGAAGGAGCAAGAGCAGCGATGCCGGGACAGCGCGAAGCAGATCATCCAGCAGCTGCGAGAATTCGCGCAGGAGGGTATGCTCGGCGAACGTGGTGATGGCAAACCCGATGATGGACAGAATGTCAGCTTGGAACTGGACATCCTAGAAGACGCCTTTGTTCACTACCGGAAACGATTCGATTCCAAGTACGGTGGTTTTGGCGGCGCTCCCAAATTCCCAACTCCCGTGCACATTCGACCACTTTTACGAGTCGCTTGCTACACGAAAGAAGTCCGTGAAATCGTTGGAGAGGACATGTGTGTGGAGGCACGCGACATGGCTGTCAAGACGTTGGAGTGTATGGCCAAGGGTGGTATGAAGGACCAGGTCGGCCATGGGTTTGCACGATACTCCGTGACTAGAGACTGGAGCCTGCCACATTTCGAGAAGATGTTGTATGACAACGCACAGCTCCTTCCAGTCTACCTGGATGCCTATTTGGTCACCAAGTCGCCATTGTTCTTGGACACCCTCAAGGACATTGCCACATATCTGACGAGCCCACCAATGGCCTCCCCACTTGGAGGTATCAATTCTTCCGAGGATGCTGACTCGCTCCCAACATCAGGTGATGAGCATAAGCGGGAAGGCGCATATTACGTGTGGAAAATAGAGGAATTCCGAAGCATTCTAGATGAGGAGGAGTTCAATATTTGCAGAAAGTATTGGGGCGTCCATGCCGATGGAAACATCGACGCTAGATTTGATCCGCAGGGCGAACTTGCAGGCCAAAACACGCTATGCGTCCGATACGAAGTGCCAGCTCTCGCCAGCGAGCTAGGTATGGAAACTGAAAAGGTCGATCAAATTGTTCAAAGCGGGAGGCGAAAGCTCCAGGCTTACCGGGAGAGCAATCGGCCAAGACCGGCTCTGGACGACAAGATCGTGACAGCCTGGAATGGACTCGCCATCGGCGGTCTCTCTCGAGCAGGTGCGGCTCTCAAGTCATCTCATCCCGAAGAATCTGCAGCATACATCAATGCTGCTCAGAATTCAGCCGATTGCATCCGCACACATCTACTGGAAGAGGAAACGCAAACGCTACGAAGAGTCTTCCGCGAAGGCCCTGGCGACACTCCCGGATTCGCGGACGATTACGCTTTCTTTATTCTCGGATTGATCGATCTCTACGAAGCGACTTTTGACAGCAAGTGGCTTGCGCTGGCCGATCGCCTACAACAGACTCAAAATCGCCTCTTCTGGGACGAAGAGAAATATGCCTTTTTCTCCACTCCGGCTGAGCAACCCGATATCCTCATCCGCACAAAGGATGCGATGGACAATTCTGAGCCCAGTGTCAACGGAGTCAGCGCTTCAAACCTCTTCCGGCTATCCTCCTTGCTAAACGATGAAACCTACGCCAAGATGGCTAAGCGAACTCTTTCCTGCTTCGAGGTCGAGATCAGCCAACATCCGGGGTTGTTCAGTGGCATGCTGTCCAGCGTCGTGGCTGCTGACATGGGTATGCGAAGCCTCATTATCTCGGGTGCAGGAGAGCTCGCCCAGGCTGCGGTTCGAATCGCACAGGAAAATATCCGACCAAATTACACCGTGCTGCGCGTCAGCGGCAATGCTTCAGACACAACTTCTCCGTCCGGCGACTGGTTGCTTGAGCGCAACCCCTTGCTCAGGGATCTCGATGCATCAGTCGACAAGGTACAGCTGTGTGAGGGTACTTCATGTACATTACTCGACCTGACCGCAGTCGAAGCACTCTTCAGTGCATAGACGCTCTCGATATATTCAAGACGTTCCATACTTACACTTCTTCCTCTTCCCACGACGACACGACAGACGATTACGATTGAAGATTATGATGATGATAAATGATTACGATGATGAAGAAGGAGAAGAAGGAGAAGATGCAGGTGAGGGTACAGCATGTGGCGCCGCCGCTCGGAATCTCGAGAGCAAACGGGCCTCGTTGCCATTGGAGCTCTTCGTGGTAGATAGCGGGATATGTGTGACGCATCATAGAATGAAAGGAGCCATCCGGATAATTCTAGGCGTACGAGTTCGGAGTGTTTTTTACGTACTGCAAATAGCCTGGCTTGATTGCTGTCCTGTCTTGCCTTTCTGTTCGAGCTTCAACTTGTACGAATTCCCGCTCAAGTGCTGTGGCTGAAATTGACTTATCCGTGTTCGCTCAAATCCAACCGCTACGTCATTGGAGGCTCGTGCCTGGATGGGTTCCAAGATTCGAAGATCAATCACGAGCAACATTGGAAGCCTTCACTGATTTCCTACAATGTTATAACAGCGGCCATATTCGCAATTGCAATCGTGTTCAACCTGATCGAAAATCGAAGCCTCAAAAAAGACAAGAAAAGTCATGTACACGCCGCTGATCCGCGCAACCCTGCGCGGCTCGCGACTCACTTTCTCGACCACATCAACCCTCTCCCGCCAGTTCGCCTCCACTACTTCCTCCCGCGCCAAAAACCGCATCTACCCTTCGCGCGTCCGCTCCGAAGATGAACTCCAAACCCTCCTCCTCATGTCCGCCAGCAGCCGCACGCCGCTGCTCACCCTCTGGCGCACGCAATGGTGCACGCTCAGCGATGAGATCCGACCGGTGATCCACGAACTCCTCGAGCGCGACGGCGTCGGTGAGGGAAGCGGCGGGGTGAGCTTCGTCGAGGTCGAGACGGACAGCCCGGATCTGGGCGGCATGGGCGGAGTGGCGTTGCGATACGCGGTGAATCAGGATCCGACCTTGTTGGCGTTTGATCGCCAGGAGCCGCAGTTGGAGACGAAGGTTGTGAAGGCGGAGGATTTGAAGAGTAGGGAGTTCTTGAGGAGGTGGATTGAGAGGGAGGCGGCGAGACAGGGTGAAGGTGGAGGTGGAGGCAGTCTATTTGGATTTCTGGGGAAGTGGTTGGGATAGATTCGGCCTTTCGCCTGCCACTGAACTCTGCATGATCAAGAGGAGTTCACCCTCCAGACTGTGGTACTGGTGTTACCACGGAGGTACCGGGAGCTTGTTCGGACGGAAACCACAATTACTCTGTTCTGTCGACTTTCCAGCTCGAGCGGACTGTTACATGCTATTCATGGGACGCGGATTGGCGCAATCATTCGTCGATGTGCTGGTTGAGGAAAGGGACATTCTTGCATGCGACGCATTTTTGTTCGCAGAACAGTGAGGGAAAGCCTTCCAAGGTTCCGTAAGAGAATGGCTCGTTAGAATGCACGTCAGTCGCGTGAAGGCTAGATGCAGCCGGCTGAGAATTATCACTCATGCTTACGAATATAACCATGCATCATAGCATCAGACCTTGACAATATCGACATAGAAAGATAGAGTTGCTATTACGTAGGTTGTGAAACCATTTGCAATCAAAATGTAGAATACATGTTAGCTTTCCCTGTGATGTGAGCTTGACTTGAGGAGAACTGATCAATTTATGGGCGTTGCGGCCAAACTTTGCAGGGTCCAGCTACACGTCTTCCTCGAGAGCACTTTACGCGTGAACAACGCGTGCTCTACTTGCTCGCAGCTACTTTTCACTCTCTCGCAGCAATACATCGATCACGACAGGAAGCGTGTATCGAGAATTAGGAAGAACAAGCCATAGTGACAATATTGCAAGAAATCGACAAAGTCATCATGGAAGACATAGTAGAAGACCAGCCGGCCGACGTCATGCAAGAGACACCGGCGGAGGACGTCTTTATGCCTCCCTCGATTGATAACAAGAAGACCATCTCCGGCGAGAGCTACACACACCACTCTGCCATACCCGAGCTGTTACAAAACGACATGAGCATAGAATGCGTGCTCGGCGTCGACGAAGCTGGTAGAGGTCCAGTCCTAGGTAGAGAATTCCCTCATGAAAGAAAGCTTTCGTATTCAGACGTTGACGATAACCTAGGCCCAATGGTATACGCACTCTACTATCTACCAACCACAATCCACCGCTCCCTTCTCGCAGAAACACATCACTTCGACGACTCCAAAGTCCTCACTCCCGCCGTCCGCTCCGACCTCATGGAGCGCATCTGCACCCCTGGCACCGACCTCTTCACCCAATGCGGCTGGGCCACCCGCTCGCTCTCCGCCCGCGACATCTCCTCAGCCATGCTGCGGCCGCACGGGACATACAACCTCAACGCGCAAGCCATGGACGCGACCATCGCACTGATCCAGGAGGTCCTGGATTCAGGCGTGAACATTCGCGAGATTTACATCGACACCATCGGCTCGCCGGCCGTTTACCAGAAGAAACTCGAACGCATTTTCCCCGCGCAGAGCATCACCGTGGCCAAAAAGGCCGATAGTTTGTACCCTTGTGTGTCCGCCGCGTCGGTCTGCGCCAAAGTGACGCGTGACGCGGCGCTCGATGTCCTATACACGTCTTACGCGGCACCCGGCGCCGAGGGCGAGGTGGCGTGGGGATCAGGATATCCTTCCGATCCGCGATGTTCGAGTTGGTTGAAGGCGAACATGGACCCGGTGTTTGGTTGGGGAAGCGAGTGTCGGTTCAGTTGGGGTACGGCGAAGGAGCTGCTCGAGGCGAAGAGCGCGCCTTGTCGAGTGGATTGGCCGGAGCCCGAGGGAAGCTCGGATAATATGCGATTGACTGGCTTTTTCCACGGCGAGGATGAGCCGGAAGATGAGCTGGGAAATTGGTTCGGGAGGAGCGTCACTGAGGAGGTCTTCTAATTTAGCGTGCTCGTCTCGTCGAAGGTTGTGATCTACGGCTACGTGCAGTACGATTCGAAAGCACATCGAGTGCTTTCCTCGCGCCACGAATGACTCAAGAGCGGCTCAAGGTATTACTACCTGGGAATCATCGCGCAATTCGACTTTCGATTGCAGCGGCAGCGATTACGCGTCACATCAAGGGCGAACCAGCGCCCGAATAGAAAGTCACTTCACACACACGGGGCCAGGTCTTCTATTCGTGTACGATTCTACATGCCTCATCCGTCTCCTCGGCGGGTGTGTCACAATCTATGCCGAACAGCTACGATCACAGCAGACGAGTCTCCTCACTCATCACGCGCATCGATCCCACATTAGACGTCGCTTATTCGAGACTCCTCCCCTCCATCAGCGACAGAGGCACAGTCCTGGCACTCAGGCCCCATCTTACGCCTCCAGCGCGCCGATCACGTGCCATCAATTCTGGCTCCGGATCGGTCTCGGAATAGCAGCTGCTTCTCGAACCAACGCGCTCTGACAACGCTTCTCGCTCATTGGAGCGCATGTTATACAAATCAAAAAAGGAAACAAAAGGAAGCGGGCCGAGACTTTAGCGATGTGGAAACTGTTATTGTGTCCATAGCGCTATGCACGCTCGAACATTCTGTGAGCAGAAAAGTGATGAGGTTGTTGAAATTTCAGATGCAAAGAAGTCTTCTTGACTCCTGAACGCCGAATGATGCAATGTTCTGATCTAAATCTGAAAGTTCGGATCGTTCGTCGACCGCGTCTTCCAAGCCTGTATAAATTCGATGTAATTAATGTCTCTGTGATGGATTTAAATGTCAGCAAGAAAGGTTGTGCTTCAATTAAACAAAAAAATTGAAAATCTCGTACGAGAAATCCGTGTTCATATGGCTCAGGAGGCTCGACTTACCGAACTGCTATTTCCGCCGCTGCTCGGGCCGACCAATGCGCGCTGCTTGCCGATCCAGCTCTTCGGCTCCTGACGCCGTCGATTGAGCGAGACGCCATTGTTTTGTAAGCGACTCGATAGATCGTACCAGGCGGTCACCATGAGCTGGTTTTCGCGCTGCAGCGCCGCAACATCCGGTGGGATGACCGGTGCGGCCTCTTTGGCGGGCGGCGGTTGACGGGCGAGGATTTCGAGCTCGCGGCGTAGAGCGCCGATGATGCTCTCCTGCTCCTCGAGCTGCTTCTGTGCTTTCTGATGGGCTTCGACGGACGTCTGGTAGACGCGGTCGCGCTCTTCCAGGGCCGCGTGCCGCTCTGAGGCCTGCTTAAGACGGGCGTCTGAAGCGGAGAGTTGTTGCTCCAACAAGACGATTTTGTCGGTCAGGTTCTTCGTCTCTGCGGTGTTTTTGGTCGAAGAGTCGCGAGCTTTGGTCTCTTGTGTTTGAGTTTTGGCTGTGGGTTCAATCGGAGGATCGAGATCGACATCGTCGCTGCCGTTGCGTTCTTGTAAGCGATTGCGTAAATCTTCGAGTGCTTCGTGGTCGCGTTCTTGACGTTCGCGAGCCGCTTCGAGCTTTTGTGTCAGTACGCGAGCATCGTACTCAGCATGCTTTCGGGTCGTCGTCAGCTCGTTGATCTGGTATTCTTGATTTCGAATCAACCCCTTCTTTTCGATGATTTCCTTTTCTAGTGACGATTGCACCTGCTTCAGACGATCGAGCTCCTCCAAGCGTTCACCATTCTGTTTGAGCTCTTCGCGGAGGGAAATGTTGATCTTCTCTTGCTCCTGCAACGCCTGAATCTTCTTCTTCAGGTTCTCGTTGGCTTTGACCTTTTGAGTGAGATCCTCATTCTCCGCACGAAGCATTTGCAGATCGTCCCGGAGCTTCTGGGCAGCCTCATTCTCCTCCTTTAGTCGTTGAATCTGACGCTCGTAGGAATCCACAGCATTCTTCGAGGATTCCAATTGACTTTCCATGTCATCAATGTACGCACGATCGCTGTCTGCCTGGCGCTGCAATTTCTTAAGCGCATCTTCTCCAGTGACTTTCCGACCTTTGCTGTTGATCTCCGAGCGATACGCGTCAAATGCTTCCTGTAGATGTTCCTTGTCCTGCCGCAGTTCTTGCAGCTGCCGCTGGGCTGCAGCTTGACTCGCCTGAAGCTTCTCGATGGTTGCCTGAGCCTGGAGCAGCTCTTCCTCTCTTTCCAACAGCGGATCTCCGAAATACCCATCGATGTCCTTTGTACCATTCACCTTTCCCTTTTCCGATACATCTTGCTCTGACTGATAGATTGACTCAGCGCGGCTAGCCGTCTCTGAGTCAGGCATGTCTGTGTCCTGCATGCTTCTGATCTCGTACGCGATCGCCATGGCGTGCTCGTTGCCCAATGCCATCAGTCGCTTTCCCATTCGTTCATTAGACTCTGGGGAGAGCATCGCCGCCCTGATGATGGACATGATGAGCTTTTCGAGCTCACTAGTGACCGAGTCGGCCGCAATAGCCTTGAGATCCGGCACGAAGCTGGCGCTTGCCGCATCCTGCCCGTTGCAGACATCACGATAGTACATGGACAATTGCTTCTCGAGGAACTTGAGGTTCTGCCATTTCCGCGTCCATTCGCTGCTTGGGCCGATGCTGGGTTCAGGCAGATCCCCAGAGAAATACACGGCGTCCACATCCTGTAGGATTGCCCATAACGCTTGGGCGTCGTTCAATTCTCCCAACCCTGTTGCTTGCCGACCGGCGTCAAAGGACTTGACCCAGGCCAAGAGGCTGGCCGCGAGCGAGCCTGGCTCGGGTGCCGACATAGCCCCTGAAGTTTATTGACGATAAGATGATGCTCGGCCAGAGAGGTGTGGTGAATGCCTCGCGGGCACGTCAGGACATGTCGGCCATCTCGGATCCTCAGAGGGTGATGAGCTCGTGAGCAACGATGAATATGTGCTGATTCGGGGTCCAAGCCGACCATATCTGAACACGACTTGGACGTAGGCATGCGGCGTCCCGGGACGGGCCGTAGATCTCCATTACCCGCGTGAAGGCATTGGCGAAGCTTCGTCATATAGTAAATAACGACGACATGTGGACAGAAATGTCAAAAAAGTCCAAACTCAGGACACAACGTCATATGTGAAGATTTGTCTAGTACACGCTCTGAAAGATATGTGGGTATAGCTGCTTGCTGAAAAATCCGGGTTCATCCTGCGGCATCCTTAGTGCTGCTAAGGGACTACCAACCTCACGCTCATCCGGGGCGGAGGAGTTGAGGCCTCCTAACTCCGACTCCCCTGCGTCCTAGTTTACACGTCGTCCTTCGTCACTTCGTGGTACTGTACAGGACCTGTCCGCCGTACGGCCTCGTGAGAGCATCCCCACGCACGGAGCATTCTCCGTGCCCGACGCGCGATTCGTCAACGATCGGCTGCTGTCGGATTGCGAGTACAACCATATGTCTTCGATAATCTGCCTATTCATGAAACTTGATTTTTCACCATGGCCCCGGTGGGTATTTCGGCCTCGGATCCCGAGCCGATATGCTTGCCACTTCATCCAGAGGAGGCAAATGTGCTCGAGGCAAGACTGACGCGACAGAACGAGTGCTATCTGCTCTGCGCCGAAGGTACCCTGGGCCCATGCCATTGGGTGACATGGACCCGACGCTATTACGTCGGAAATGGTCGACCGGCGACAGTGGATGTGGAAGAGCGTTTGGCGGTATTTGTGGGAGGCTGTGATTATGGGAATGCGATATGGCCATGGTCGAGGATGGTGTCGGGTGAGTAGCAGATGTCGGTGAAGTACTCGTACCGCCATCAGAACCGACGCCGCCTTGCGAAGAATTCGACCCTTGCTGACCGGCCAGGTGGAAGACAGAAACATTGGCGCGATGCGCCATTTCGATCTCTCCAATCTGCCAATGCATGGCCTCAGCCGCTCGCCACGGAAGTTGCATCTCCTTTGCGATCTTCTCCCACATGTCTTTCTTGAACCTGCAAGCTGGGTCAGTGGACTGTATCGACCGAAAGTAGATGCCTTTGACAAAGAGAAGTGCTCACCTTTCATACAATCGCGCGAGCTTGTTCTTCTTCTCCTCATCCCACTCTGACCGTCGTTCCAGGTAGTTTTGGAAGCGCAATCTACAGCTGATTGCGCTGCGACCAGGTAACCGTTTGGAGATGTCTTCCCACTTCATGCCGCGCCCACGCAGGTCGATGATTTCGCGATCTTCGTCGGCGGTCCATTTCGATTGTTTCTTCTTGGGCGGCGTTTCTCCTGGAATCGTTTGGGAAGGAGGTCCCCGCTTTACCCCGGCTCCCGGTGGTTGTGCACTTGACAATCGAGGCGGCATGCGCGAGTCCGGGAGGCCAGATGGCGGGAAGCTTGAATATCCTGCTGAGACAGGATGATATTGTTGCGGAGCTTGCGCAAAGTGTTGCGGAAACGGTGTCGTTTGCATAGGAGGGTAAACGGGCTGCATTTGATGCTGTGGTATGTGCAGCGGCGGGACTGAGACCGCAACCGGCGCCTTTGCGGTCATTGAAGCCGCTGTTACGGTGGTCGCGGTCGAGGTCGCAGCAGATCCTCCTGTGTCCTCCCTGGCTCCGTTGGCCGTCGTCGTCCTTGATGTCGTACTAGCATTGCCCGGCGACCCTGCTGACTTGCGGTCCAAAAGGAATGAGATATCCACGTTTGCGGCTGGCGCTGGCGATACGGCCAGCACAGAAATTGACTGAGTGACGAGAGAGCGATAGAATTATATGATGTGAGGTTGTTGACCGGCAAGGACTGACAGTGAGAATGGTAAGGTGATACAATCAATCGTCGACGAAGAGAAGCGGTAGAGGAAGAAGTGGGTAGACGGAATGATGGAGCAGTTGTCGCAAGGCGCTCAAAGGTAAAGTAAGGTGTTCAGCGGATTGTTGGGACGAACTATGGTTCGCTCCAAGCTTTGGACAAGGACATTAATCGACTAGGAGGGTCGAGCAATCGACGAGGCTGTTGCTTGGTGCCTCGGGATTGTTCTGAAGATGCCAAAGGGACAAGCCAATGGGAAGAATCAAAAACGGATTCACGAAGTTGGGGGTCTCTGCAGCGACGGTGGAGCTCGGAACATTAAGTCTGCAATGGTCTGGGTGGAAGCCGGCATCACCAAACGACCACGCCACACTTTCGAACGTGAGGAGCCGATCGAATGGAACCGACCGGAACAAAGCGAGAATGAATTCAAATAGTGGAGGGACGAAATTGGAGCCAAGGAGGAGTAGACGATGGGGAAGCAGAGGAAGAATAGAGGGTCGGTGTCGGCCGGGATTGCTTTGCTGTTTTCTTTTTCACTTCTGCACGAATATTGGTAGGTCCGTCGGCAATTGGACGATCATGGGCGAGAAGGAGGGAAGACAGCTGGGAATGGTGGTACAGTAGTAGCAGTAGCGGAATTATCAAGCGTGCAGTATGAGATGTAGTGGTGGTGGTGAGTGATGGTGACGACGGGGTATGTGCGTGCGGGCGTGTGTGTGTGAGAGAGAGAGTGTGTGTGCCACTGTGTGGGTGGGTGGAAAGAGGACGAGCAGACGATGACAAGGTGCTATTCCACGAAAGATTGACGTAGGGCCGAGAGCACTATCCTGTAGTGGAAAAGAGGAGGGTGAGCATACGCATACGCATAGAGGAAGAGATAGAGAAAAACAGATGTGCCCAAGCCAGAACACCCGAGAGACGTACGTTCACAAGTCGACCGAGGCACGAATTTCTTGCTCCATGGGCAGGCAGACGTTCGTAAATTCTTCACCATGAGTCCAGCCAGCCAACACACACAGCCTTCAAGGTTAGCAAGACAGACTACGACAAGGCCGTCGCCGGTGCTGCTACACTGCACCGTTCCTAAAAGCCTACGCACGCAACGCACACCCACTCACATCGCCCAGTGGATTTAGCCCGTCGGATCTGCTGTAGTGCCCATTGAAATTATGGTGATGATGTACAGTAGAGGCAGAAGGTGCGGTTGGAGATCTAGAAGCCAATGGTCGATCAGGAATGGCAACACCAAGTGCGTCAGCCGGATTGCCGACGCCCGCCGCGGGACAGAGACCGAGTGATGATAATAATAATAATAACAACAACAACAATAATATCATGTACCGCTACCTAGGTATGGAGGATTCAAAAATGAACTGTACCATCAATCTGTTCTTATTGCTCGAGTGTAGGATGATCCGGTCGACATTGCGTGAGAGCCACCAGTCTTCTCGTCTCGACGATGCCTTGCCAATGTCCCTTATATGCTCCTGTCGTCCTCGAGGTAGTTGGTACAGACGGGACCATTAGCATCGCTATCCTCCCACCATCGTTGCCAAGAAAGCGGATTACCACATATTTGCGCAGTACTGTACAGGTTGTCTGTACACAGTTCATAAAAATATATTTCAGGAACAATAGAGACCCATGGGAATCTGAGCGAGCATTTGCCCGCTTAAGCCTCGCATGTGGGTCATGCGATATCCAGGATGCAGTATGTTGTGCCCTGAAGTTCGACGAACCACCGCCCCCATCCCAGCCTGCCGAGTGCCAGACATCGAGTATCTTCGGCTAGAGGAGATGAAGATTCGAAAATCGGATCGTGTGCTCTTCAACCGCTGAATTTGAAGTTAAAATACTACCGGAGGCCCGAGGGACCCGGCGCGCGAGGGATTGGGAACGTGCCGCCAGGGATGAAACATTGTCCGCGCAGTTGACGAACCAAGCGGGCGACCTGAAGGTGTTCTCGAGTTTCACGCGTTGCATCAATATGGATGTTTTCGCGCACGGCAGGGCAACTACATTATTTGATGATGGTTAGATGGTGTATGACGATGTGCACACTCGCCGCGGAATGCAGTAGATTGACATGAGTGTCAAACAGACGATCGACAATTTTAGCACAACCCTTCCCATCGTGGTTCAGCTGGATCAGGCCAGGCTTGCAGCAGCGGATGCTGACATCGACATCGAACCCACATCGCACCCACGCCATGCATCGCCCGAACTCGATGGAATTTCCCTCTTGGGCAATTGCTAAAATGTCATGTTCGAGTACGGGTACCAGCAACACCCAGTTCGCAACACGTTCGAGCGCCAGCCAGGGAACCACTCTAAACACTTCCGCGAGCCCTCTTTCCCAGCCCGCGTACCCGTTGGCAGCGCATCGTCAGCGCGTTGCATCCGAACCATTCCAGGGCCGAACATCTCATCTTCGCGCCAGAGGCCGGAAGGCGCACTCAACGCGAGGCGATCAGGGAATCGAGTTCCATGCCAGGTTCCGATGTGGACTAATTACCACCTTTGTCGTCAGGGCATGCCCATGCACACGCACGAGAGCACGTAACAAGATTTGGGTTGATCAACGGCATCAGAGGCTCCTGTCGGCCGTACCACTCATCGAGCCCGCATCCGCATGGCTACTTGCTATCCCGAGAGCCGGTCGGTTTTGATGAGACGCAGGTTTTGCTTGTACTGATGGGGCCTGGCAATATCTTCACGTCAACTCCAGCGCTAACCTCAGGAACTATGTACGCCTCTTTTCCCGGGTTCCTCATCGCGCCTTGCCATTGATCGACATCACCAAACGCGTGCACTTTCCATCCATGTGTTCACTTCACCATATTCGTTACATGTTTGTCTGTTTGTGTCTCTCGAGTCCGAACGCTCTCAATCTCTTTCGTGACAACAAGCCAAAGAGGTACAAAGTCAACTTGGGAGGGTTAAGATGTTGTGCACCCACTCGCGCTGTCATCCGTAACATGGACATCATCGGATCACAAGCGGTGTGAGGAGATGCCGCCGAACACAGATCGCATCTAACTTTACGAGAACAGCTCATTCCCAACATCCCAACATAGTGACTATGTCGAAACTCTGTATAGTCTGATCCACTCTGTATACGCTCGATCCATCAGAGCCCTAAAGCATGTGAAAAAACCGTTCGCACGATGAGATGGAAGCGATATGATTATGGTCTGAGAGGACCTGCCAAGCGAACTGGCGGCGTAAATCCTACCACGAGCTTCTAGCGACCCGTGATCCGCGCGTGCCATCGCCCTTGCGCTGAATACGTACCTGAACATCGGCTGCGAGATTTCTTAGCGCTACTGTTCCTAGACACGAACTCATCTGTGATCCGATAATATATCGGGCAGGAACGACAATATCACGGAAAGGCAATACCGCGCTGGGCGGGCAGGAGGCGGGCTTTTGTCCGTCATAGTTCGCCGCTGGCGATGGCTTCTTTTCCCAACGAGAGCGTGAAATGAGAATCGACATTAGCGGTGAAGTGCCGACGGTTGGTCTTGGGTCCACACTGGCCGGCGTGATCGCCTCATCATGGTCACATTTTCAATACTCCAAGATTCTCACCAAGATACCTCCAATAGGAAATTCCTTCCAACCCAGAGACACCACCTGTATTGCATATTGGAGGCGAGAAATCATGATCGCATGCGCTAACGCCCCGGTGATTTGCTCTAGAGGCCTATGCCGATGCCTTTCGAGTCTGCTTACAGGATGCATGATCTACTCACCTGTGCTATATTTCAGGCCATGCATCAATCGCAAGTCTCGTGATGACGCGGGCTGCTCCACGCCACGCGCTGGGTTCTGGCATTAGAACCTGAGGAGAACAGGCTCGGCGTGAAACTCTCGGACATCCCAGCACTGCGTGGCCAGAGACCGCGCTAATGAGCCCCATCTTTGCGCCAAGCAGACTGTCGGCCGAACGCGAAAGACCACGAACATGTCTCATGAGGAAACACGCCATGACGAGCGCAGACGTTGCGTTTGAGATTGGAACATCTCAATGACCGTTGTGTTTGGACACCCGAAACAGGTCTGGCGCGGACTCGGCTTGAATCTTTGCGGACGATGGATTTTGCGACCGTGAGGGCGATAAAACCTTATTCCGGCCCCCCAGGGTACGAGTCCATTAGGGCTGGGCGAGAAGGCATCCGCGGCGACAGATAGCCGAGGATGAAACAACTTTCACTGCTGAAGGGCAACAATGCCTTCCAAGATTGTCACAATAGGCAGCAGGAATCTGACAGTGTTTAGTTGCTGCGCCGCATACCGGTCTAGACGTTGATGCAAAGAAGATCGTCTTTAACATTTGAGGCGCAAATTTGAAATTCGTGTCTTGGGCGATCCATCATTTAGCAAGATGCATATTCATGCCAACACCGACAGGAGCCGGATCGGTTTCGCGCTCAAGTCGCGATAGTCTCGAACCATGATACGACATGTTTGTACAGCGTGGATCCTGAGCAGGCAGAGTCAGCGTTTCGACTTGACCAAGCAGCCGAGAAGGAGAAGATCGGGGAGCTAGGACGGTCCATATCTCCCGGAATTCTTCAGCGACATCAGAGCTGGACTTGCAAGGCCCGCATGTAGTTGAATGCCGTTGACGAGAAAGAAGTGCGGAGGCGCGCACACGGTCCATGACGCCACTGCGCGCGCCGAACGATTTCCTGCTGTGTGCCCCTCTCAATCACCACACCTCCTCGTCGACCAATATTAAACACAAGCACGCCTGGCAGCAAAAAAGGGTCCTTCCGGGTGGGTACAACATGCACCCGACAAGGCGTTCACACCTGGGAGCGCAGCCCAGTAGCCGAGCTCCCGTATTTTGCTTTTAAGCTTCGGCTCCACTGGCGGTGAAGGCTCGCTGGGCATTCCTGCAGCTCGGCAGGCGATCCGAGGGAGATTTGGGTTGAGCAATCTGTGACGGAGGAGGAGTACTGCTGTACTGTTCGGTGCTACTGCTGTGCCACTTCATGTACATCATCTCTCCTCTCTCCTGGTGTTCGGCGACAATGTACACACCATCGCCAGCCTAGCAGGGAGTTTCCGTTGGCCGTCTGATCTACTGCACGCGATCTTCGCGCAGACAAACCGTTCCATCATTAATAGGGCATAAGCATGAACTCGTCTTGCACGCTTTCAAGGTTGTATTCCAGCTGTACCTGTTTTCCGCAAACTCGAAAAGCCTCCATTTCCGGTCGATATAGGAGTGCAGCTAGACTCATCTGGGGTACATATGACCAAATTGCATTGTCGATTCTGTCTAATAAAAATCTTCCCTCAACAACGCAACGCGCCATTTGCCAATTGAACCCCTCAACGGTCTCGTCGCATATAGTGCATGTTACTATGGGGTCATCACTGAGGATCTCCATTTTTGTCGTCGAGAATTCTGCCGAGGTCCGCACTTCTGGTGGATTAGCCTTTTTCCTCAGAGAGGAGCACTTCAAAGACATCTCCACCATTGCGCAAGTGACGTACATACCAGATCGATAAATCTGTCAATATCTAGCAATGCACAACACAGACCTAGGTACTGCATGGAAGAGTTGTCTCGGCCGACGACTAGAGCCGCGCAAAATTGGACGATGTCGGAACATCTCTTGTACCTAATTATTCTGTGCCTGCAGAACACCGATCGATCCTCCAAATAAATGGTCTTGTCTCACGAGCGATCGCGCGCTTTGTGCCGTTAGTGATGTACATGAGTACATGTACAACACACCTGATCATGCAAACCGCGCGCACCATGCGTCGAAACTCAGCATCACCAGGACTGGTGGTAGTGTGAGAGCAGTTCTCGCACATCATCACACCGAGTAAAACATGCAATTCGCAATGCCAGGGCGATTGACCTCGCGGTCCGTCGTGGGAACAAAATGGCCGCCCTTCGTCAGCATGATCATAATCCCAGTTGCATGTGAATAGTTCATCCAGGACCGGGCATAGAGCCATGCGTGTCGACCGTTCACGCTTACCCGGATGTGGTGATCTATCCCTACGAGAGAAGCGTGCTGTCCAGGTCGATGGAGGAGGGCTTGGCTTGTACTGCGGTGTACTGAACCTAAAATCCCGAGCTCCCTCACACATCATCCGTGCGAAATGAAATTTGGTCGATGACAACAACAATTTCGCCGGTACAGCCACCACCAACTCCACCACGACTCCCAGCATACCTAGGTAGTGCTGTCATTGCATACGCTTGCCGCCGCAGCCTCTGCTGTACGCCTACGCTTCGGCCGTCGCGACCACCGACCAATCCTGCTGGTGCAAGGCGCCAGGACAGACGGTATTCGCTGAACGCTGGACCCTCTTCCATTGCCGTTGACCGATCACGCCGAAAACCCGCATCTCATCACACGATGAACACTGCCAGTGACGTGCCACTGCTCGTCCGGTCGGACAATTCCGCCTCGGAGAGACGGGTATCGCCATCATGGACCATCACCCAGCTGAAAGATCGCCTCGAACCCATCACGGGCGTGCCGGCGTCTTGTCAACGACTGGCGTTGAAAATTGGTTCTCAACCGGCACAATCGATCACTGCAGCGGATGAGGATTCGACGCAAATCGGTGCATTCTCACTACAGGCGTATGCTGAACTACAGGTAAGGGACAAGAGCACATCATGCGCCATCACCCACTCATCACAATGCTTGCACCGCTTGACGCCGTTTCGTTGATCCTTCTTCCCTGTTGCCTGCTACTCCCTGTTCTCTTGGCAAACACCACCTGGGCACCTGCTCGCGGCGCCTTTCCCCGCTGGTTTGCTCAGAAACCTTGGAATCCATCAATCTGCTGCAGCTTTCTTTGCTTCTGAACTTTCGGCACCAACCGTCCCGCCCCGCTGCACAGCTTGCTTCCTGCGCCGACCGCGCTCGCCCACACGTACACTACAACACAAGCATTTCGCTTGTCTTTCCAACGCGGACAGCGCACCACGACTGCAGCATTCCGCCCGCACGAGCATCTGAACCCTTCCGTGATCCATTTGATGCGCGCGCCAGCACCTCAATGCAGTAGATCCCTCGCCCACTACAGATCTCATCTGCGAGGCAGACGTGCGCAATCTCGGCGGAAGACAAATGGGTTACTGCTTCGCCTGGACGCCCATGCCCGGGCTCACGATCAACTGCCAGCACACTAATACAAGCCGTGGCCAACGGTCGCCCGCACGCTCCGCTTTGCATGTGAGAACGCACGCGCCTCACACTCGCCTCGAGGACCCTGTATCAGATTATCCTGCTGGCGAGTGTTCGTGCCGCGGTATGGGCTTTTCTAACTGCCCAAATTTGCGCCTACGAACCAAGCTCCTCCCCATACGTCACGCAAACATCCATTCCCTTCACCGAGGACATGCGCGCATCTCATCGCGATTTGATTTGACTTGATTTCTCAATGCTGATCTTAGGCAATCATGTGCTTTCTTCGTGCCGTAGGTCATCGATACTCGTCCTCCCGGCGCTCGGACCAATTACACCGACGTCTCCTCGGTCCAGAAGTATGACATGCCGGTAGCCGAATATGAGCAGCGCACCGACACCGTCCTCGCCTGGAAGAAGTCCCAGAAGCTGGGCCGCTTCGATCCCAACGCGCCCGACATCGTTCAGCAGAAGGTCAACGCCTCTTTCCGTGAGGTCGACGAGCGTGGCATCAAGACCGGCATGCGCTGTCGTCTGCTCCCGGACTCGGACCATCGCCGCGGCGCCGTGCAGTTCGTCGGCGAGGTTCCTCAGATTCCTGGCACTGTTGGCGCCTGGGTGGGTGTTGCGCTCGACGAGCCGACGGGCAAGAACGACGGCAGCATTTCCGGCGAGAAGTATTTCGAATGCCCCCCTAACCACGGCGTGTTCGTGCGCGCCGAACGTGTGGAGGTCGGGGACTTCCCCGTGCTTGATGAGTTTGCCGATGACGATGACGAGTTCTGATATGCATTTCACGAACGATATCAATACTTGAGAGCGAAGCGTTGCAGTGCGTGCGTGAAGTGCAATCGTGACGCGACTCTTTGCCAAAATTAGATGAGAAGTGAAGGCCCAAATACGGATCAATTCACGAAAACAACTTTTGTCATTGCACGGCCGCAGGGATATCTATGTGCAAACGACACAACGACAATAACACCGCCCCATCGTAAATTAGTGAAGAAACTATCAATATCGTGATCATCGTAAACGCCAGCGACGTCTGGCCCTTGCGTCTGGCCATTTGGCAATGGGGTCAACAAAGTAGGTCGAGATGAGGCAGGCATCATGATCCGATAAGAACGACCCTGCAACAATGCTATTAATCATTGGTGTCCATCACATCCAAGAGGCACTCTCCTCTGATGAATCCACTTCAATGCATTTCATGTCGACGTGACTTGGATCCTCTACTCCGCCGGCGCCGCGCCCTCGCTACCCTGCGCGAAGAACAATTTGGCCGTTTTCGTCGTGCTATGATTCTCGATCGAGTAATTATTCCCTGTGATGATTCTTCAACGTCAGTGAAAACGCGTTCTTTCCCTTCTCATCACATCGGTACCAAAGAAAATTCTGTTGACGCGGCCCGCGAAATGAAAACAGACGGGGGAAATCAAGTTTCTTCCGGTGGAAGTTGTTGGGGGAGCATGAAAGGGTGTGTGTGAAACAGATTCGGAGCATGTTCGGAGAAATTTCCGACCCAAGAGAAGCGCCGATCATCCCGCGGTGAGGAACAGAAGCGAGGTGCGGTGCAATTTGTGATTGCGCCGCATCGATTGAGGTTGTTTTTCTCGATCCTCGAGTCGACCTGCTGTTAATGATTCTTGGTTCTGGGGCGCTGGGGCGTTGGGTTGGGCGCAGGTGCAGCTGCAGATGCCGATGCCGCTGCAGCGCGTGTGCGTGCGGTCCGCGGCAAGCGGAAGCCGTCTGCCGGGCGAACGAGCGAACGACACGAGGGGAAGGATTTCCCGGGGCAGGTTCGTCCCAAGGTTTTGACGACGCCTGGAACGTCCGATACCGAAGGATCGATCTCCTTTCTGCTTCCCATGGTTCGCCAAATCTGAACCAGTTTTCGCGTTCTTCCGTGGTTTGCCGATGGCCGCGCGGGCTTCGGCTGGTCGCCTCTGTTGAACGCGAAGATTGGGTCTGGTAGGCAACCTGGTGGTTTTTGGCTTTGCCGTACCGCGTGTGCTCACACCGCAAGTCGTGATTGTCGATAACGAAGGGTTTTCGGGGAAAGATTGGTTGTGCACGTGCGTATGTCATGCATAAATGCAAGGGGGGTGACAGCGGGCAGGGAAGATGTGCATAGCGGTCGCGCATACAGAAGAATGTAGTATGAAAGCAAAGAAGGGGAAAAAAACTGAAGATCACTCACCTCTTGGGACAACCCACACACCGCCTTTGGTGATCGCGAACGAGTTGACTTCGCAGCCCTCGCCTGCAGACATGTCGACTGCCACTTTGCCCTCATGCACGAAGAAGGTCAATTGCATCCGCCGACTGTTCTTTGCACGCTTGAAGCCGCCCGGCGGAACCTCGACTAGACCTGCGCCGAAGAAAGGCAGAGTCAGGATTTTGGCGTAACGGAAATCCGAACCCGGTACATCACGCGGTATGATGGCTGATTCAGCAAATGCGATATCTATGCGAGTGTTAGAGATGAATGTGAAACACAGCTATGGCTGCTGTATAATCGACAGCATACTACACATACCTTGTCGGATCGCATCGTCGATATCTCCGGTGCCTGTCGCGGGATCGTAGTTTGCCAGGTCAAACGCAAGCACACCCCGCTCGTCCTCCCACTCGTCAGGCAGAATCGATTCGGTATCGCTGACCTCCTCGATATCCTCGAGTTTTTGCGCTGGTTTCCGTCCTTTCTTCCGAGACTTGCGGGCTCGCGCTTTGGAGACGATCTCGACCGGTTCCGCGCGTACAATGCCTTCGATGTCACCATTGCGGTAGATTCGCGATTCGTTCGCCCAATACTTGAGCGGTTTGATAAGATTACGTCCAAAGCGAGAGGCGTTGTTTTGTGCATCCTCGAACGGTGTGGTCGCGCGCAAATGGACGTTACTGACTGGCCCGACACTCGCACCGCGGGCACCTGATTTCGAGGGCGACTGTATTGATTTTGGCGCTTTCGTGGGCGATTTGGGGTTCTCGGGAGTTTTTGGCTTGGAACCTTTTGGTGGTCGCCCTCGTTTCCTTTTCACGATCGGCTCCTCTGCAATGACTTCCTCGTCCACATTCAGCGTGCTTGGGCCCTCGCCATTATCCATTGCAGACTGGTCTCCTGATGCAACTTGTGATTCGCCAATGGCACCCACCTCAGCGGCCACATCCACGATCGTATCTGATTTTCGAGGGCGGCCGCGCTTTCGCTTCTGCGGAGGGGGTTGGGAGTCGGTAACGAGCATAGATGAGTCGGCTCGGTCTGCATCATCTACACCTTGCAGACTGGCCCGATCTCGCTTCTGTCCTCGCATCCTGGCCAATGCTGATTCTGCGGTTGCAGCCATTAGAGTCGCATCCATGTTTCCCGTCGCGTCGTGGGGGTCAGCTTCATTAGGCAGAGATTGTCCCACATCGTAATCGTCTTCGTCGTCCACCATAGGCGCATTAAAGTCCTGTTCTAGATTCTCAATGGATGGCTCAACCTCTTCATCGATCGGTGCAAAGTCGTCTTCGCCATCGTTCTGCTGCGCGGACACATCTCTCCGTGGATCAGGACTGTCCTGGAGGGAGAACGGGTCTGGTCGCGGTGGGCCTTGTGATCTACGCAATGCTTTCCTCGGCTTGAAAGGGCTTTGTGTCTCCTCCATGTATAGACTCTTCCTCGTTCGGTTGTTTGCGCCGGCGAAATCCAATACTCGGTTAGCTTGACTCCGCTTGTGCGCAGTCGTAGGGCTGCTTATTTCATGTGCAGGCATCGAATCCGCCTTCGCTCCTGGCCGCACAGAGGACATGCGCTTGGGAGAACCGATGTTGGTGTGTCTAGGTGTTGATTGTCGCGCTGGAGGCAGACGTGGAGTCTTGCGCAGACCGAGTGTTGCAGTCACGTCCGGAGCCGAGCCTATCATTGCGCCAACAAGGTCAGTCATTGTCCGTAGACACTAGGACATCACGCGTCCACTGCTTGTTGTAATCTCCGTCCACCTACTTTCTTCTACGTCCATCTCATCATCCTCGTCTTCGAGCGCATGATCCAGATTGTGCTGCACCGAGATCGCCGGTGATGATGAAAATATTCCAGATACCGGCTCCAAGCCATGTTCATCCCTTACACCCGTGTCTTTCAGTGTGATGCCCGTTTTCCTAATCGACAAATTAATATGTCGCATGTGAAACCGTGTTCTCCTCATTTCTGCGCCTACCTTCCGACCTTTCCGACTTCAAAGTATTGATTGTTCGTGCCCTTTTTACCGCGACGACCGGGCGTCGTATCGCCGGTGGGTTTGGTAGGTACTGCCATTGAGCGCGGCAAGCGATTGTCCTTTGTCGGCGTCCAGTGAACTCGAGCGCATTCGATCTAGGGCGATGAATAAGGATTGTGGATGTGGGCGCAATGGTCGCGAAGTGGTTGTGATCGACTACTCAAGAGTGCGCGCCGTAAATACTGTGTGCGTTGTGGTCAATTTCGCCAGCTGATCATGGCTTGACCAAAACACTTCGCTTCTTTGACTTTGTTTACTTTCGAGATGCGACACTTACAGGGCAGCACAGCGGGCAGACGCGTCGCGGGCCTACAGTTATCGGTGAAATCGAACGAAGAGTGTTATGACTAACCCAAAACTAAGTCTAAACAATCATTGGCCCGTCGCCTGCGAAGATTCGAGCTGGAAAACGTGAAGCGGCATACTAGCTCGTTTTTATTTAGCGATCAAGTTGTCCTGTCCGATCTAATCCATGCCGGTGTCGACGTCACGTGCAAACATGGGACGGAATTCCAGAGCTTCAGGGCTTTTTGAAACTTGGAATCCAGCCCGTGCAGACTACGACGTCATGGGACACGATAAGCCGCATTCTATAAACATGGAATATCTGGATTACGATACAATATAAAACATTACTAGACCCATTGATAGCAAAATCGTAATATTCTGTCGAACCATAAAGACAACTCACCAAGTTGCCGAAGAGAAAGGACTCCACTGTAGCATATTGCAAGCATCACCTCAAGATTAACACTCTTGCTCCAGAAGACCTCAATTCTTCAAGAGGAATACACCGAAATGGCGGAAATTCTCCGAACAGTTGTCCTTCGTGGTCAACACTTCGCCCAAATCGCTCTCGGCGCCTACGGTGCCTACATCTCCTTCCAAGCCATCATCCGCCTGCAAAAGTACGAATCCACCGCCAAAACCCTCGCCGATTGGTCGAGCGAGGCCGGTCGACAGCTGCAACTTACCCGGACGACACAAGGAGCTGGTGCCATTGCGGTAAGTAGATGTTCTCCGGAGAAGAGAAAACCAAACATTTCTGTAATTCAGAAGTAGGGGGGAGAGGGGAGGGAAAAAGAGACCTCATAACACCTGGCTTCCTCTCCTTTCCGCTCTGCATTTTTCTGATCACCTCACAAAACAGATCCTATCCTCCCTCGTCTCGTCTGTAACCCTTGCCTTCCTCCCGGACGCTCTTCCCCAATGGGCGCGCTACGGCCTCTCGCCCACGATGCTGGTCATCATCATCGCCGCGCGAACGCACATGAAGAACTACTGGGCGCCGCGGGACGGACAGAGCGCCAGCATGAAAATTCCATTGCCGAAGATGGGAGAGTATAGCGAGGCGACGCAACAGACGGAGGAGCTGCTCAAGACGTTGCAGTTGTTGGAGTATTCATGGTTGGCGGCGGCGTTCTTCCATGCGGTGCTTTCGTGAGTGAGGATTTCTTCTCTGTAAGGAAGCTGGGGATTTTGAGAATTGTGAAATGAATTTCCGGGATTGAGGGAATGGACTGGCGAGAGTATGCCTCAACAAGAACGCATAGCGCACGTAAAATAAGATGAATTGAAGGAACAGAAATCAGGGTATCATTGATGAAGAATCCTGCCAAAGCGAAGGCGAGGACGAAGGCGAGGAATAATAGTAATAGATCACATCGAAAATAGAAAACCATGCACAATACAGCGCACCTGAAGTGACCCGATGCGAAATTTCCCAGACGAGGCTGATTCGTGCTCTTCACTTCTCCAACAAGACCCCAAGGATCTTCTGCAGCATCTCCTCCTTCTCCTGTTGCAGTGCGCCCTGCGCCACTTTACACGCAAATTCCAACTGCATCGTGGAAGACTTCCACTTGGCCACCTCGGCATTCGCCGCAGCCAACGCCGAGGCCAGCGCGTGATTTTCAGCCTGCGCTGACGCCGGAGTCATGTCCGGATAGGCACGCTGCGAGGCAGCAGCCGCCGCGGCGGCAGAGGACTGCGGCAAAGAATCGCTCACGACGCGAGCGACCTGCTTCATTGTGTCTTCCGCCCAGCCCTCCTGCTGCATGCGCTTGACTGCTTCAAAGGATTTCTTCATGAAAAGGTCGTGGATATCCAGTGTCGAGGTCATGGTGGCGGCAGCACGAGGGTCGTGAGGCGGCGGCACACCGGCAAGGACCAGTCCGTCCATGGAGAACGACCCGGCGAAGGCGCCGCCCATTCCGACGGACCAGGAGAGGTCGTAAACCACGCGGCAGGCAGGCGAGGCGTTATCAGGGTCGGCTGAGGTCGGGAGCAATTCGTCGTAGCCGGTGACTGGATCGGTGCGGAAGCGAGTGACCTTGAGGGTCTTGCGGCGGGTGTGAAGTGGGGCGACAGGGATATCGAGGTCTGGTGGGAGATGGTGCGCGATACCCAGCCACGTAGCGGCTGTGAAGCAGGCAATATCGCTGTAGGGGCTTTGATTAGGCAAGCAGGAGGATTGCTCAGGGAGGAGGAGGCGGTCGAGGATGACGTGGGCAAGGCGCCGGGCTGCTTCGCCAGTCAGGCGTGCGGGAGATCCAATGAGCTCGGCGCGGAGGAGATCGCTGGCCAGAATCCGCTTCAAGGTTTCAAAGTCGACACCAGGCAATCGAGTGGATGATTCATGGGCTGCGATGTCACCTATGGGTCTTGAGTTTAGGCTCTGACCGCTTTGCGGCGTTGGTAAATGTGCCGATGTGAGTGTTTTCGCCATCGGATTGTGATGAGCAAAAGTGTGGTTTCGCATACTCTCGCCTTCATGACCTTGTCCGAGCTGAACGACTGGCCCACCCTGGTGCGCCGGTACCTGCAAGGAAAGTCGTTTCCGCCCGGATAGACCTGGTTCACTCATAGCACTTGGCGGAGTTGCCAACTGGCCGGAAGCATACAGCGCTAAGTCGTCCAAACCTTGATCCGACCTTTCGTTCGCCCTTGTGGATTGAGCCACCGGCTCAACAGGGAACGTACCGAACGGCCCATCTTGGACACTGCGATTCGCGGGCGGTCTACCGCGAGGTTTCGATCCAGATGAAGAGCCGGCATTCCATGCGCTAGAGATGGCAGGGCCGTTACGTTTCCGCTTGCGACTACTAGGCGTCGATGCTGATGCTGCCCATTTATCCTCACCATCGGTCTGTGCTGAGAGCGGATGTGGTGTCACGGGAGTCTGACCATCTGGACGTTGAGTGAGCACCCATCGCAGGTGCGACGGTGCCGTTGATGCCGAGGGCGGTCCTGATCGCGCCGCTGACCACGTAGCTGAAGAATTTTGGGGGGTTGATGTAGGCGTCTGCGCCCAAGGATCGTGGAAACCGTCAGGGTGAGCGCTCCTGGGAATCGCCGAATCGGGTAGTGGCGGACCTAGCAGGTTTTCCATGAAGCGTGGTGACTTCGAGATGGATGGTGATGTGCCTGGTGATCGAGTCTCCTCCATCTCGACATCCGAATTGCGTCGTCGGCCTCTTTTCGGTCGGAAGGAGGGGTCGATGGCTCTAAGCGCATAATCGCCCTCTGGCAGGATGCCTGCGCGTCCACCCTTCGGATGGGGATTACTGGGAGGCGGGATTTCGGTAAAGTAAGGATGTGGCTTCTCACTGAGGTACGAGCAAAAGGCATCGACGCGCATAGACTTCATCCATCGCTTTAGTCGAACCATGTACTGCTGAACCTTCTGCGAAGATTGATTCTTCGTCGCGTCAGGCCCTTCGACGCCCAGGTCCAAAGCAAATTGGGTCCAGGTCTCAACCTCTCCACGCGTGTATTTGAGCATCAAATCACATAAATGGAACATATCAAAGTCCTTGCCTTCGCTCTTAGGCGGAGTGAGAAATGCCTGCCGAAGATCATTGGTGTCGAGGTCTAGAGGATATGTCGGGTTGCAGTATAGAATGAAGGCAACAAATGCATCTACAATTGTCTTGGGCGAGATTTCTCGAGATGGCAGCTGGCGGTCAGTCGGGCGGAACCCTACCATTTCGGAGTGAGGTATGCTTGAATTAAACGAAATGCTTGAAGAGGCTCTGCCTAAGTCCGGAGTACCATCCCGTGGTGGAATGATGCTCACACTCGGCGGCGGCATCGACATTGTTAGCTTGTGGAAAGGTTGTAACGTATAGGCAAGATTAAAGACGAGTCCGTCAGCGTCGTGCTGATTATGAAAAGCTGCGAACTTTTGTCAGCTGGATCCGAAGACGGACACGCGTTGGCAGCGAGTGAGACGCGAGAGGTAATGATCGAACTGCCGGAAAGCAAGCATATTCGCCGGCGATATGGAAGTTTGAAGCGGGTCGTGAGCAAACAATTACAAAAAGGGAGGCTTACAAGATGGACATCACTCGGTTGCCATTTCAAGCTAGGATTCCGATGTCGTTGTCGAAGTTGCGATATTATGTCAGACTGGGAATGTTGACCGTGGAGTGTTGTTGAACCTGGCTTCAGATCGCGGCAGAAGCTCATAAGATTGGTGCTCGGGACCTTCTTGGTGGTGAAAAGGCTTCCCGTGAGTACGATTTGATAAATGAAGAAGCGAGCGTGAATGTCGTCGAGTATGTGTGGAAACGTGCGCGCTCGATCGCCTCTGGAATACGCCGACAATAGGAACAATGAGAAGATGCCGGGAGAGGTAGTCGATGGAAATAAATCCCAATAATTATGAGCAAACGAACCCTGCATATGTCCTCATCGGGTAGATTTCACACCACCAGCCCAAACAAGCCCTACCAAGCAAATATTAAAAAACACGACAATACGATAGGTGCAGGTGGGACCTGCCGTACAGTCCAGTCCTTTACCATGTACAGTACAGGAGCATTCACACCCTCTTTCGATGGAATTAACCTACAATAGCCATGCGATAATAGGTAATAATAATAATCATCATCATCATCATCATCATCATCATCATCATCATCATGACAACCGAACATGTTTCCCATCGTGGAGGGTCGACCAACACCACCACCGGCACCACCACCAACACCCTGGGAATCGTCGCAAGAATAAATTTCCACACCATCACCGCCAAACAAAGCTGATGAGATAGGCGGGGGACCGTGCGTCCGCTCCTTCTCTCTCGCGCATGCCCGATGTTGCGGTGATTGGTCTCGTATCCTCTTCCCGCCGCCGTCAGCTTTCGGCCCACGATCACCTTCTTGATGAAACATTGCGTCGGGCCCTCTTATCCGAACTAAGACAAAGCCGTCCAGATGCAACAAGCGACCGTTATGGCAGGTGTGCCTGGTGAGATCGCACCTCCAGTCCCGCTCAAGTCATCGATAAATCGTCATCGCAAGGCACCATGCGGATGGATGAAAAAAAATGCTAAGTCGAGGACTGGGCCTTCGGAAATGCGGTGCTTTCGCCATGATCGCGTATATGATAGGCGCAACAAGCATCAGCTGCCGTTCTACGGTGCAGGTTGGCGTTCCAGCTGACGTGCCCGCAGCCTTTCGAAGTTTATCACTGCGATGACTTCCGCCTATCGTGCCACCAAAACACAGACGGACTCGATCTCGCGTTTTTATTTCATGTTCGGCATGGTCGCCAAAGTTAACATTGGGGGACAATGCTTCTGCACATATCTTCGCTACAAGCACATGTTGCCGGTCAGGCCCGTCGTGTCTTATGGGCGCTGCAGCACCTCAATACCGAGACTGTCCTGAGGCGGGCAGAATCACCACAATAAGCTGTATTCTGTGATAGCATACTCCGCATACAGCATTAATGTTGAGATCCACCGTGGACAGGATACCGCTACTGTTGCCAACAATTGCATCGTTACGCTTCGCGACTTGCCTCGACACTTCGGTCATACTGACTGGCTCATCTGGATCGATGCGACCTGTATAGATCAGTCCGATAGAGTTGGAAAGACTGAAAAATCGACCTACATAGCCGGATCTTCGCTTCAGCGCACATGGTTTACATCGATCTTGGAGAGGGAAATGCCAACAGACAAAGCCATCGGCTTCCTCGGAATATTCGCAGCTAGTAATAAGCTCGAATCTCTGCTACTATACTGGAGGCAGTCGCCGTATGCCTTTATGTCCCATGCAGATAAGTTCCATGGATTGCTTTGTTGTCCATGGCTTACTCGGAATCGGACTCTCCAAAAACAAATCTGCTCGGTAGGAGTGTGACATTAGTCCGTGAGCCAGCGATCATTGATTGGCGAGATTTTGTCAAGGTTTTGACTCGGTCTAGAAAGCCCTCCATCCAGATATCGTGGCGACGCCCATATCGAAATCTTCCTGCATCATTTGCCCACGCGTCTCCACATCTCGATTGGACCAAACGTGGACTGGACAGGAAACCTCAAACGTGCCGAGAACTCGCGCAAAAATGGGGCTAAAAGGGACGAAGGAGTCATCCGGTACACCACCTCTTGATGCGAGGTTGCGATGGATCGTTCATTCAATACTGGTTCACTGTTCATCCCGGCCATGCTGACAGCATGAATTTTACTATCAAAACTCCCTACGGTCCGCTAATCTTCGCCATATCCAGCAACTCCAAAGAGCATACTTGGAAGCCTTTCATTCAAACGACAAAATGACCGATCGCGCATTCGCACATCACCAGACTCGATCGATCTAGAGTTTGCCAGAATGAAGTCCAGTAGCGACAACCGCAGATGAGAGGACATCGACCCGAACAAGTGGTCCCGGGTACATAGCCACTCCTTCGGGCCATGTCCTTCGCGCCCGGCTGCGTGGGAGCGGGCCTGAACGGGGTCGCCGCACGCAACCTGGTCCCGCTGTGCCGCTTCAGGGACCAACTCCGAGTCCTGTAGATCACTCCATTTCAGCCTTTATCGGGGTGCAGGAGGAAGGTACGATGTCCTTCCGTGGTGAAGTCATGTCAACCGTGGGAATATAGTTACAATAGAAGTTCAGGCCGCCTTCGCGGGCGTCAGTAGACGGCATCGAATCAGGACTATGCTCCGTTTGGGTCGACATACTCGCCTTCCAGATTGTTTCTATTTCGATCGGTCGAACATTGCCTTTTGAATCGCTCGCTGGTCGGAATGCGCGAGATTCTATAATTTGATAGCTCATTGACAACCATGGTCGCACCCGATTCGGACAAGCTATCATGCTGAACATGCCCATAACTTTCCCGCGCTGCATTTGGCTCTGACTCTCTTACCACACCACTAATTTCATACCCATGCGTCAGCAGCGTTCGGACTCGCCGAAAGGACACGAACTGTGAAGGGTCAAAAGGTGTTTCAAATGTTATGTTCCTTCGGGGCGCAGCACACCCAACAGTGTAACACCTGCGCAGACGGGACATATCCAGTGCCATCAGGTAGGGTTGGGGTAAGTCTGACGATCAGCAACCCTAATACGAGCATGTGCCGGATCCGGTACTTTGTGTCGTTTCTACTCTCCACGACCATCAATGTCATGTTATATCCCACGAAAGTACGTTTTAGAACATCTCTACCGTTGTCTGACATTAGAATATGGAGGCCATGGACTGACCGTTGACGGCCAGATCCCTTTCAACGGGCCAGCGAAGCGAAACCGCACGACAGCAAAACGTCCACTCTGTCCGGCTGGAAGCGTGCACAAACACGCCCCAACGATGGAAGTCGTGCGTTGCGGGAGACGCTGAAAATGATCGGAAGAGACGTAGAAAGTGAACGTCGCAACACCTTACTCTTTCGTCGTGATGTGCAGGACCATGACATGCTGTGGTCGAGTATGAGTTGCTGGACGTGATTGTTGTACAGCACACCGTGCACCTTCCGGTTATTGAGAAGAGGCAGTACACACGATGGACTCATTATTCACGTAGGAGGGTCGCACAGGTGGTCGGTTGTTGATGTACAGTATTTTGATTACCTAGGTAATGACATTGTCATGTTTTCGATTGCCTAGGCTCATCAATAGTCCTCACCGAGCCAAAACTCACCGAACGGCCTTGGAATGGAGGCCCGGTGTACATGTGTCGCCCTAATAACCGATGTGAATTTTAGACGATGCTGGAGAGATTCCGTCTTTTCCCGTGACCTTTCATCGTCACGATCGTGGTTTGATGGCCGTCAGAGAGGTTGGGGAAATGGATGGGACACGACACGAGCGAACTCGGCCAGAGTTTCGCGGGTGACGTTGGCTGGCAGTTTCTCTATGCTTTCCAAGGTTGTTTTGGACAGCTCGGAAAAGCCGAACAGCCCATGGATTCGCCTCGGCAGTGGGGGAGGGAAAGGTCGTCATATGCCCTTCCTCTTGCCCAGGAAGAGGCCCAAAGCCCAGAACGGTGCATGCAGTTCGCTACCTCATCGTCACCACAAACACCCGAAACTCTTTTGCCCGGCAGCTGCTCTCTGCATTTGATTTGGCTCGTGATATACCACCAATTTTCCCTCTCTCGCACCCAACTACTCCTGCGCGCGTGTGATCCCTTCCCTCATCTTCACCACCAACCTACGTCTCATCACCTACCTACGGCACTCACCCATCACCACTCACCATGGCCACCAAGGTACGCAGACTTTCATCGTGATGCATTGGCGCGGAAGCGACCATCTAAGCAATCACCAAACAGGAAACACCGCAGGTGACCGCGACCGCCGCTGAGGTCCAGAGCGACAATGTCGCCCACGCCCTGGCTGGTGCCGGTGGTGGTCTCTTGTCCATGGCTTTGACGTGAGTAGTGGGAAGAAGCACCTCGCTCGACATGCCCATCGCATAGCTGACGATGAATCGCAAAGCTACCCGCTCATCACCCTTTCCACCCGCGCCCAGGTCGAGAAGAAGAAGGCACACACCGGCACTCTCGCCGCCGCCAAGCGCATCCTCGACCGCGAGGGTGTCGTTGGTCTCTACGCCGGTCTTGACAGCGCCCTGTTCGGCATCACTGTCACCAACTTCGTCTACTACTACTGTCAGTCGCATGTTCATCGTCCCTGATGCATGTGTTTTGAGAAGAGGGGCGTTTTGGCTGATACATTGACAACAGGGTATGAATGGTCCCGTGACTTCTTCCAGCGCACCACCGGCAAGGCGCGCTTGAGCACCATCGAGTCCATGGCTGCCGGTGCCCTTGCCGGTAGCGCAACTGTGCTCCTCACCAACCCCATCTGGGTCGTCAACACCCGCATGACTGCGCGTGAGAACGAGGCCAAGGAGGGTCTTCCCGTCCAGGCTGGTGAGCAGAAGAAGGTTGTGCCCCCAGGCACCATTGCGACCTTCGCCAAGATCATCAAGGAGGACGGTTTCCTCCGCCTCTTCGCCGGTGTGCTCCCGGCCTTGGTGTTGGTCATCAACCCCATCCTCCAGTACACCATCTTCGAGCAGCTCAAGCAGGCTGTTGAGAAGCGAAGGAAGGTCAGCGCCTGGGACAGCTTCCTCATCGGTGCCCTCGGCAAGCTCGCCGCGACCACCATCACCTACCCTTACATCACCGTCAAGTCGCGTGCCCACGTCGCGGCCAAGGGTGGCGAGAAGATTGGCATGACTGCCACTCTTAAGAAGATCTACAAGGAGGAGGGTGTCGGCGGTCTGTACGGAGGTGAGTTTGTCCTATCCCCAACCAAGGAGCTTCTGAAGTGGTAGCAGGATACTAACAGATCATCATCGTCAGGTATCGGACCCAAGGTCACCCAGTCGGTCATCACCGCTGCCTTCTTGTTCTACTTCAAGGACGCCCTTTACGACATGACCGTCAAGGCCCGTACCCGTCTCGCCCGCAAGTAGAGCGGTCTGGTGCACATAATCAGAACATGTCAGATTGCAAGAACCGCCACACCAACACGATCAAGAGTGCTTCAATGCACTTCTTTCGGAACATCCTGTCTCCTGCGCGCTGCTGCGGAAGGACCAAGGAAAAGCCCCCAGATCAAATCGGGATACACACGATGACGTATCCCATATTTCCCCCGCGAACAAAATTGTAAAGCTTTTCGTGACCGGAGAGAGAGAGAAGGAGAAAAGACGAGAGAAGACCGCGGTCTTTGGAGATGGAAGAATGGAGGATGAGATGACAGTGAAATGTAGATATGATGGATTTTGTATTGGTTGCTCACTAAATTTGTTAGAAATTGTACAAGTTGTTATCGAGCACTCAAAAACACCTTTTCTCACTCAAAATTCAATGATCTACTATAAGCTGTTCTCAAATGGTGAACACTACAGCTCTAATTCATCGGACTCCACGTGAAAACCCTCAAAGCAACATTCCGTTCATTAAGCAATATGGTCTTCCATCTATGCCGAAGGCATGGTTACTATCGTACAACGTGTCCGTGACCGCCATGATGATTCCACGGATGGTCGGCAGCGCCTTTGCCCCCCCCATTCATGGAACCAGCCCCCGCAGACCTCTTCTCAGCATCCTGAGAGTTCACCGGCAGGAGATGCGACGCCTTGTTCGCCAGGGCGGCCTTCGCTCTGCGCTCCGCCTTGGCCGCATCGCTGGTCCGATCGTACAGATACAAGCCCAGGAAAGTCAACGCGAACCCGGCGCCCTGCACGCGCGTCATCGGGTTCCCGAACCACACGATCGCGAACATGATGACGACGACGCGCTTGAGCAAGGCCGCGACGGAATACGTCACGGGGCTGACGAGGCCCAGCAGCACGAACGCCACGAGGCTCTGTCCGAAGTGGAAGGTCCCGTTGAAGATGTACTCCGCCGCCAGCGCGCCGTGGTCCAGCGAGCCGGGCCGCTCGCGGAGGTCGATGGAGAAGTCGTGCGCGAAATCCGCCGCGATGCCGAAGCCTTCGGACCACAGCCAGATGGGGAAGGTGATGCAGAAGGCGCAGGCGGAGGAGTAGCAGAGGAGGTTGAGCTTGTCGGGCTTGCGGCGGGCGATGGGCGCGCCCTCGGCCTCGGCCTGGGCGGCTTCGTTGAAGATCTTCTTCGACACGATGTTCTGCGTCACGAAGAGCACCGCGCTGCCGAAGGCGTAGGTCAGCCCGAGCAGGTTGCCCGCGAAGCTGGCGGAGCAGGCGAGGATCACGCCCACCGTGAGGGGGATCAGGGAGAGGTAGGTCGGGGTCGAGTGCTTGATGTTGAAGAAGACGCGGTAGGCGACGACGGTCATGAGCGGGGAGAGTCCCTTGATCGTGTGGACCAGGGAGACCGGGATCATGGTCATGGCGTCGGAGTTGAGGATGTGACCGCCGACTTGGAAGGCGGTCAGGGGGAGGGTGGCGAGGAGGAGATCCTTGCTTGGCCGTCGGATGCCGTTTTTGAGGACGGGCATGGCCTCGCGGAGCGTTTTGTTGTGTCGCGCCACGAACGAGAGGAAGACACACCAGAAGGATACCAGCAGGAATTGTATCACGGTGAGCGTGATGGGTTTCGGGAAGGCCGTCAAAATCGCCTTGGAGGAGGTGTTGGTGAGGATTGAGGTGGCGTACCAAATGCTACAGAGGGTCTTTTGAGCTGCATGTTAGCCTATGCATCACAACGCACTGATCGTCTCATCTCAGATAAGCAAGAAGGGAGGAAACGTACGACGAGCCGTAGCGACACTGGCGCCTTCAACGAATCTGCAATCTCATGTGCGCTCTCACTGACGCTTGCTTTCCTTGTCCGCACCGTCTTGATCGCCTCGCCCAAACTCTTCTGCTTCGGCCTTCGCGCTCCGCCGGCCCACGACACCCAACTGCGCAGCGTCGAGTCCTGCCGTTGCATCCCTGGTCTCTGCAACAGTCGGCTCGAGTGCATGCCAGACGGACCGCCATTGAGTAGTGGGGCGGGACTGGCGCTTCGGGAGTCGTCTAGGCCAGACTCCTGATCGTAGTCGATGATCGCACTCTCCTGCTCCTCCATTGTGCTGGTCATCATGGGAAATTTGACAGTTTTGGTTGCGGCGGGGTTGAAAGATGAGGAACGGTGACGCGATTCGATTTTGCCTCCTGGTCCTTTCGATCCGCCATCGTCGTGTATGAATTCGGGCATGATTTCGTCGCTGAGTTCACTGGGCCATCTTAACTGGGATGGTCCCTTCAAATTGCGGAGAGATTCCTTGGCTGTAGGAGTGATCGCTTAGGATGAGGTGCTTGTCTGCTGCATTTCTCGTCTTGGCGGGGCGTATTGAGCGTAAGGGAGGAGGATTCCGAGATGTCGATGATCTGTCAAAAGTGCCGACGTCCCATGGAAGGCGTACGTATCTTATGCAGGTCCGCAATGCCATCAAGGGCTTGGCGGAGCGCAGGTTTCCACGTTCTGCTTAGCTCCGACAATTTATGGGGGAACATTGCGTCACCCCCGTACTTTCTCGGCGACTATGCGGGTTGCATAATAATAATAATAACAATAATAATGATGCATGTCCGTGTGCAGTGGAAGATATGTAATATAATGCATCGCGTGGGTTGATCCCACGTACTGTATGCACAATCCACGATAGACACATACTCCTCTACGACCAATGTGTGTGCATGATATTGTATGATTTGATCGATATGTACGTGATCATCACACCTGTATTTCTGGATATGATCTCCATCACAATCAATCACGACATGGACAAGGAAGGATGATTCGTAAGCAAGAATCACCAATGCAGTGAGATTTTAGACAGGCCTTGAACCACATCACCCGTACATAAAACGCAAGACCGACCATGTTCCTCAAATGGCTTTGGCAAGTTGTCGTCGGGACGTGTTATGCATCACAGATCATCCTCGGTAACAACAGTCCAAGCGCGATGGCCAAGACTTCTTCTCAATCATCAGTTATGCAATTCAGCCCAGACTTTCAATTGCTTGGACCATTTCAGATCGGCACTCGAGGCATGGATAACCCTACATGATACCGTAGCGAAACACCCGGCTAATGAAACCCTCACAGAAGCGACATGGGGTGCTGACCCATTGGAGACGACCCATGGCGGATTCCGTAGCCTAGAATACGACGAGCATGCCCATTTCCGGACGGCTCTCGCTACCAATGGAACCACTTCCTGGACACGAGCACCTCTTCAGACATCTTATTCGCAAGAGAATCGTCTTGTTGTCAAGTCCAAGATCTCATTTTCAAATGTTGACTGGCAAGCTCTTCAGAATGTCTATGGATGGGCAGCTCTCCAATGGCAGGCGTGGGTCCGAGGAGACCTTACTGTAACATCTGAGGAACTCGTGGTGGCCAACGTCTTTACTCCTCAGGTTCTCGAGTTCTGGATCGACGACGAGCATTACTTCGGAGGAGACTTTTATGCTTTCAACAGAGTCCCAGTGACTGTTCGTCTCTCTCCCGGCCATCATCGCATTGACCTTCGACTCGCGCGCGACGTTCGTGCCCAGGGAGCTGTTTCAAACCCTGACTTCGACTTGGAGTTGATCTTTGAGCAGCTGATCGGAGGCCCTCAGGTCTGGATCAATGCAGACTCCCCGGTCCTGACATCGGATTTTGTCGGACACGGCCCAACGGCGATCTTGGCAAGTCCATATGTTTCCGTCACGATACACAACAGCCTCGACGAAGACATTCTCATCCACAGCGTCGAATCATCCCACAGTGACTGTGTTGCGCGACTAGTATCTGAAGAGCCCATCCAGATTGTGAAAGGACAGTCACGTCCGCTAGCCATTCATGTCGAATGTTCAGGCGGCTACAAGGCCTCTATCCCTTTTTCTGTCAAGTATCTGATCGAAAGTCAGGGCAACCACTTGTCAATCCGATTCCATGCTTTACCGAAACTTCGCGACCTTCACGAACCGCACAAGGTGACTTTTATGCACCCAGGTGCAGTCGTGTCATACGCGATTCTTCGGCCGCCTTCACAAGTCGCAATAACAGCCTCAAATGGGGACAAATTACCTGTACTGGTTGCCCTTCACGGCGCTGGAGTGGAAGCGGACAGTGAAGATGTCAAACACTCCTTGGATGCTCTGCCTGATCTGCGGGTCTGGGCCCTTTTCCCAAGCGGCGGTACACCTTGGAGTGGTGACGACTGGCACGCATGGGGATCTGCAGACGTGCAGGCATCGGTTCTGATGATTCGGGATTGGATCGAAAGAACGAGTTGGACTCGTCCCGGCGTGGACGTCGATCGTTGGCTGCTGACCGGGCATTCCAACGGTGGGCAAGGTGCATGGTACCATCTCACTCACCATCCCGACAAGGTCGTCGCTGCTGCGCCTCTCAGCGGATACACATCCATTCAGAACTACGTACCGTATACATTTTGGAAATCTGCTGATCCTGGTCGAACGGCTGTTGTCCAAACTGCCCTGAATAGCTACAGAAACGAGCTTCACCTTCCAAATGTTCAAGGCATTCCCATATTTCAACAGCACGGAAGCAGCGATGACAACGTCCCTCCGTATCACTCACGCCTAATGGGTCAATTGATCAATGAAATTGGCGCTGATAGTGTCTATCATGAATTCCCAGGCAGGCCGCATTGGTGGGATGGCGTGATGACGACCGAACCGCTGAAGGCATTCTTCGAATACTGGACAGAGCACAGCAACTCCAAGATCCCATTCCGACTCAACAGCTTCAGCGTGGTCTGCGCCAACCCAGGAGATACGAGTGCAAAGTTTGGACTTGAAATCACACAGCTCCTTGTGCCTGGCCAGCTGGCTCGTATTGAGGTGACGTTCGACCCTGTTACGAAGACATGTGTTCTTGAGATCCGCAACGTCCGTCAATTCTTCATGCCCGTACGTATCGCCGCCGCTTTCCTACACTCTACATCTTCCTTTCTGCTTTCTAACCATTTCCAAACAGGAATACTTTCTCGAGTGCAAATTTATCCGCCTCAACCGTGTGAATCTCGACCTCACCACCCTCCAGCACGAACGCGGCGGATTCATCTACAACACGCCCACCTCCTTCCCCGGCGATGGTCGCCGCCCACGCCCCTTCCCACCCCGCCAACTCACCCAACTCGGCGCCATGGACGCCATCCTCCGCACCCATGGCGCCTTCGCCATCATCGCCCACTCCCCACAGCACAGACGAACCCACTCCCTCGCGCTGCAAATATCCCAGAACCTCCACCAATACTTCGCCGCCGACAGCCAGATCTCCTGCTCGTGGGATGACACGATCCCGTCGACAACCGCCAACGCGATCAGCCTCGCCGTCGGCACGGATCTCCCCCGCAGCTACGACCCCCTTTTCCCAATAGAGATCAGCCCCGACGGCACCGCGATCCTCATCCACCACATCGGCTTCGACGGCCGGCCCACGACAACCACATATCTCGACACCACGGGCCACGGACTCGCGGCGATCTTCCTCCGTCCCTTGCTGCCCAGGCGATTGGAACTCGTGGTTTGGGGTGTGGATGAGGAGAGCCTTGCGGTGGCGGCGAGGTTGGTGCCAATGTTGCCTGGGGTGGGACAGCCGGATTTCGTGGTATTGGACAGGAGGATGTCGGGGTTGGGCGTCGAGGGGGTGATGGCGATGGGGTTTTTGGATACGGCGTGGGAGGTGGCGGCGGGGACTTCGTATTTCTCGTGAAGGATCATCGGGGCTCTTTCTCATCACGCCAGATGCGTCTCTTCTTTCTTTTCCTTTTCGCCGGGATGGTGAAGAGATTAACGGTAGAGATCGGGGGGAGGGGGGGGAGGTCGATGGGAATTCCTACCGGCTACGAACCTGTAGACATGGGACGTCTCCCTCGTCGCGTCAAAGTTTTGCAACTGTGAGGATATACGGATCGCCAGTTACACATGTGGAAAACAGACAGGAGGGCACAGCAATGTTATTGGAAACAGTTTCAATCGAATTCAATGGACACAATTATAACCTTTATCGCGCACTGTCTCGATTTTCAAACAGCCACCGAAGATGCAAACGAAACGCAAGAACAAGCCACCGCGAAGGAGGACCTCCAAAAGAGGGAAGAACCCGACTAGCTAGAAGTCCCCGAGTCGCGCACCAACCAAACGGAGAAAAAAAACACCCCAAGACGCGACAAACTCAAGTGACAATTGATGAATTTAAGATGACAAAGAATAACAAAAAGACATTGATGTACACACAAAAAGGGTAAACCCTCCTCCAATGCGATCCGCCCAAAACCTGACTTTTTCTCAAGCTGCCAAACATGCAGCGGGCTTGAACCCAATCCCAGAAATGTCCATCAATCAGCGGTAAGAACCGCCTCCACCTCCGCTCTGAGGGAGGTTCAAACTGAAGCCAAAGCCCGGCACAGCGGGGGGCGTCGCGACCGCCACGGGCTCGGGGCGGGCATAGCTGTAGGGGTTTATCGGAGGTTGCTGGCCATTTCCAGCGCCGCCTCCATTGCCGTATGCATGATCGCCACCTTTGTTGCGGTTGTGGTGGTGTCCCCCACCGTGTCGGCCACCGGGGCCCTGACCGCCGGCGCGGTCATCTCGCTGGCGCTTGGTCGGCTGGCCGGACATGTCGGGGCCGACGCGCTTGCTCATGGCCTTGCTGCTGACTCCGGCGCCGATTTCAATGTCCGGCTCCTCGAGGACCATGCCGCTCTCGATGGGGCGGCCGCCGGTGCCACCGTATTCGGCGGTGAGCAGCCATTTGGTATCGGCGTCGGTGAGTTTGTCGATCGGGATGACGCTTTCACCTTTGGCGTAGTCGCAGCATTCGCGGGGGCCGAAGCCGACGCCCCATTTGGTCTGGCGGGCGATGTTCATGACGTCGCGGTCGTTGCGGGCTTGCATGTCTTCCATGTTTTGCTTGGCGTCGAGCGCGAAATTGCGGGTGGTCATCTTGACGAAGGCGTGGCGTTTGTCGCGGTTGGCGATACATGTTTGGACCACGCCGAAGCGCTCGAATAGGGCCTGGATCTCGGCTTGACTGCCATTGGCGCCGCCGACGAATAGAGTGCGGGACATGACTTTGATGTAGCCGTGAGGCAAGTTGGCGTCGTATCCGATGATTTTGGGTTGCATGGGCTTGCCGTTCATGGCGATGGCGGAAGGATTGTCGCGAGAAGCCATGGGTGGAGATCGCTGTCGGAAGCGCGATGGTGCTGGCCCTCGGCCACGTCCATTGCGATCATCATCCCCATCGCGACGATTGTTGGGATCATAGGAGCCGTACACTGGGCTATCGCGGCCGTTGCGTGCGCCCCTATCGGGACTGCGGCTGCGATCACGATCTTGTCCTCGACCGAAGTTTGCTTGGCCGTTGAACCCTGCTTGTTGCTGAGGCTGATATTGTTCTTCGAAGCCCTTCAGTACAGGCGCCCATTGTTCAGGAGGAATACCATTCTTTTGTAAGTCCTGGAGGAGTTGCAGTGCTGGAATCAGCTTCTGTGTGTCGTTCAGGATATTCTCTGGAAGGAGTCCTCGTAGTGGGGCCAAGGGATCATTCTGCGGTGGTGCATATGCTTGCTGTGGTGGCGGTGCTGCGGAATACGATTGTGGCACGGAAGACGGCGGCTGTAGAGGATATCCGCCATACGGAGCCTGCGCCTGATATGAGGGGTTTGCGTCAGGCTGTGGCATATAAGGGAAAGATGGCGCAGGCTGTTGATACTGCTGCTGAATAGGAGGCGGAGGTGCTGCTGCATGTTGCTGCTGGGCAAACAGAGCTGCAATGCCAGGTGGCAGCTGAGCTGCTGGTGCAGAAGCTTGATTTGGGGTGCTGACTGGCATGGCTGGAGGAGGTTGAGATACAGGGGCAGCTTTGGACAATGCAGCTAGAATACTGTTTACGTCCGAGGGCGGAGCAGCTGGCGGCGACCTAAGTGAAGATGGAGGAGGTGCTGGCCGAGGCGGGCCGTTAGTTGCTAGAGGCGCCGCAAGACCTTGCTCATACAAGTGACGAGGAGGATATCCTACGGGTGTCATTATAGGCCGCGTTGGAACAGGTGCCACTTGCACTTCTGAGGGTGCTGTTGAAGCAGTCTGAAGAGCAGCAGTTTGCCCAGATGGAGCACCTTCACCTTTCAGTCTACTCTTGAACTCGCCAAGCATCTTTGCCGGGAATGTGTTGGCACGCTCCCAGATCGTGATCATGTTCTCAAGCTTGGGCTTTTGTTCTGTAGGGATGTCCTTCATCATATCATCAAACAGCGCCGGCATGAGCTCCGTGACGCGTTTAACAGCAGCGGGATATGTGCCGGGCTCTCCTCGTCCTTCCACATGTAAATCCTGTCCCGCTGCTTTTGCTTTTTCGATCCATTGTCGTACTACACTATCAATGACGTACAACGCGCCTAATTTGTGGGTTGATGGTGCTTTCTTCAATGCTCGGTAGAATGACTGTACAAGGCTGGACTCGGCCTGGATGGTAGAGATGTTAGTTCGTGGTCTCCAGGGATGACATTAACACATCGTGCGGCGGGCAAAGGCCTGTTAGGCCTGGCCGCGTCGACTCTTTCGACAAGATCGTCGCAATGATAGTACTGAACACTTACCTGAATATTATTCACACACAGGGTGGTAATGGTGGTGATCTTGGTCTTGCTGGCGCCCGGTGGTTTGAGCGAGTTCAAAGACGCTAGCAGTCCGTCTAGGTCATCTACAGTTGGTGTTGATGCGGCCATATTGTCTACTGAAGGTATAGCCTATCCGCAAGATGGTGGTGCTTGCTATGCGCAGCGCTGGTCACGCTCGATCAATGACGATCTCCTCGTCAATGGCCTACGTGGAGCGCGATGTGATCACTCTGATCAGAGTCGGTACTGCGACGTCTTAGAGCAGCTACTGTGCCTTGCCGGGTCGTTATTCGGCTGCGAGAGCAATGGGAACACAACGGACCGGCTGTCGATGTGATTATGCAAACTTGTAGTCTTCGCTCGCACGACACGTGAAGGTTTTATCAGCCACACGATGTCTCCTCTGATATTCTCTTGACCAGGTGAAGATGGCTGTACGACACGGACGTTGGCTACGCTCTACGCGACCGCCTACTCACTCGTACTATGTAGGCACGGGTCAGGAAGTAGGTATCCAAATGTAGCGTTCCGTCAGGAAAGTCTAGAGAGAATCCGTGGATGTTACAACTACTGATTGAAACACCTGAGATTACTCTGGAATGTGCGCGAACAATGCCTGTATGTGGACGTTCAATTTTTGCTTAAAAAACAAGCCGACTCGACGCTTGTCGTTTGCTAGAATGATGCCCGAGGCGTGAAATGGTATCACCTTGTTAGTTAAAAGACAACAGATGCGCGATGACTCGACGAGTGGACGCGCGCCGTGCCGCTGTTTGGAAGGCGACGAGGTGCAGGTTCGTGACACGCAAAGGATGAAATTCGACGACGAAAATTTCGGCAAGGTGGTTGAAGCAAATGCTACCGCTGCTTTCGCGTAAAACACGTGAGATGCGCTTTGTCGATTGGAGTCGGCCTGCTACGTAGAGGCTGTTGATGCGATGGAGGAACACGAGAAAGGAGTGGAGGATGGGATGAATGAAGTTGAGAAGAAGGAGAAGAGGCTGGTGACAGATGGAAGACTTGGCTGGATCCCAACAGCGACGGCGGCTTCTCGGGTCTCAGCAGCCACGTGACGACTTCGGCAGTCGTCTGCTGACAGCCATGCGGCCACCCGACGAAACACTCGGAAATACGAATAAATGGAAATATCATGCACGGGAATAATGTTACAAGTCTGCGTCGTCATGAGATCCGTCACTACTAACGTACCTATCGGTATGAGAGAATTAATGTACCAAGTAGCGTAACGTAAATGAGATATCTCGAACTGTCCATCATTCCGCCAGGGAAGTGTGCAAGAAGACCGACTGCACAGGATGGCTTCAGAATGCTTCTCATCTTGTGGGAACATGCGCTGTTCCGCACAATCCGCCCGGGAAGGCACTGCTACTGTAAACATCGAAATTTCGGGAATCTGCGTGTGTTGGAGTGCATTGTTTTGTTCCAGCCACCCTTGCGTCCTCTGTGAACACACGAGCGGACGGAGTTTTAAGGCAGTATCATCATTAGCACTCGGCTTACCCGCCTTTTAAGGCCCTCCATAGATATGGAAATAGAATGATGAGAGCAATTAGAAACTACAACTCTTATGATGCCGCCGACTTCGGCACACAAGCTTACCCGAACGCCGAAGCCGAACTGCCGGTATACCGACCTCGTTCATCCGTCGGAGTATCTGACTGTGATGAGCGACGAAGCGCGGGCATCGCCATATCCCTGCCATGTACAGTACAGTGCAGGTGTATGATGGTACGCGAGCGATGAAACCTAGAATGGTCCCGATGAGGTCCTCTCCGTCCTGAGGGAGGATGACAGCGATCCGTTGATGTGCATGTGCCCGGATCGCTTTCGATCAGTGTCGGTGTTCCCAAACAAGAAGGAAAAAGAAGTTGGAACACACGAGCTTTCTCTGCGCCCGCCACCACTCGAACAACCCACCCAACAAGATGGAAAATCCACTATGTATGTGCTCGGCAGGAAAGTTCCCGCCGGCTTGCGAGAAAGCTTTCCCCATGTTCTCCCCATGTCCGAGGCATATGCGAAGATGCGATCTGGTCACGATGGCGCATCGGCCACGAAAGAGCGCCGAAGCATGACGAGCGAAGGCTAATCAATGAGCGGGTTGCGAATGTTCGCCCGCTGGAATGATAATAATAATAATAACTTTCAAGAGAGGTGATAACCGTGGAAGCCCTGGAGGTGTGCCGAAAACAAAGCCCTAAATGGAGCCAAATTGACGATGATGGATGGGAGCGTGCCCTGGTGATGCACGAATGAGGTCTCCAGGGACGAGCGAGACGAGCGGCCGGCTATATGCAAAGCTGGCGATTGTTTTGCAAAAGCCGCGAGAGGCCGAGGAACAATATCCATCTCTGATCCGTCTGTTGGTGTTTCTGCTTCCAAGAGAGGATGACTCTGTCCGAGATCGCAACCGGGCAGTGTGCTGTATACCCTCGGTGCGTATCTCCTCCCAATACCGCAAGGGTTATGATATCAGTGGGCGCTATCTCTCACATGCGCCAATCACGGTTATTACATGACGTTGACGCATGTGCATGTCGCGATGCTTCTCTGCAGGAAGGGTCTCCGACATGTACTGCACCGCACCGCACTGGACTGTCCTGTATCGTTAGATGCGGATCGAAGGGCAGGATTAATGATATTCCGCGAAGGTCATCATCTATCACATGTCGTTTTGTCGATCAAAGGCCCGACGCAACGCTGGGAGACCGGCGGACTCGGCTTCATGACTGCTAGGAGACTTGGCAGCGGATAGATGTTCGTTGAATCTAATGTTGCCCAAACAAGCATCATGGACTGATGAAATGGCCCAGCACCTGCACTAGTAAATATCTACGGATGGCATCGATCAAGTGAACCCGTCGGAAGAGCTTGGGGGTGTTTTTTCTCTTTCTTTCCCGCCAACCGCCGAGAGGAGAACCCTTGCGCGATGCAGGACGAGTCGGAAGAGTCCACCATCGTGCTTATCATTTTGAAAATGTCTACTGATTTTGGAATGATGCGTGGAGATGAACCCGTGCAGGGCCGGAGAGGACTACCAGGTATCTATCAACCCACGCGTGAGATATACATCTGAGAGGTACATACAGGTCAGCCCAAACGGTTTGGTCGAGGTCGGGCGTTGCATCATCATCATGGTATGGCATGGCATGGATCGTGGGTTTACTGTTCGGGTGGGAGTTGGCGGGCGGGATGCGGATCAACGTCGGCTTTCGGGGGAGGGAGGATTCAATTTTTTTTATTCTTTATTTTTTTTGGTGACAGCCAGCCGCAGCAACAACACCAGCAGCAGCATCAACGGGCGGGAATCGGGGGTTGCTGTGTGTAATAAAATGTACAGCATTGTACTAACATTGTACTGCACTGTGGTCCGTAGGAGAAGCTCTCATCAGTAGTAGCAGAAGCTGTGTATTATTATTATTATTATTATTACTACCTAGGTATACAGTCCGAGCGCCCCCAAATTCACCCGTCCGTCAGCCGCAGCTCGGACGGGAGTTTTCGTCGCTCACCCAGCCAGCCAGCCAGCCAGCGCCAGAGCTACCCATTCATGCCCGGGCGTGGTGTCATTACCGGCGCTGCCGTCAACACACACACCTTCTCTCATCACATCTTTCTAGAGTCTTTCTTCCATCGTGAGACTTTTCCACCTCCACCTCCACCTCCACCATCTCCATCAATAATATCCCTCCCTCTTCCTACCCAGGTTCGTCATCTCCATCCATCGTCGGACCTCACGGGGATCCATCTGATCCGTTGTCCGACTTGACTTTCATCATCTGACCTTTGCGCTTCTCAACAGAGGATCTATCCTTGTCCCGGCGGACGACAGTTCCATCTTTTTAAACCTCCTCTAGATTGCCTCGGAACGATCGTGACGATGGCTCTCAACACCTTCTCCCGCGCTGCTCTGCGCCGCACAATGGCTCCCCAGCCTGCCTTCTCATGGACGCAAAAGACCGCTTTCAACCTCGCCCGAACATACGCGACCCCGAGCAAGACCGCAGTAAGTCCCGATGCTTTCTCGCCAGCTGCGCCAATGCCACACCATTGAGCGCGGCGTACGCATACAAACCTCACCGAACGCCCACTAAATTGAAACCCATCAACAGTCCCTCAAAGAGACCTTCGCCGCCTCGCTGCCCGAGAAGATTGAGCAGATCAAGAAGCTGCGGAAAGAGTACGGTAACAAGGTCATCGGCGAGGTCACCTTGGACCAGGTCTACGGTGGTGCCCGTGGTATCAAGTCCCTCGTCTGGGAGGGTTCCGTCCTCGACTCCGAGGAGGGCATCCGTTTCCGCGGCAAGACCATCCCCGAATGCCAGGAGCTCCTTCCCAAGGCCCCCGGTGGCTCTGAGCCTCTGCCCGAGGGTCTCTTCTGGCTCCTCTTGACCGGCGAGGTTCCCTCCGAGCAGCAGGTTCGTGACCTCTCCGCCGAGTGGGCCGCTCGCTCCGATGTCCCCAGCTTCGTCACCGAGCTCATCGACCGCTGCCCGTCCGACCTCCACCCCATGGCCCAGCTCTCCCTCGCCGTCGTCGCCCTCGAGCACGAGTCCTCCTTCGCCAAGGCCTACGCCAAGGGCATGAAGAAGGCCGAGTACTGGGAGCACACCTTCGAGGACAGCATGGACCTCATCGCGAAGCTGCCCACCATCGCCGCCCGCATCTACCGCAACGTCTACAAAGACGGCAAGGTCCCCGCCGTGCAGAAGGACAAGGACTACGGCTACAACTTGGCCAACCAGCTCGGTTTCTCCGAGAACAAGGACTTTGTCGAGCTGATGCGCCTCTACCTCACCATCCACTCCGACCACGAGGGTGGTAACGTCTCCGCCCACACCACCCACCTGGTCGGTTCCGCGCTCAGCTCTCCTTTCCTCTCCCTCGCCGCTGGTCTGAACGGTCTCGCCGGTCCCCTCCACGGCCTCGCCAACCAGGAGGTCCTCAAGTGGCTCCAGGAGATGAAGGCCTCGGTCGGCTCCGACTTGTCCGACGAGAACATCACCAAGTACCTGTGGGACACCCTCAAGGCCGGCCGTGTCGTTCCCGGCTACGGCCACGCCGTCCTCCGCAAGACCGACCCGCGTTACGTCTCCCAGCGCGAGTTCGCCATCAAGCACCTCCCCGACGACCCGATGTTCAAGCTCGTCTCGCAGGTGTACAAGATCGCGCCCGGCGTGTTGACCGAGCACGGCAAGACCAAGAACCCGTACCCCAACGTCGACGCCCACTCCGGTGTCTTGCTCCAGTACTACGGCCTCACTGAGGAGAACTTCTACACCGTCCTCTTCGGTGTCAGCCGTGCGCTCGGTGTCCTCCCTCAGCTCATCATCGACCGTGCCGTCGGTGCGCCCATCGAGCGTCCCAAGTCGTTCGACACTGCTCACTGGGCCAAGCTCGTCGGTGCCAAGATTTAAATGGAAGCACCAACCGAAACTCGTGCGTGACAATGCCTTTCGCCAATCCATCTGCATGAAGGACTGGAATCTTCCTCGGTGACGCGCCATCCGAAGTCTTGTTTCTGCACCACCTTTTTGCACTTCTTCGTCACTATACCACGTTTTTGATCAGAAAAAGGGGGGAAGCATCGTCTCCAGTATCGAACCCAGCTTTATATCGTCGAAAAGAAAATATCGAGGAGAGAGCAAGAAGGACGGAGCGTGCTTTCCGAAGCCGAGCACGAGGAGGCCACCACGAAGGACAAGTACACCCCTCCGAGGATGCCAGCCGTCGTAGCGCTTCCCTGGGCTCCCACGCCTCCGTTCTCCCGGTGGTGGTGATGGGTTGGAGTCGAAGGGGGTGTGCCCAATCCGCCGCTCCTTCCCACCCACCTCAACTGACACCTATGTACCATTAAAATGAGAAAAAACTCCCCGCCTTCATTCCGTTGTTGTCATGCCGCTCCGTGCACCTGTGTTGACCCATGATGATGATGATGATGATGTCCGCCTCAGATTGGGAAGCGACTGAAAGATGAAGTGATAACCACAAAGGGAGTATCGTAGGTTCGCTTGCACACACACACTCTCTCTGTCTCTCTCTCTATGTGCTCCGATCCCCAAGCCAGCAGCGAATCTCTCCCACTCGAGAGGGACGCCCAGATGCTTCTCTGCCCACGAGACTGTTCCTCCTAGTACGATTCGACTCAACGGTCGACGGGATGCATCAGTGACCCACCGATGACACCCGTTCAGGGTTCAAGATCCTTCTTTCTTTTTCGTCCTCCCCCTAAGCAGGTTTTGAGAGAGCGAGAAGTAGAGAAAAGCCGACGCGCTGTTCGGTTGAGAGAGAGAGAGAGAGAGAGAGAGAGAGAGAGAGAGAGAGAGAGAGAGAGAGAGAGAGAGAGAGAGAGAGAGAGAGAGAGAGAGAGAGAGAGAGAGAGACGGTGGGAAATTCCTGTGTGTCGCACGGCAAATCTAAGATTATTTCCGGCATCAACAGAAATAAAAGAACAAGGATCCATCATCCCAGCAAAGACCTGCATGTGTATGTATGGGTATGGTCCCGGAATTCTGCAATGAGATTCTACACTGTACACACTGATGTCGTGGACTCTGCTCGTTGCTGTTTGTCTATCTGGGTGGGAGGGCGAGACACGACGGGGAGGGAACTGATGATTGAGAACTCGTTACTTCCAAGGTTCACGGTATCCAAGCACGACGATGATAGTAACAGTGTGAACGATGGGCCAGGGACAAATCACTCTACCTAGATATACTTCAATCAGCGATGGGACTCGAATATCTTCCGTCCCTGTGTGAAGACCTCCTCGTGCTCCTCCCAGTGGAGACTTCGCTCCTCCTCCTACTTATTACTGTTTCACAGCCCAGTGCTTGGGCGGTGTTGTCGTCTCATCACTAAAACAAATCTCATCGGTTTCCGGGGATAATTCACGTTATTGATGAATGTTGGGGGCGGGCGCGCGGGTGGTCCGGCCTTTCTCTCTTCATCACCGCCGAGAGACATCGCACCGGATGGCTTTCCTGTCGCATCGCCGCCTCTCTCTCTCCCTCTCACACGATCGAGGATGACAATGATTAGGACCGATCACACGTAAGATTGTCTCCGCGATGCAAAGCGACCGGGACAGGGATTGCGACGGGTCTCTTGTATAGCGAGCGAGCGCATGGGGACTGAACACTGCGAAAAAAAACGGGCGCGCTCTGGCCTCCCTCCCCCCCAGATTTCATGGAGGACGATGTATACTAAAATATCCTCCGAACTATGTATGGGATTTTCCGCCGCGGCACACGAGAGAGACAGGGCAGGAAGACAGGGCAGAGAGAGAGGGAGAGGCAGAGAGAGCGACAGAGATGAGAGAGGGAGAGGCAGAGAGAGCGACAGAGATGAGAGAGGGAGAGGCAGAGAGAGCGACAGAGATGGAAAGCCTGGAGGAGCTGGGAAGTCGGTTCGCTAGCGAGACTCTCTCTCTCTCTCTCTCCGTTGAGCGATTCCCCAGCTTTTCTCCCCCCGTTTCTCGCTAAAACTGCTTGCTGCTATCTTTACTCTTTACTACCCGACCGCTACCACTACAGGTCCACAGCTACTGCACTGGGCTAGAGAGCTTTTCCCCATTGAATTTCTAATTTCCCTATCTCTTACTGTACAACTGCAACTATCACCACCGTCATCCCCATCATCATCATCACCAATATCCTCATCAATTGACCTTGTCGCCGTCGTCCTCTCTCTCCACTCTCCACTCCGCCGTCAACCGTCGCAACCTCTCCGCGCGTCTTCCTCCTCCGCCGACTCTCCCATATACCTATATTCCATCCTTCCAGGCAACGAAGCCGATCCAATCGCCTCGGTCAGGCACATTTACTCTCCACCCTCCTAATCGGAAAACCTCTTCCATACCGCAGCAATGGCCCCTACCTCCGCAATCAACGAGAGCACGAAGCTCGAGAAGCCGCCGATCAAGTTCAGCAACTTGTTGGTCGGTTCCGCCCTCAACATGTTCGAGGTCTCCACCCTCGGTCAGCCGCTCGAGGTGATGAAGACCACCATGGCCGCGAACCGCGCTGACGGTTTCGCCGGGGCGGTCTCGCGCATCTGGAGCCGTGGTGGTGTCTTTGGATGTGAGTCTGCAACGCTATCCCTCCTCTCAAACCTTCCATCGTTCCTTGTTCGGCCAGCCTCGAATCGTTCCCGCTGACCGTCGTCTTCCTCCGAAAAACAGTCTACCAAGGTCTCATCCCCTGGGCCTGGATCGAAGCCTCCACCAAGGGCGCCGTCCTCATCTTCGTCGCCTCCGAGACCGAATACTACGCCAAGAGCGTCGGCGCCAGCAACTTCACCGCCGGCATCAGCGGTGGTATGATGGGCGGTCTCGCCCAGGCCTACGCCACCATGGGTTTCTGCACCTGCATGAAGACGGTCGAGATGACCAAGAGCAAGGCCGCGGCCACCGGCGCCAAGGTCCCGGGCACCATGGAGACTTTCATGGCCATCTACCGCAAGGAGGGTATCGCCGGTATCAACAAGGGTGTCAATGCGGTCGCGGTGCGACAGGTGACCAACTGGGGTTCCCGATTCGGTCTGAGCCGTGTCGCGTAAGTTTTTTTTCTCTCTCCCTCCCTCTTCCTTTTCGTTAGGTCTTTTACCTTTTTGGGGAAAGCTGGTTCTCTGCCTGTTTTCCTCTCTAAGGGAACAAGGCGCATGAATGGCATAAAAGAGATTGGGAAAAGATGGATACAAAGAAGGAAGCACCGCACTGGGAAAAAGAAAGCAGAAACCCCCCTGAAACGGCCTCCACACTAACACAAACCTCTCTCTCCCCCAACAGCGAAAACGGCATCCGCTCCTTCAACGGCAAAGACGAATCCGCCAAACTCACCACGCCCGAGAAGATCCTCGCGTCCGCCCTGGGCGGCGGTCTCTCCGCCTGGAACCAGCCGATCGAGGTCGTGCGCGTGGAGATGCAGTCCCGGACCGACGACCCCAACCGGCCCAAGAAGATGACCGTCGGCAACACCTTCGCGTACATCTACAAGAACAACGGCCTCAAGGGCCTGTACCGCGGCGTCGCGCCCCGCATCGGTCTGGGCATCTGGCAGACCATCTGCATGGTCGCCCTCGGCGACGTCGCCAAGGAGGCCGTGCAGAACCTCACCGGCGAGAAGGTCACCGCCAAACACTAGAGAGCCTTTCTGTCGTCTGCACTCCCGATCCTCCGCGTTTGGAAAGGAGATGGTAGAGGGAAAGCGGGGAGACGGTCTCTTCTTTTGGGAGGGAAGGGCCTGGCTTACCCAGGGCGAGCCTTTCCCCTACTCACCGAGTGGTGCACCCGAGTCGGCGTTCGGAACGGCAACCCTCAACTGGGTATTTCGAAGTTCTCTGGTTTTTCCCACAGAGAACAGCTAAATCAAGATTTAGACGGAGGGGGAAAGATGTGTGGAGTCGCACGGGAGCGTGAAGAACGGCCGCGGTCTCCTTGTCTTTCTTTTCTTTTCCCGGCTCGCTCGCTTGCTTGCTACGATCCGGTGCTCGAGGGAGAGATGTGGAGGGCATGGGCGTGGGAGCGGGAGAGACAGAGATTGGGCCGGAGAGCCGACGATCGCTGGTCCCCCTCGATGTTTTTGTATGTCACGTTGCGGAATTTGTTTCGACCAATAGACCCGGGGTAGATCGTTTTTTCAATTTCTTTTTCTTTCATTTGTCTCTTCTTCTTCTTTTCAACTTTCGAGGGACCGTCATGCGGATTTCCGGTTTCTCTCCCTCCTCTCTCTCTCTCTCTCTGCGATTTCGATTTCGGTTTCGGTTTCTCTCCCTCTCTCTCTCTCTCACGACCGATCGTCATCGCCATATTTATGGTTCCAATAACCCCTCACATGCCTCTTTCTCCCTTCCTCATTGATCTCCCCGATCTCCCTCGGCGTCAGCTTGAACGTCATAGCCCGGAGGTAGTCGCTCAGGCGCTGCTCCTTGGACGAGGTCGTGATGACCGCGACGTCCTGGTCGATGCACCACCGGATGCAGACCTCGGCGGGGGAGACGCCGTACTTGTGCGCCAGCGCCGCGAGGCTCGCCTCGAGCGGCCCCGGTTCCGCCGCCGACGACGACGCCCCGCGCTTGACGACGGCGGCGAGCGAGCCGTACGCGCTGGTCGCGATGCCCTGTGGGAGAGAGACGGAAGAGGTCAGCTTCTCGGTCTCTTTTGACGGGAGATGGGGATAAGGAAAGCAGTACCTTTTTCTTGTGGTATTCGATCCATTCCGGATGTTGCAGGTACGGGTGGAATTCGATCTGGTTGACCGCCGGCGGGACCCGCGCCGTCTCGAGGATGACGTCGAGGTGTTCCGGGTGGTAGTTGCTCACGCCGATGGACCGCGTCAGACCCTGCGCCTGGAGCTCCTCCATCTGTCTCCAGCGGGCCTGGTGTTCGGCTCTGTCCTCGGTGTGGAAGGGGCTGTGGATGAGGTAGCTTTTTTGTTTCGGTGCGAGGTGATGGTTAGCCTGAGGTCGAGGAGAGTTGTTGTTGTTATTGTTATTGTAGGATGGGGAAACGACACACGTACAGATCTACATGGTCGACCTGGAGCTTCTGCAGACTCAACCTGAGGGCGGCGGGGATGTCGGCGATGTTCGGGAGGACTTTGGTCGTGATGAAGAGCTTGTCGCGGCCGACGCCGGCCTTCTTGATGGCCATGCCGAGTTCGGTCTCGGTCTTGTAGACCTCGGCGCCGTCGAGGTGGTGATAGCCCAATTCGATGGCGGTGACGGTGCTGTCGATGCAGTTCTGGTCGAGTTTGGACTCGTCGCCGGTCTTGTACCATGCGGTCCCGGTCCCGAATGCGAGCTGGAGAGGAATCATTGGGGATTAATTTGGTCCCGAGGCGGTGGATTGATTCGGGATGTCTTTGAAGATCGATGGAGCATCTCGAACGCCATCCTCATCTGACGGACTGTCACGTACCATGGGGAGGCTGTTGCCATCGTTGAGCTTGAGACTTGGGATGGGAGTATGAATGAGCGCCATGTTGATGAGCGATGGTCTGGATATCCGGGTGTATGTCAGATGTGAGGTTGAATTGTAGTGATTTTCGAGTTGATCCCTACGTGATTGATTGATTGATTACGACCGAACAAACCAATGAGGGGCCGCGTGTGTGAATGGCGTTCGTGGACCGGTATGTACGTATGTACAGTATATACCTAGTATGTATGTATGTATGCCCACTGTTATACGCCCAATCCGGACATGTGAGGTCACTCTTACCACACCCACACCCCGGACAATACAAGCATTGAGAAAGCTCGGCATATGGCGGGGAACAAAGAAAGATATAGACATCAATCTTCAGTACTAGGTAGTAGGTACATATCACCACATTAAAACTCGATCCAAGGCAATGTTATTGATATGTTGTACCTACGTCACAGTTCATAATAGACAACTGAGTCCCGTCTCACCACTGTTGTCGCCATCCCCTGACGATGTGGTGCTGTGGCGATGCTGAGATGTCTACATTGCTGTGCAAAATATTACTGGTAAAGGTCTGAATGTATCTCAAGGACATATCCGTGTACAGCAGTGACATTGGATCAATCTCGAAAGCCATACAGCTCCCGGTCCAACACCGATAGACCATGCTATCCCAGTGGACGACCAGTTGCGCTGTTCTGTGAATCGGAGCTGTAATTCCGATGGCCAAATCGTCCAGTGTGACCCGATCAGATAATAACAATAATGATAAGCTTAATCTGCGAATATGCGATGGTTGACAATGGGACCGCGGATTTGGAAGAGATGCGCTCCAGCAGATGAAACTTTTCCCGCCTGGGTCGAGGCGATCTTCTCGGGATGCATCATCATGATGCTCGTGGCGATGGTTATGCTGGCTGTTCCGCTGGCTGTGAGTTTGCACGAGGGATCCATGCTGATCATCCCATAGCTTTTCCGTCTCTTCCGTCTATTCTGTCCTTTATCCTCGCTGCCCGTGCCTGTAAGGTGCCGTCTGATCCGGCAGACCCGGCGGTGGGAGTTCTGAACATTCCCTTTGGAACCTGTGCATATTTTCGTCTATCATCGATTTGATATATACTAGGTGTGTACGATCGACCGGTTGTGGGAGGGTACAGTCTGAGCGAGTGTACATATATATACATATATATGTATAAAAATCCAGTATATACCGACAGTACATGCGCTGGACATCTTTGACCGAGAACATCCATCCCATCGCGCCCGTAAATACGTCATTTCTCGACCGCGCGGAAATGAGAAAGTCGGCCGGCGCGCACGCCAGACCAAGTAAAATCCGGGCCAGCGCCAACCAGCGCCCGTTCGACATTCACCCTGATTTGATCATTTCCATCAGTCTTTCTGTCTTTCTTTGCCCCAGGCCAAGGATAAAACGGGCGGAGAGACGATCAATCCGAAGGGGGGGAGACGATAATAATAATCAATCAATCACATTTCATCACTGCGCAGTAGCGGAATTGCCGGGCTGGACTGTTCAGTTCTGTATACTGTGCTGTATACACGCTCGCTCGCTCGCTCGCTCTCCACTCCTCCTTCCTCATCAACATCAACACACACACACACACACCTACCTAACCTACCCAGGTCTCCAGCTGCTACCAAACATTCCGTTTTGGCGCGTTTCCATCGCACTGCCGCCAACAAAAACAACATACCTACGATCCCACCACGACCACCATCAATATCACCATCGATATCACCAGAGTCCCACCGGTCACCATCGTCAACATCATCTCTGCTTCTCTGCTTTGACCATCCTGGTCAGAGAGGCGGCTGGCCCACGTCCGCCAACCAACCAACCAACTCACGCCCATATCCACCAATAGAGCCGTGCCGTGCCGTGTCTCCATCATCGGTTTATCACAATTTTGGGGAAATCCTGCTTGGTCTTGCTCTTCTTGCTGCCGTCCCAAACTCTTGCCTCACCATCGTGTGCCAAAGACATCATCTCCAACCAGACCCGACGCCTGCAGCGTGGACAGTGTTAATTCCGATTCATGACGACCTGTTTATCATCCCGACGAATTTAACCAACGCGCATATCATTCCGGCGACCTTACCCAACGCACAAACTCCCTCGACCAACGACTGCGGCTGCTTCGAGTTTATCTTCACGAGAGTCATGTCGAATCGCGACTAATTTCCGCCCACCAAACTAGCGATAATCATTCTCGCGGGCCGACATCCTCAGCATATTTCACTACTTTCGCACGGAGCTTGCTCAGATGGACTACTTCAACGGTTCGGCGCCTGCCGTACAGGGTGCTGAGACTCCGGCAGGTCAGAACAATGCCGCTGCTGCTCCCAACAACTCGACCTCCCGCCGGCCGGTCGGTCTTCCTTCATTCGAGAGTCTCCGAGCTCCCTCCACGATCCGGATCCGCAGGTTACCCTCTCATCAGGGCTCCTTCACAAGACCAGCCACGCGCGAGGCCGACACTCGACCAGCGAGCCCTGTGGTTGAGCCTGTGGAGACGACAGGCCGCCGGCGGAGCATGTCTGCTCCTCAGCGCTATCGTTCCGAAGTCCTGGATGGCGTACAACACGATCCCTCGCGACTTGGTGAACCCCAGGCACATATGCCAGCGATCAACGAGGGCCTGCCATCAACACCTGGTCTGAGCGATATCTCCAGGACGACCACGCGACCTCGCGGGTTCAGCAATCGCATGTCACGCTTACGCAGCAACACTTCTGTTTCACGAATTCCACGCCGGGCAGAGATCTACCATGATGAATACGATTCCGATGTGATCGATCTATTGGATCTGATTGATCCCGAAGTCCGTACAATCGGTACTTTGACGAATTTGCAAAACTCCCTCTTCGTACCCGATCTTGGTAGCCTGGTCAACCGTCGACCCACATATGACCTGACCTCTCGCCATGATCGAATGTCTCTACGGTCCGTCAAGGGTGACGAAGATCGTAAATACCGTTCCAGAGCGGGGACCCACGCGTCCCGCATGAGCGAGAGGCCTCGAAATGCGGATTCCACCCGTCAGGAGCGGGTCGAGATGGATGACCTGACCTCGGATCAAGGCCCTCAGCGACGGTTATCGATCGGTTCGGATCTGAGTGATTCACGGTATGCGGTCCTCCCTCATGGCGTGTCACTTGAAGGATGGAACGAGGAAGACATCGAAGAACTCAACGACCATGTCCGACATCTTCTACATTCCCGCCGAGAAGGGTTCAAACGCAGCTGGAAGGGCTTCAAGAAATACATCAGCCGACCTTTGGGGCTCTTTGTTTTCATCTACGCCACCTCGGTGACCTTGTTCGGTACCGCTTGGGTCTTTGCACTCATCGGTTGGATCTATGTGGGCAACGAAGAGCGACAGGACTACATCATCGACGTGATCGACAACGTCCTGGTCGCCTTTTTCGCGCTCATGGGCGATGGTCTCGCGCCGTTCCGCGCCGTCGACACCTATCACATGTGCTTCATCGCACATTATCATCACCTCACATGGCGGCTCCGACAGGAGAAGCAACTCCCCGAGCTCGTCGACCACAACGACCTTCCCGACCGGCATCCCTCCAGCGACGCCGCCACCCTCGAAGACACCATCGTCGCCGACATGGACAAAGGCACCGAGGAGGACCCCGCGCTCGCCGAATACTCCGTCCTGACCGCGCGGCAACAGAAACGCCTCCAGTACCACCAGGCCAAATTCTCCAAATCCCACACCTTCTACAAACCCCACGAGACCTCCACCCACCACGCCTTCCCGCTCCGCCTGCTCGTCGCCGTCGTCGTCCTGCTCGACTTCCACAGCCTCTTCCAGATCGCCCTCGGCACCTGCACCTGGTCCATCGACTACCGCGTGCGCCCGCAGGCCCTGACCGCCACCATCCTGGCCTGCAGCCTGACCTGCAACATCGTCGCCGGCATCCTGATCTCCGTCGGCGACCACCGCACCCGCAAGAAGGACGTCCTCGAACGCATGTTCCGCCAGGCCCTGACCGAGGAGGCGCTGAAGCGCATGGCCCGCTCGCGCGCCCGCGGCGACGTCGCCCTCACCGTTCAGCCCGCGCGCCTGCAGAGCGGGGAGATCAGCAACGCGGTCGAAGCCGTCACGGGCAAAGAGCTCCCCTCCTCAGCCCGCGCGGCCTCCGCCCCGGACGTCCGCAAAACCGGCTCCACGGCGTCTGATTCATCGCCCAAGGACCCTCATTCTTCTTCTTCTCCTTCCTCCCCCGAAACCGCTCCCCCGCCGGCAGGTCTCGCCTCGGCCAACACGTCGCATCCTTCCGCTTCGGCGCCGGACGTCCCCTCTACAAACCCAGCCGCTCACCAACAACAACAACAACAACAACAACAACAGCAGACTCCCATCCCCACCATCCGGGAGACGAAGCCGAGCATGGACATCGACCGGACCCTCGAGGCGGATCTCAAAGACAAGGACATGGCGCCATGAAACCCCAACAAAAAACAACATCGGTTTATCAGTGAAAACGAGGGGGGGATTGGACGATGGCGTCGTGTTGTCTTTCTCCTTTCTTCCCTCTCTTTTTTCTTCTCCCTCCTTGACCAACCAGCCTGCGAGCGAGCCAGCGTAGAAACGGCGTCGATGTCTTTGTGTTCCCCCTTTCACAGGACACGCATGGTTTTTCACTCGCACTCCCCCTCCCCCTCCCTGCCTGCCTCCCACCAAGCCATCGTCATATAGACTCTTCTTCGAAAAATATATATATATATACCCATATCGATCTTTTAATCTCTCGCTTCTCGCTCATAAATCCAGTTGAATGGCCCATGTTTTTTCTGTTGCTGTCGTTGTTGTCATCATGGTTGTTGTTGTTGTTTGTGGAAATGAAATCCAATCCCGTTTCGATCTCATATTGCTTTTTTTTCTTTCTTTCTTTCTTTCTTTCTTTCTTTCTTTCTTTCTTTCTTTCTTTCTTTCTTTCTTTCTTTCTTTCTTTCTTTCTTTCTTTCTTTCTCTCTTTTTGTTCTTGTGTGAAGAGTGAAAAAGTCCCTTTTGACAACAACCAAAAAAGAGTGTGAGTGAGAGAGAAGAATCGGAGAGAGAGGGGGGCCTTTGCCGACGAGGACACGAGGGAGAAGATCATCATACCGGAAAAAAAGGGTGAGGTTGAGGAAAAACAAATGAATTCGATATCAATTCTCGGTTGGAAGAGAGGTATCGATGCTTAGAACGTTCGTGCACCAACGGAGACGAGGGCGGTTCGACGGGTTATGATTTGTTTTCTGGTATTTGTTTTCCATTTCATTTCCTTTTTTTGGGGGAGTTGCGGGACGGAATGCGGAGAAGAAAAAACCCCCCATTCCTTTCTAAATCGTTAAGAGAAACAACCTGTATATATATGAAAATATCTAAACCACCCTTACTCCCCTGTACTCATAACCCTCTCTCCTCGCCGCCATAAAGAAGAAGAAAACTCCATGTGGGAAATGCACAGATGCGGAACGCCTCGCTTCATCGGATCGGGCCCCTAGCAGGCGTAGACCGGGTTCGACGGGCCGTACTGGTGGTATCCGAACTGCGAGCCGTACTTGCCCCAGTTGTCGGGCGCGGTCTGGTAGGGTTGGGCCGCGGCCGAGGTCTTGCTGGAGGTGGTGGAGGAGGAGCTGCTGCTGGAGGCCTTGGGGGAGGAGGAGGCGGCGGAGGCGGAGGAGACTTTGGCGGAGGAGGCGGAGGAGGCACCGCTGGCGCTGGCGCTGCCGGCGGCGCCGCCGGTGCGGGTGGAGGTCGTGGCGGCGACCGGGGTGGTCTTGGCGGTGGTAGTGCCGGTGGCGGCCTTGCTGGAGGCGGTGGAGGCCTTGCTCGAGGCGGTGCCGGCGGCGGCGGAGCTCTTGGTCGAGGCGCCGCTGCCAGCGCCGGAGCCGGGGCCGCTGCCGGGGTGCTGCTGCTGGAGGCTGCGGCTCAGACCGAGACATTCGGCCATCTTGTAGAAGACGTCGATGGAGTTGTACACGCCGCCGAAGATCTCGGAGCACGGGCCCTGGGCGAAGACGGGGACGTCGGTGAGGGAGTGCACGCCCTGGTTGTTGGTGGTCGGCAGGGTGCCGTTGACGACGAAGCCGGTGACGGCGTCGGCCGGGTTGACGAAGTAGTTGTTGGCGAGGTAGCCGGTGATGTTGGTGGCGGCGGCGCGGGGGCCCTTCTTGTGGACCTGGTAGTTCTCGCGGTGGTCCGGGTTGGCGCCGAAGCCCTGGGCGAGGGTGTAGCGGGGGTCCCAGTTGGAGGGGAAGTTGGAGTCGGCGTAGCGGAGGTTGCCGGTGTTGATGTATTGGGAGAGGCCGGATTGGCCGTAGGTGCCGACGGCGCGACGCTTCTGGCGGTCGTCGGTCTTGTTGTTGAGGTACTGGGTGTCGACGCTGCCGAAGACATCGAAACCGTGGCCGTGGTCGGCGGTGACGATGATCAGCGTGTCCTTGAGCGCGTTGAGCTTCTGGAGGTGCTTGACGGAGGCCTTGACGGTGTCGTCGAGCTCAAGAAGCTCGCCGAGGGCACGGTCGTAGTCGAGCAAGTGCATCTGCTTGTCGATGGAGGCGGCCTCGGACATGATGAACCAACCCTTGTCGCCGGCACGGTTGTTGAGGATGTCGATGGCCTTGATGGTCATCTCCTTGAGACCGGGCTGGTCGAGAGCGTCGGTGCCGTTGCAGGTGGGGGAGCTCTTGATGCCCTTGAGGTTGTCGGTGTAGACGTTGCGGTCGAGCCACTTGGCCATGTTGGAGGTGGAGAAGATACCGAGGGTCTTGTTCTTGTTGCTGGCAGCCTGGAGAGTGGTGTTGCTGTTGACAGTGGCGTAACCGGCATCACGGAAGACCTTGTAGTAGTCCAAACCCTGGTAGGTCTTGCCGCTGATGTTGCAGAACTGCTCGGCACCACCGCCGAAGAGGACATCAGGGCCGTTCCACTCGGTCCAGGTGTAGTTGACAATACCGTGCACGAAAGAGTCAACAACGGCACCGTACTGGTCACGGTCACGGGTGTGGGCAGTCAAGGCAGCCGGGGTAGCGTCGGCAATGAAAGCAGTGCTGACGATACCGACGTGACCCTTGTAGATACGGTAGAACAGCTCGGCGATGGTCTCGACCTTGGGGTCGTCAAAGGGGTTCGGCGAGGAGTCGGCGTAAACACCGAGGGCGTTGACGGATGACTTGTGGCCGGTGTAGAGCGCAGTGGCGGAGTTGGCACTGTCAGTGATATACGAGTCCAAAGAGTGAGTCATCTGGTGGCCCAAAACGGGGAATTTGTCCAGCTGCATCAGTGACTGGTAACGGCCGTTGACAGTCTTGTGAGCAATAAGACGGGCAGCGGTGATCATGTTGGTGGTCATGCCGTCACCGATGAAAAGGAGGACGTTCTTGGTTCTGCGGACCTCGCTCATCGAGCGAACCAGCCATGAGGCGGTGGTGGTAGTGCCATTGTAGCTGAGAGTGGCAATGTATTCACCGGGCTCGTAAAGAGCGACACGGCGGTAAGCCTTGGCTGCGACATTGACGACGGAAGGACGCTTAGCATCTTCAGCGAAGAGGTCCCTGTGGAATTTCCATCAGTACTCCATTCTTTTTTTTTCAACGGGATCGCGTGGGATCATGTGCGATACATACTCAAACCAAGTAAAGTTCCATGACTCGAGGCGGGGCTCGGTCAGGCCAAAGTACTGGGTAGCGTTCTGAGCCTTCGCGCCAGCCTTTGCAATGGTGAAGGAGAAGTTGGTGTCGGGCTTGCCGTTGGTGGCCTCGGAGCCGTTGACCGGAGCGTGAACCTCGAGACGGATGTCGAAGTATTGACCGGCAAGGAAGTCCTGCTGGTCCGGAGGGAAAATACAACCAAGCTTAGGGCAGGCACCGAGACGCTGGTAAGTCTGAGCGGAAACGATGCTGGATAACGAGAGGACGGCGGAGGCAGCGCCGACGATGCTGAAGGACTTCATCTTGATTGGAAGAAGTCGATTCTATTCGCTGGGGGGTGGAGCAACGATCGTGAAGACCTTGATGGACGTACATGAAGGGAACGACGGATAGCTCTCATATATATAGATGTTATGGACGCGGGCAAGTCTTTCTCTTCCCATAGCTTCCATCCCCAATGCTGAGGATGCTACCCCATGCAATGTCAAATCTGCGAGAGAGCTCATTACACCATTGCGGCACAAGATCGTCCTTCCAATATGCCTTGTGCCAGCCACCGAGCCGTCTAGGCTACGCGATATCCATGACATCGCTGCTTCTTCCCGCTCAGACCAGGGAGCCACGCCCGTCGTCCGGGGGGCACAAGGCGAGCACGTTGTCGATGGGACGTCAACCATGCATGCCGTTCATTGGCGGAGAGGTGTGGTATTCGTTCATCAAGGGCCAACACGTGGATGCCAAGCGGGGCGGGCGATGCTGTCACGGCGCTGCGTAGGGCCGGAGGGACAACCTCGATTGAACCTCTGCCGTCAGCCATGGCCGGGGTGGTACCGGGCCTGTGCAGGGTTGTGAAGCGTGTATTGCGGGCGGTGGAAATGCAGAGCGATCTCATATCGGGTGGATACCAACAAGGCCTGAAGTCTCGAGAGACAAGGGTCCAGATGCGCCGGCCTCTGCCAAGCGAACACGGGAAGGAAGGCCCTCATAGGCAACCTGCGCCTCTGCCAAGAGGAAAAGAAACTCTAGTGCTTGTTAGCAGGGAAAAGCAATCGCAAACGAGTCGGGTGTGTTGCGGTGGGGAGGTAAGTCTGCGCGAGGAAGAGGTGAAGTTCTGGTGAGAAGAACGTCGTCTGAATTAAGCACGTGGGATGATCCTCGTCTCCCATAGGCGTGAAGACGGCCGAACACGCCCACGCGCGAACTAATAGATACGCCCGAATAGTGCTTGGCTTTTATGTGGCGACGTGGTTTTTATTCCATGTCACGTCCAAAAAGAGAGAATCGGCCACCTGCATACGGCATACCCGTGGCCAACACGGCGAAAATGGCCATGCAGTATACTAACGGCGACAACCGAGAAAGAGAAGCGCATTAGAAGATTCCATAGAACGCCCGCCCGACATCACGACTGTGGTGTGCATGGGTGGAGGGAGCTATCTCAGCACTTACACCCAACATGACGGAATTGTCACCCAAACAGGCAAGAATCCTCATCGGTCTAGTATAACAAACCAAAAGGAAAATACAGACAGCAGTAATCACCTCCCCAATCGAGACGTACAGAGACATCCTACTATACATCACCTAGATTTTGTCTGCAACCCAGCTTGCTTGAAAGAACAGCCGAGACCAAGAGGAAGAAGAAGACGGCATGCAGTAGAACCAACCAACACCCTCCTCTCAAATGACCCTGTTGTTCTCTCGGGCGATTATCATAATCCCGCAGTTCCCGATGCTGTCCCGTATGTGTATCCGGCCTCGATGACCGACTAGATCGAGGAAGACGGACCATAAAGTCATCGCGATTCATCGTCGGCAGGTCGATTACATTCTGGTGCATCGAGCTCCGCCAGATCAGGCACAGGTACCCACACGAGAGGGAAAGAAAGAGGCAGAGCTGCAGTCTCGACTGCTGTGCATGAGACGATCATCGCCATGTGGGTGGTGAGAAAGGGCGAGACAGGCATGGGCCGATGCAGATCTCACGCATCTTGCGGCAGCGAGCATGACGGGTGGGGACAGGTACGGTATAGCATGGCCTCACATTGGAGCTCGATGATTCCGGAAGGTAGGTATGTTTGAAATATCAAAAGAGAAAAAAGATGAACAAGAAGCAAGTAATTTTGAATCAGGGTCCACTCCTCCCTTCTGGCCCCATTAATCTCTAAAACACCCTCTCTCAACAACAACAAATTCTTAAATGTCAAATCATCGTAGAATCAACTCGCAAAGGCGACCGAAAGAGACGGAGAGGATTGTATGCCGGGAAACCCCAAATCACACACGCACACACACACACATTCCGTCTGCTTCTCGCACCCCGCTACCGCGCCGTCGGAAATTAAATAAGTGGTCGTCATGGGTCTCATCAAAATCGGGTTTTCATCATGATCATCATAGTCGTGGGTCGTCGTGGGTCGTTTTCGTGGGTCGTGGTTCTCGTATCGTGCACCTTGTCTTTTTCTCCTAGCCGGCACCCAAAAAACGCCTCTCGCTCTGTTCGTGGTACAATCAAAAAATTACCACCGCCGTAGCCACCTTTGTTCCCCTTTTCCCGCTATTGGTCATAAAATTCGTGATATCGTAAAAAATTTAGTGTTCTTCGACGACACGCTTCAACTTTCTCTGATATCCTTGCCATCGTGATGAGCAGCGATGAGGAAGGCATAGGAAGAGAAGGGAAGGGTTGAAGATCGGGTCCAGATCATCATGATCGTCGTAATTAGGTGGAGACGATCGGCGCGAAGATCCGTGGAGAATGGTCAAACTTGCCGAAGAGCAGGTTTAAATATTCTGCAATTATAGGCGAGCTCGGCAAGCCTGTCTTCCATTTTGTGGAATGATCGCAGCAGGTGGAATGAGTATCGAAGCTGCTGCGACTGCTCGTCGACCGAGTCATGAGAGACACATACAAACGAGTGAGTGTTGAGCCCGGTCGCTATCGTGGACTGCAAAAAGGCGGAACGATTTCCGTCCCGTCGGTGCAGAAGCCGACTTTCCGCATTGCGTCCGCAGCACCGACCGCCGCTGACGCAAAGAAAAGCAGTCAATGTGGTGGTCTAGCCAAGGGAAGACTTATATAAGCAAAGGGTCAAGAGTGACGCCAGCCATTCCGGCCTCTGCGGAAGTTGTTTCTGTGGTGCTTTCCACGGTGATTTCAGCTACAGTGGCTGACTGAATTGTGGGTGTTGATTCTTCTGCATCTGTCGGGATGGCTGCGATTGCTGGCGCAGCCACCTTCTCCTCGGCCGAAACCTCATGGAGCGGCAAGATGTCACGCAGGGCATATCTCCATTTGCCAGAGTCGTGGTCTGCTCGCGGTGAGTCGTTCACGAACCATGCGCTGCACCGTCGGCGCCATGCTGTCTCTTCATCCTTTTGCAGCTGGATGAAGCGCGGTCCCATGTCGAATTCTTCGTGGACCTCGCCAACACCGGCAGCGGCCAGTGAGACTGGGCTGGCCATTCCAGCAATGGCAGCTGCTGCATCGCCTCCACCTGGGAGAAGAGGAGGGGCGTTCTCATCGCGGAGGTCATCAATTCCAGCAAATGCATCTTCTTCGTCATCGTCCTCGCCGCCTGAGGTCACCGAGGGACTCAGCTGGCCAGACGCGTCACGACCACCTTTCCATTTCAACCACTTCATTTGCTGTGGATCGTAAACCATGCCATTTTGAACTTGCACGTTGTGGCCGGTGTTATTGGAGGTGGCAATCTTGGTGATGAGTGCGGGTCGTGTCGGAGAAGCAGACTTGGCATTGTTAAACATGGTCTTGAGGTTGTGATTGTTGTCTGCGTTGCGACTGTTGTTGAGGCTATTGTCCTCGTCATGGCTTTCAAAATCAAGGTCGTCCGTGATCGGGATATCCATGTAAGAAGTCGCATGTTGTAGTCGGTGATGTGCGGTTGGGGTAGGAGTCTCCGCCGGCGGCATATCAAATTGCGCGAGTGTGTTCTCATTGCCCTCCCATCGAAGGGTCTGTGGGTTGTACACCATTCCCTTCTCACCTGTGAATCACGTTCGTTAGATTTACAAGTACACACGTGTTGCACACCAGTCCGTGCGAACGAAACTTACTCTTTGCGGTGCCATGGGAACCAATTCCCGAGATTAGCGCCGGTCGTCGACCTCGTTGACGTTGGGCATTCGGACTGGAGAATGGGCTTCGAGCGGCCACTTGTGCTTTCCAGTTGGTGGTCAGAGGTTGTAGAGGGCCTTCACTTCGAGGACGAGGGTTACTAGCCAATCTCGTCTCTCTCGCGATTCGGCTCGCGGCGGTGTCTCGGAGATAGCTTGGTGTGGGCCCTGTCGGAGTATCATAAAATGCCTTGGTGGGGCTTGCAGGAGTCCTGGGTGCGGGAGTCATCATGCGATCGGGCATGGCAAAATGTCTTCGAGATTGTTCACGAATGTCACCGCGGCTTTGTGTCTGTCGCAGGCCCACCTTGGACGTGCCACGAGATTGCGGCTCTTTGACGAAGCGACTCTCTTTCGTGTAAGACGTGGGAAGATCGTCAAAGACCTCCAGCTCAGAGCCATCGCCGAAATTCCTTCGGCGAGCTGGTCTGGTCAAAGTTCGTTTTGCAGCCGCTTCCCGAGCAAGAGCTGCAGGTGCGACGTCATTACGTTGTCTCGATGTCCGTGAGGGCGTGTCTGGGACCACTTGGTTGGAGAGGCGGGAATGGGATCGGAGAGGTGGCGACTGAGCGCCACGTCGAGCGTGATCAGAGTCTGACCGCAAATGCATCGGCATCCCTCTGTGTGCCGCAGTGTGCGGGGATTGAAAGCTGGATGAAGTGGGAGCCGCGTATGAAGGAGTGGGCTTGCTAAATGAATTGATGCTGGGTGCATTACGCAAGACCGGCATCGAACGTTTTGCACGGAGAAGTTGAGCGCTGGTCGTGGTAGGTTGACGACGCTCCCGCACGGCGGATGGAATGCCACTCTCAAAGACCGGTTCGAGCCGGGAGGAATTCTTGATTCCCGACACTGGCCGCGGAATGTGAGATCGGTTGTAGATGGGTTTGTCGGTGGGTTTGTCGTGAAAGTTAATTGTGGTTGCAGGTCGAGGTGATGAGGACGCCGGCTTGGCCGACTTGACTTTTAGATTTTTGTTGACGGTGCGCTTCCGCACATCGAGAACATCGGCGCCAGCAAAGTCAAAGTCGCCTGCAAAGTCGTCTGTTTCTTCGGCGTGGTGCTTGGATTTCTTGTGAGAGTTCATTGTGGCTGTCTGCTCGACTGCCGGGCTCGGCTGAGAGATATCGGACAGGTCGGCATCTGCGGCCCGCCGTTTCTTCAAGATGGCCTCGAAGTCCATCGGACCTTCTGGCAGCTCAAGACCGCCGAGGTCGTCGATCTCGCTATCATTCGCGACCGAGTCCAAGCTCGGACTCATCATGGATGCTGATGAGCTACGTGCACGAGTATCGCGCTTTGTCCCAGCAAATCGGATGCCTAAACTGCCCTCGAGATCGTCAAAGTCGTCCAGGTCGTCGCCGAGAGATGATGATGGAAACTCCTGTCGAGGTTTGAGTTTGAGAGGAAGATCGCTCATTTCGAGATCCCCATCCCAATCATCGTCTCGTAGTTTCTGTTTGGATTTCCGCTTCCCTAATCGTTTGATGGTCCCACCAAGGAGGGCACTAGATGGGATATTATTTGGTAGAGGGATTCCGGCAAGCTTCGCTGAGCGAATGGCTTGCGTGGTGCTGGATTCATTGTCGGGTTGTATGACCACATTCCAATCTTCATCGCCAGTGACGGATTCGGAGCGCAGGCTGCTCAGTCGTGATCGTTGTGAAGGAGCCGAGCCATGGCTGGTATGTGCAAAGGCATTGAAATCGCCTTGAAAGTCGGCGTCGTCGTCCCAGTTCTCGATGGATAAGGCGGCCATGGTTGCGACCGGCCGTGGAGGATATTGCACGTCGTGCTGAGGGTGAACGTGTCGTCGCCGCAAAGCCGAGACGTCGGCATGCGCAGCAGTCGCAGAATGCTGCCCGAAGCAGGAGAGGAAAGGTCGTGGGTCGAAGCGCTGTATGTTGGTGTTTCGGACGACAGCAATGTCCCGCCCACAATGGTGTATTCGGTGGCAGAATTCTCTCTCCTGGGCCTGCATGCAGGAGGCCGGCAGTTTGCAACGAGCGGTCGGACGTGAGGTGGTTGGGCGGTTTCCGCTAGCAAAAGGTCACGACCGCACGGACTTCTTGCGTCGATGACAGGATGCAGGCTGGTCAGAAGTCGCGACCGGAGACGCGCACACGCGAGAAAATGTCGATTTCCTGTTTTCTTCACGCAACAGGTCGGAAAATTGGTACTGCGTATCTGTCAAGTACTGACTGGCAGGTCCGAGTTCTCACTGTCAATTACTGTGCATGTCCAACATCACATCCTCTGTGCGTTGAGTGCAAACCACGGCAGTAGTCATGATAGGTGATGAGACGCCGGATTCTCGGATCTGCGGCGTCGCGTATCGCTGAATTGAATCATGTGACGTCGCGTCGATTTTGAAGCTCTATGGACATGCAGAAACTCACGAGGATTTTTACAGTCAGATTTGCGTGCAATTGGCACATCTATCCATGAATGTCATCGAAACGACTTCATGCACTCCCGCCATGATTTTCCGGTGAACGATCTCGTGAGACTTCTTCTACCCGTTGTGTCATGATCGTGTTCTGCTGAGGGTCTCATTGTTCACGACAGTCCGGGCGACCATTGAACAAGACCACGACTAAAGGCCCCTTGACCGAGTCCGGGACTAATGTACGTGGACGTACAGTAGAGTGATGGATCTTCTGCGTTGTTCTTGCGTCTTAGCCCCACGTCAAACCAGATCTGTACCAGCCGCGCCGCCCGCCATACGCTATAAGTGGAGACGAACACCAGCGATATCGTCTCTCCCCGTTCACGCCATAGTAATACTGAACTTACGGGAATGCATGCATGCAGGGAAGTCGGGGCGGAGGAAGCGGCGCGTACTCGCCTGTCCATCGTCCTTCTGCTCCTCCAACCGTTTCCTCACTGGTATGCCTGCCTTTCCTCCCTTCCTCCCTCGCCCCAGGCACAACGACAACGATGAAAAGCAGGGAAAGGCTTGCGCCATTCTCGCCGGTTGCCAAGTGTGGGCTAGGTAGACCATATGCCTTCGACGTACTGTAAAGAAGATACTGTACTGCATACGTGCACGTGATCTGCGAAAACCCCCGTGGACACGATGAGCTTTCGTCGGCTGGGCGAACAGGCGCAGGGATAGGCCAGTAGCTCACTGATGAAGCTGCAACGCGTACAGCCAGATCTGCAACACACGTAGAATACCAATGCGGATCTGTAGCCCATCGGCCAGATTCTGCATCCTCACATGAGAATGTGAATATATCGTCTTTTATTAATACGGGCAAGCCAACGTTGTGTTTCAAGTACTAGGTAAGAACATTGGTGGAGAATTGCGTCTGGTGGACAGGCCTGCGCTTGTTGCATTGTGCCGTGCCCAAGGTGTGTTCAAGCAGGCACCAGCAAGGCATCAGCGTGCACACGCGCAGTCTGTCTGTGACATATGCGCAACACGCTTTCACTGCCACAAATAAATATTCACAACAACCTCATAGCCAATCGCCTAACGAACTTTGCTCATCGTCACTGAATATAACAATACTGGGACTGTCGTCCGTTTTGGCTCGACCCTTCTTCGCCCTCCAGAACCTTTGGCTTCAAAGTGTCAATCGCCAGTGGAAATCACCCGCCACCTTGTCATACGCCTAACACGATGGACCGTCCGATCATTCGTCGTCTAGCTCGCATTGACGGGAATCATCAACATTTACTTCTAAGTATCACTCAAACAGGCTCTTCACTGCTGGACTTGAAGCTCGTCGCGACCGATCACGAGCATCTATATCACGGAGCTCTTCTCGACAATGCCATCAAGTCACTACAAGCGTCAAACTTTGACGGTCCATTGAACGAATGGAAAAGCATTCTATCGCATTCATTACTACAGACTCGACCTGAGGATATATCACCGGATCAATACTCCGGCGTCGAAGCGGTTGCCTCCATCAGTAAATCAATTGTAACAATCACGATTCGCAAGAAAGTCGGCAGTATCACCCAACGACTCGGAGAAATCAAGCTGAACGAAGATGACGAGCGCGAGGAAGTCGCTGCTTTTGAGTGGGTGGACGCTGCGGTGGCCACGTCAGATGATCTACGTCGTCAGCTTGAGAGCCTTCAAACTTCCGTCACGCAACAACAAGAAGAAGTCGCCAAATTGTCGGCACAACTAGATGAGCTTGTCAAGGCCAAGAAAACCCATGAAGAAGGGCTACTTCGCAAATTTGCTGCGTTGTTGAATGCCAAAAAATCGAAAATCCGAGATCAGCAGCACCTGCTTTCACGAGCACAGATCGACCCGGCGGTCGCACAAGAGGTTCAGACCTCACGGGCATCCGCCACGCAATCTCGAAAGCCGCGCCGACAACCTGGGGAATCGGGAACAAATAAGCGCAAGGCCAGAGAAGAAATCGTTCCGGCTTCTGACGAGGACATGGACGATGCGACAGGCGATCAAGACCTAGCAGACGATGTTGATTCGGACGAAGAGCGTCAGATAGAATCCGGCGAGGACGAGGATGCGACAGAAGACGAGGATGAATTCGAGGCGAGCACTTCCATACGGGCGAATAATCCTCCCGCGCCGAGTACAGATGCGAACACTAGTGGCCAGTCGCAGGGGGACACCGCGGTACAAAGATCGATCGAACCATTACCACCGCGTCGGGGACTGCCTTTTCGTAGAAAGTCAGAGCAGGAGACCTCGACGCGAGGCGGTGATGGTGATGGTGATGGTGATGATGACGACGAAACGGAAGACGAATTATGATCATGACAGTCGATCTGGAAGTAGAATGTATAAATCCACACACGTTCTCACCCGGGACGATATAACAAATAGACGTGAGGGATGCATTAAACGACATTGATTGTATATATTGCAGCCAAGTACCGACATGATGAGCTCCAAGGAGAGATGCCTGACACGACCGTCTATCGCCATCCCATGTACATATGTTTCCGAACGCCGAACACCGCTTCGCTTCGAATCGTCTATCATATCTTCCGGCACACCATCATCAACGATCACTCCACCAAACTTCATCACCACCATCCCATTTTCGATCCCGGGAAAACGGCACCCGGGAAAAAAAGCCACCCATCGAAAACGTACTGGAATCCTCCCATCCATCAAACTGGTCAAACTCTCGAATTTCTTCCCTCCCCGAAATTTCCGTCCCAGCAAACCGCGCTCCCTCTCTGATCGGTCCCGGGGGGGAAGGGAAGGAAACGTTTTCCGTCCGGATGGGAACCCTCCCCCCCAACCATTTCATCGCGTTTTCCCATGTCGTGTTTGTTATACCCTGCCACGCGCGCACGCAATACATTTTTGATGCTTCTGTGTCGAATTTATATCATGATATGTGTAAGTTTATCTGGAGTGAGAACCACCTGCCGGATTTGTGGCTCTCTGTCGTGTTGCAGTGCGGGTCGGCGGCGGATTTGATGGGATTTGATGGGATTTGATGGGGCGAATCGATGGGCCGCTTGCTTGTTGTCACGGGTGTCGTTCATTCCAAGTCCTCTCGGCTTTGACCCTAGACGCTCTCCCTCCCTCGGGCGATATGGCATGTTGTACACCTACAGTGGGCAACGATACAACAGTGGCTTGAAAGATCACTACGGCCTCGAGAACATCTCCCACCAGCATGGCGTGGTCACCCAGGTCAGTTTGAAAGACATGGGCGCCTGGGCTAGGGATGGAAGACATAGCATCGGGGTCGTCCCCGGGCCGCCTTGTACGGCTGGAGGGATATCATCGATGGTGCCTCCTCCCGGATTCGGACAGGCCGCAACAATGAACGCTGACCCGGAGATGCCACACGCTGCTCCTCCATCATCACCTCTCGGCTGCCCGATAACGGCCGGACCTGAAGATGAGCGGGAGTGTGCGTGTGTGTATCCCTGCTGATGGGAATACTTGGCTGCTGACAACGACATGCACTGTGGTGGCCGTCAGACAGACGGAGCTGCCGAGGGATAGGTGGAGGATGATACTCCGATCGCATTCATCATGACGATGGTTCTGCGCCTTTCTCTGTAGACATACATATAGACATATAGACATGCATGCACGCATGCATGCATACCGTACCTGACTGACTGACTGATCTTACTCTACATTTCGAGCCCGGATCGCGAGTTTGGCACGCACAATCCATCATGAATAACAACAGATCGGCAAAAGGGCTGGAGGAGAAAGGCAGTGGGAGACGAATTCGGGAAGTGGTACAGATGGTCGTTGGTGAACCTGAACCGCAAAGCTCTCACAGGACAGTGAGTAGTAGCGACTGTACTTCTCCCTACCTTCTCTCGCTCTCCCTCTCTCTCTCTCTCTCTCTCTCTCTCTCTCTCTCTCTCTCTCTCTGAGTGTGTGTGTATCTATCTGGATACTGTAGCATGGCCTGTGGAGATGGTGTTCTATCTGTGATGGTGTATGTATTGTATGTATTGTATGTATTGTATGTATTGTATGTATTGTATGTATTGTATGTATTGTATGTATTGTATGTATGTACTGGACTGGACTGGACTGGACTGTATACATTCTTCTTCTTCTTCATCTTACCGGCGTTCATCATCTCTACCGACCTTCCACCTATCCCGTCCATACGTCTACAGTACCTCTCTCTCTCTCTACCTGTTCCGTTCCGACTCCCTCCCCTTCCCATTCCAACAACAACAACAACGACTCCTGTCCACTCTCCTTCCACTCTCCTTCCACCACACCGCAACTCGCTGTTTTCGAGTCTGAACCTCGTCCTTCCCTCCGGACCGACATCTTCACGGCTTCCAGCAATCGGGATATTGTCCGCTGGCGTACTGCGGAGCCTCAGCCCACCAAGCAGCAATCCGCCCCCCAACCCGAACCGACCCGGGAGCGACCATCCCCCATCCATCCAATCCATCTATCCATCCATCCACATCAGAGACAGATCGACCGCACGCGCGCGCGCCCACCACTGCCTAGGGGGACGACAACTACGCGGCTTATTGTCATTTTGCAGTATTCCAAGGTTGTTTGTTAGCACTGTAGGTACATGACCGCCCGCATCTCATGGATTGTCGTCTTCCCACCGGTGGATCCAGTCTCCAGTCTCCGGTCTCCAGTCCAGTCCCGCCCGCTTCGTCGTCTCCGAGTGTTCCTGCCTCGATGAATTGAGTCCGACGCGCTAACGGTCATGCGACAAGCCAGCGCCCGTTGCGGCTGTATCACAAGCGAACTCTATCTTCATCAGTCGTAATACCTACTACTACTGCTACTGCTACTGCCACCACCACCACCACCACCACCGTGCAGTACTCGACAATCCCGACGTATCTCCAATCCCCGTCACGGCATCCCACAACGACTCGTCGCTCCTTCATCACCCTCGTCGGCGGTCGCGACGGAAGTGCGCCTCGCGTTCCCGCATCGCGCGCACCAATCTCCGCCCGACCTCACCTTCACCACCACCCGCAGCGATACGAGTATCGCACACCAATGATCCCACCGTACTCGGCACCCGCTGCGGCATCGCTGTCGCAACCCTGTTGGTGACTGACACACCCGTCCGAGGACAATGCCAGTCGCGAATCACGCTACACACGACAAGCCAACTGCTCCGCCCGCCTCCAAATGGACCCCGAACAAGCAGGAGCGAGGGCTGATCGATGCGCTCGACGCCACGGTCGATCGTATACGCAAGGTCACCGCGCCCGACCCGTACATGCTCACGATCCCGCAGCACGTCGAAGATCGGTATCGTCACGGTAACGTTCACGTCGCGGACGCCTGGCTCGCTTCCACTCCCTTTCGGCGCAATGAGGAGGAAGTCGTGCAATATCAGACCTTCGTCTTTCATGAGCCGAGCACCAACATGTTTGTACAACTGCCCAATCGGCCCCAAGAGGTTTCAGTCGCGAACTCGACCTACAGTCGTCCGAAACGTACCGATGTTGTGTCGGCCGGGCCCAAGAAGACCATCAGCTTGGATGCGTACAAGAAGAAGCAAGCGGCAGCCGCAACCACTCCCGAAGGCGAGGCGGCGCAGAGCAATGGAACTCCCGGCAAACCTCCGGCAGTCAAGGGACCTGTGGAGAGGATCAAGGCTGAGAACGAGGACATATTGATGGCGGTGGGCGACGACGAGGAGCGGACGACACCAGTGAAGAAGACTGCTGCCGCGCCGAGCTCGAAGTCCGTGCCGGACATGAAACGGAAATGGGAGGACGAGCAAAAGGCGAAGCCCGACTCGGGACGTCGGGTTGAGGCGCATCAATCGTTGGAGGACACACCGATCGCGAAGAAGGCGCGGACTGGGAACAATGCGCCGGTTGAGAGTGATAGCAAGGCACGGCTACCGATTCCACCAAAACCCGTCTCAGCGCAGAATCATTTGGGACAACGCGAGAGTAGGCTCAGGGCCAGCGATGTGGTTCCGCGAGGCTCTCCAGGTCTGCCTCCGAGGATATCGCCGAGCCTCATGCCGACCAAGCTATCTCCATTGAACGCACTGGGCATCACTCGCGACAAAAGCGATGCTGAGAATAACGTTGCGATCCCCCCGCGATTGTCTCCTCTTCTACCGGCAAGCATTCGCAAGGCGTTGGAAGCCAGGAAGAATGCTGCGCGGAATTCCAAAACTGCATCGACCATTGTCAAGGACAGAGAAGGCAAATTGACGCCTGTCTCGACCGCCGGTGGCATTGAGAAGAACAAGACCGCAAAGAATGCCACACGCCATGTCTCCCGTACGGGATCGAGCTCTCCCGTAGAGGCCTCCAAATCGCATCCCACCAAGGAGCTGGAGACTGTGGCGGAAGGTGATGTTGCAGAGAGCAGGGATGTCAAGGCGGAGGTCACGGAGGAGTCGACGTTGCTCGTGCGACTGAAATACAAGAAATCGCGACGGGAAGATATACTCCGCATCTTGAAAATGCGACCCCGGGCTGCCAAAACCCTTCCAAGCAGATCCTGGGAGGACGGCGAGATTGTGGAGAACAGCAGCAACGATCGTCGTGGCGGCGGCCCCGCACGTCCCGACGTGTCGGCCAAAGGCGTCGCACAAAAGGTCGGGCCGACGCAGAAACGTCGAGCCCCGTCGGATGAGAGTCCCCCTGTGCCCGATGCGAAAAGTACAAATACCGATGCGGCGGCCAAACAGCGTCGACGACAGCAAGACGCGGTGGATCACCCCCCGGCTGCCAACCGGCAACCGTCCACCCCTGCCCGACACGGCCGCTCTTCACCCCTGCCCGGCCCTGCAAGCACACATAAATCCCACGCGGCCGCCAACACAACCCGCAGAGATCTCCTCTCGGCGGCCGCCATGAAACGCGAGCATTCACAAGACAGCCTGCTCGCGGTGGCCACCCCTCCCGCCTTCTCCACCCCAAACGCGAACCCTCTCGCCGGCGGCGGCACCCACTCCCGCCCGCCTTCGAGCCACCCGCAAAACACCGTCCCGAGCTCCACCACCCCGGCGACCAAGACCGCCAAACAGACCGCCTGGGACGCCGAGGTCGCCCGCCTCTCCGCCCTCGGCCGCGAGCTCAAGCACGCCGCCACCGCGCACGCCACCGCCGCCGCCACCACCCCTCCCCCCGCCGACCGGGCCGTCCAGCAGAAACTCGCGGCGGTCAAATCCCTCGAGAGCGTGCTCGCCTACTTCCTCGCCTTCACCGCCGCCGACCAGTCCTGCATCACCTCGGACCCGCGCCAGGCGCCCCTGCCCCGCCCCTGGATTACCCTCCGCGGCTTCTTCCCCCTGGTCAAGCGCCTGACCGACCCCTTCCCCGCCCTGTCCGGCCTCGCCTGTCACCTCGGCGCCGTCTTCACCGCCCACATCCTCGACCTCTACGCCACCCACCCCTCCCTCTCCGCGGACAAGGCCGGCGCCTTCCCCCGCGAATCCGCCCTGGAATACCACGCCCACCTCCAGCAGGCCCTGCGCGAAGCCGAATCGAAGCTCGACGTCGACACCCTGGTCGAGAAACTCCCCCGCACCTGGGCTAACCGCGCCCGCCACACCGCTTCCTCGGCGGCGGCGTCGGCGGCGGTGAACGACCCGGACCTCCACACCCCGGGGAGATTCTCCGGCCCGTATCGCCTGCCCATCTCCCCCGCGGCCTCGCCGCTCCGCGCCGCGCGCGCGGCCTGGCATATCCTCGGGGAGTGGGCGGAGGGGAACGGCGTCGTGGGGTACGAGATGCGGTTGAAGTTGGGTTAGGGGGACGGGGCGCTCACATTTGAGTGACGATGATGATGACGGGGATTTTTCTGGGAAAGTCGGCTTCGGGCGTCCTGTGCTTTGGGTCTCTCTGGAGGGATCGGATTGTTTGCGGGGTGGATTTTCCATTGGGTTGAGGGGGTTCTGTTCGGGTTTTTCTTGCTTGCTTGCTTCATCGTTTTTTTGATTCGTTTGGTTCTTTTCTGGTACTTTTGCACTTCGCGTTTGGGAACGGGCGATTTTTTGGAGGCTTGGTTTGAAAATGATCTAGGAGGAGAGTGTCTCAAGTGGGAGAATGGGGGAGGATGTGGTTTTCTTATTTCTATCTGATTTCGGGGAGAAACAGGGTGGTGGTTTCCACCCTCGCGGTGATGATGTTGCGTACCTTTACCCCCCAGGATGGTCTTCCTCCGGGCTGAATCTTTGCAGGAATATTGATGATTTGGACTGTCGTGTTGTCCTTCGCCTGTTTTCACTTGCTCCGATATATCGGTGGCTTACGTCTTGGGGATGGCCGCTGTCTATCATCTACCTATTGGTGTCGTGGTTGTCGTGTTGTCATCAGGAGACCTCTGATAGGGTTGGGGTTGGCTGACCCTAATACGTCAACTTCCAGCCGTGGACGAGATGATTGTATCAGGGAAGCGTGACGTTGAAGGGCATTTCATTCCATCTATCGCTTCTCCAACCTTGTGGTGGTCGTATTTGTTACAACATCATATTCATTGCATCTTCGCCACAACGATACTAGGATGGACGTAAATAGCGATTGCCTGGCCTTGCCGCTATCGAACGAGAAAACACGAACGAATCCGCAAACACCAGCATGAGCAACTTCAACCTTTCCAACAATTCCTAACCAACTATCGATGAACATTGCTTTCCGAAGCCCATGAGAAAATAAAAGACTCGACATTGCCGCAAAGATGTATATCGGCGAGATCCCGGGGATGTACTTTGGTAAATCATTACATCTCATCTGGGCACCACTACATCGCGAGAGACCCACTGACAGATTGCGAACAGATAAAGAAAGACAGAAGTACTTCTCCATTCAAGCCGACCGCAACAGTGTCTCCTCGTCGGGGAAGGCTTCCAAATACTCCAAATCCCAGGTGTTGCGCGAGGAGCGACTGGTCAAACGCCAGAAGACTCAAGATGACCACCGGTCTCGCGCACGCATTCAGACTGTGAACCATGCTGCCGCTCTTCGACACCCTCTCATCGGCGGTGCAGGGCTGTACAGGGAGCTGTCCCAGCGTCCGTACGCGCATAGCCATGCTCAGCGAAGCGAGGCCGTGCTAGGCGCCCTTCAGGCGAAATCTTCACGAGTCTCCGACAGCGATGGCTTCGTAGGTCGAATCACGCATATGCAGGACATCCCCGACGCGAACGTGACGGTCTTGATTCGCCAACGCGGCGACCGCACGCGCACCACGACCTATATTGGCGGACAAGACTGGTTCCTCCCGACCCGGCGGCGACGGCAGCAGCAGTTCCAATTACCCACCGCCACCAACACGGAGACTTGCGTGGGTGAAGTGTCGGCGCTAGCATGTACCATGCAAGAGAACAAAGTCTTCTTCGTCCGCTGCGACCGCAGTGCCTCGTGGACCTTGGACACGCTCGAATATGATGGAGAACCAGGGACAGACCCGCGCTCCGTGCTCCGGGCTGGAGACGACCGCTTTCAACAACGTCCCCGGCAAACAACGATTAAGCATCAGGATTACGGCGGTCACTCGTTAGTGGACGTCAAGTTTCAGCCGGAGTCACCGGGGCTATCATGGGCCATGGCGGGATCAGAAGGCGTGGGAGTATATGATATGGAACGGATCAGACGGCGAATAAATATCCCTGACATCTCAGAGGATATCCGCACCTTATTTTTGAAGGTCCACGATGATACGGAGGCTACATCCATATCCTGGCTCGATCCCCGGACGCTTGCCATTGCCGTGGTGCCGTTTCCCAAAGATCCGGGTACGCAGCAGCAGCAGCATACCAGCAGACAGCATATCACGGCCGGGGGCCCGCCACACGGACGACGGAGAAGACGGAATAACCACAGCACACCAACCAAACCTGTTCACCTCCAGGATCACCACAGCGAAGTCCGCCTCTGGGACATTCGCAGCAACGACAGCAGCACCCGCATCCTCCCCTCCTCCCGACTGACCGGTCTCTCCACGATCAACTTGCCATGCGCTCCCCTCAACCCCAGCGCCGCCGTCTCCCCAAACCCCCACCTCCTCCTGACGGCCAGCACCAGCGCCATCTCGCTCTTCGATCTCCGCTTCACGAAATCCTCCCGCCCCTCACACCCGGCCCCCCTCACACCACCGCAACCCACCACAACCCCGCTCCTCACGATCCCCCACGCCACCCAGACCCCCCAGCTCCCCCTCGCCGTCAACCCACGCATGGACATGCTCGCGGCCGTCGACCGCGACGGCCACATGCAGGTCTACTCCCTCCGGACCGGCTCCTGCCTGCGGACGCTGCTCCCGGAGGACGAGGGCGGCGGACCCTCCCCGCTCGGCGGCGGCGGCGGCGCGCCGCGCTGGACCGAGGGCAGCTGGGGCGCGCCGTACCTGCAGGTCTGTGGCGCGGAGGGATGGGTTTACAGTTGGATCGTCCCCGAGGAGGAGGGAAAGAAAAAATTAATCAAATCAAGGAAGGCCGAGGTCACGGGAGAAATGGATGTAGAGCGGGTCTCTCACGGTTGTACAGTAATCAGCAAGTGCAATGAAACCTCCAGGGTGCCCACCAAGGGGTTAATTTTGTTATTAATTTTAAGTGCTTTTTTGCTTTTTCTTCTTCTTCTCCTTGCCCTGGGCATACATAAACATAATTACAGCAATCTTCCTCCTAATCTCGTATAGGAGGGAGGGAAAGAGAGAGAGAGAGAGAGAGAGAGAGAGAGAGAGAGAGAGAGAGAGAGAGAGAGAGAGAGAGAGAGAGAGAGAGAGAGAGAGAGAGACTCGACAGGGGACAGACAGACAGGCAGGCAGACAGGCAGACATATGGAACAAGCATGGATTCGATCCATCGCCCGCCAGGTTGAAACCTCGCGAAATCTCCTCGACGACGGGGATGATGGTCAAATGACAATGACATCCCGAGTTCCCACGAGTATGTTTGACAGAGAAGTGACCACCCCCCCTCCCCCTCCCTCTGAAATTCACATGTTCCTTCCTGCCTTCCACTCGCACAATCTTCTTCCTCTTCTTCTTCTCCTTCTTCATTCCCCATGCAGCTCTCTCCGAACAGCGAAGAGGAAGGAAAGGAAAGAAAAACAAAAGGAAAAAGAATACCCAGGTATGAAGAGGAGCCAAACGAACATTGGAGACCCGCAACTTCCAAAGACAAACCAGAGGGAAGGAAAAGACGAGATGAGGTGAGGTGGCTGATGGGCGGATGGGTATCTATTCTTCCTTACAAAAACAAACAAACGACAACGGCAACAGTAACAGTAACAGTAACAACAGGAAATCTTCCCAAAAAGAAAAATCCGCCGAAACACAGCTGATGTGATGGATGGCCTGGACAAGACGGACACGACCCACCCGTTGATTTCAGTCCATTCCTTTCCTTCCCATTCCTTCCCTTCCCTTCCCGTTCCTTTCCTTTCCTTCCCATTCCTTGTCTTGCCTTGCCTCTTCCCTTTCCCCCTCCGTCCTCCCGGCGCATCATGAGATCTCCCTGAGCCGAGAGAAGCCCGCGCCCATGCCCGATGCCCAATGCCCGAAGCCCAAAGCCCAGGTCGTAGACGGCGAGGGGGAAGAAATTCCCCAGCGGAATGTATCCACAGGACACGCGGAGATCCCGAAGCGAGCAAAAGGGGAGGGGAAAAACCATAGAACCATCAAACAGACAAACAATAAGAGCACAGCAGAGCGGAGCGGAGTGGCGGCCCCGCGGGATGATCGCCACGGTGGACGGACGAGGTCGCTCCCATCCCATGCATCCTTTTGAGAGAGCGTATAGGGACGATGTCGATGTCGACAGCGCGGATCGAGGTGGGTGTTTTTTTTCCCGGACTGGAAAACAGTTGGGGAAAAGAGAAGGGCTGTGATGTGAGATTGAGATTGAGATTGAGAGATTGAGAGATTGAGAGAGAGTTAAAATTATGGACGGGAGATATTGAAAAAAGGGCGGTGTGTGAGAGCAGAGAGAGAGAGAGAGAGAGCAAAGAGAGCGTGTGGCTTCTGTTGCGCGTCGGCGACAGAGGCACAGATGGAAATATCGCGGCCACAACAAAAGGACCGGAGGAGCGCGGAAAATGGAAACAACACCTGGAACAAAAAAAACCGGAAAAACTCCGTGTCGTGAAAGGGGGAGTCGTGGCGTTGGACAGGTGGGTCTGATATCCTCATGTCTGGGAGATGGTTGGTGTATATGTGTGTGTTCGAGGATTGCCGGAGCGGGAGGGCGATGGGGAAAGGGCCCGAAACCCTCCCCCGGGCAAGCGCAAAAGGATCGCAGGAAGGGAAAATCCTTCAGATTCAATCGGTCGGTCGATCCATCGAATCGTGTCGACTTCCTTATTTTCCCGCTCCGTCTCATATTTCCACCCCTCGTCTTCCTCTCCTCTACCGCATCATCGTGCCCATGCCTCTCGTGACCTGCGAACCGTCCGCGCGGCGGTACCGCATCTTGCCGACCGCCATGGTGGGGTCCATCTCGGCGGCCTCGTCGTCGGGGTCTTCGGCGTCGACCGAGGCGGCGGATATCTTCGGGTCGGTCGGCGCGTCGTGGTCGACCTCGAGGGCGCCGGCGCCGGCGGGGCGGGCGTAGGCGGAGGCGGAGGGGACCTGGGGCCGCTCGCCGTTCTGCAGGCGCGCGGCGGTGACGTGGCGGGCGTTGAAGACGCGGCCGTAGCTGCGCTTGTGGTGGTCGGGCCGCTTGCCGGCGGCGGCGGAGGAGATGGAGGCGCGCATGGAGCTGGGGTCGAAGGTGCCCTCGTCGCTGCCGCTGGGGGAGTCGTTGTCGGAGGGTTCCAGCAGGGACTCGTCGACGGCGAGCGGGGGTCCGGTCGTGTCGATGGTGCTGTTGAGGGATGAGGTCGAGGCGTTGGCGTGGGCGGGGGGCTGGTATGCCCGCGACGAGGCCGAGGCGACGGACGGGGCGGGCGAAGGCGCCGGCAGCGGTGGTCGGCTGGCGTAATGGCCGGAGTGGGCGTGGGCCGACGGGTAGCCGGTCGGGGTGGGCTGGCGGGGGG
>NW_022984951.1:1339130-1362694 GCF_010015565.1 Dissoconium aciculare CBS 342.82
TGGCGGGGGGTGGTGATCGGAGCCGGGTAGGCGTGACGTGGTTCCTGAGCGTGAGGGGCGAACCCGGAGTGGACTGGCGGAGAGCTCTGGGAAGGCGTCGCGTGGGGATGGTGTTGTCGGTGGTGGTGGTGCTCGGACAGTGACTGCTGGTGAGGCTCGTAGACTGAAGGGGAAGGAGGTGGTGCCGGAGCGGAACCGTATGACCACTGCGGGTGGTGTGACGGCATCGGTCCCACCGGCGACGGAGCCATGTGATTTTGGGATTGGTAGTGGGACTGCGATGGACCGCTGGGGGCTGGGTAGTGCTGCGAGTTGTACGAGGGAGCGTACGCCGGGGGCGCAGGCGGCTGGTGGGCGTGTGCGGCATATGCCTCTCCCATGTCCTGGACCGAAGCACGGCGAGACGGGGCGTCCGAATGAGATTGACGGCTGGCGTCGCTGGGCGATTGCGGGACGGGGTCCATGTATGCCAGGAGGCGCGGGTCAGGAGTCGCCGACACGCGTGCAGCCAAGTCGGGGCGGGCGCTCTCATGGTCGTGGTGATCCCAGGGACCTTCGCGGCCGGGTTTGGCGTCGCCACGGCGGCGCATGCGCACATCCCGACGGATGCGGACCCGGCAGCCCTGTTCGGCGACCAGACGGCTCAAGGGAGTGCTGGTGTTCAGACCGGGGAACTTCTTGGCGCTGTAGACGACGAAGGGTTGCGTGCGAACATCAAACCGGTACGACAGAGCCCCGGGGTCCGGTGAGCCGGGAGTGGCCGTGGCATCCGATTTGTCGGCATCGCCGGGTTCCTTCACCTCCTCGAAGAGACTGAATCCGAAACGGTATTTGCCCTCATGGCGGACGGAAAGGTCGGAGAAGATGAAGTAGAAGGCCGGCTTGGGCCGATCCAGGTAGACCATCCCCGCGACAGGGCTGCCGGTCAGAACGGTGGGAGCACTCTTCTCGGGGTGACCACGGGCGCGAGCCATCGGACGGGCCTGTTCCAGAGAAGCGAACATGACATAGTTGGCGTGCATGGATTGGGTGACGTCTTTGTCGAAGCGGTCCCCCTCACCTTCCTTGATGGTCAATTCGATGATCGGAGGTGGGTCCACCGGCCGGCGATCGGTTTGAGATTTGACACCTTGACCGCAGGCGCGGGCGCGTTCGGGCTGTTGCAAGACATTCAGCTCGTAGCGCAATGTGCGACCTTCGAGGGTGGTCCGGGTCATGACGGCGGTGGTCTCATTGTCGACTTCGATGACATTGTTGTAGAGCTCACGTCTCTCGTGAGCGTCCATGTCGGGCGACGACGATGATGATTATGATAAGAATCACGAGTGATGATTAGTATGGTGGGAAAAGAGGGAAACAGATTGGCAGCGAAATGCTCCAATATGTTTCAAGATATGAGTGGGAGGAGATGGGAATTCCTCCTCGGGCGTCAATGGTCCTAGACGATGATCCGGACCATGGAGATGAGACGAGCGAGAACGCCAGCTGAAGGAGCAGTCAGTGGCCGAGAGGGAGAAGGATGAGATGACGGCGGAGTGGGTAGGGATTTCCCCAGTGAGCGCTTCAGCTTCCCAGGGTCGCGGACGGATACACAGCAGTAGCGGGCAGCAGTCGTACAGGCATACGGCGGCAGACAAAGAAAAAACCGGACGGAGGATGGATTCTCCCGTGCGAGCAATGAATCTTCCAAAACGGCCAAGACGGTTCCAAGCCAAGACGGTTCCAAGCGGATGGCGGTGCTGTGCTGTCTGTCGTCGTCGGGATGACGAGGCAAGCGCAATTCCTGTGTGATCCCCTCTCCGCGGTGGAGATGGATGTGATGCGAAAGGTGATGAAGAAGTAGTAGTAGTAGTAGTAGAAGAGGTCGATGAACGATATCTGGGGCGAAGAATTGGATGTGCTGGATGCAGGTTGCGGTTGAAGGTCGAGTCCAAGAGTCGCGCGCGCGGGTTTCCTCTCCGTCGGGTCGCGCGCTGTTAAACCAGACCGGAAGGAATGATGCCAAAATGCGAGTGCGCCCAAGTTGGATGACACTCGTCCACACGCGTGTTGCAAAGAAACAAGAAAGAGAACCCTCGTCCGGACGCGCGAGGTGTTTGTAGGAACCTCCGGGCAGTTCCTGGGACGGTCGGCGGATGGCGATGAGGGAAGGACGTGAAGAATCGGAGAGAGAGAGATTGAGTGAGAGGGAGTGGATAATGGGGAGGAGTAGGCGAAATGGTGAAGGAGAGGGTGTGAGCGCACACAGGATGGGACAAGCGCGTCGGCGGCGGCGGCGGCGAACGGACAATGGCGAATGGCGAATGGCGAACACGGCGAACGGGTGGGCCCTTCTTCACTCTCTGTCGCGCGCACGCTCACTGCCAACCCACAGCGGGAGGAATTAGAGTATGTACATCAGTAGCGGGAGTAATAGTACGTACAGTAGTAGCTGGGAAAGGGGACTCGAGAGAGAGACGGAGACAGAGACAGAGGGAGAGAGAGGGAGGTGTGGAGAGTCGGAGCGAGTGGAACTGCCCGGTTACAGTTTGATGGCAGAGACGGCAGCGGTAGTGGAAGTTCTAGTGGTAGTTGGTAGTTGGTAGTTGGTAGTGGTGGTGGTGGTGGTAAATGGTAGTGGTAAATGCTGGTGGTGGCATTGGTAGTGGTAGTGGTAGTGGTAGCGGTAGCGGTAGTGGACGACGGTGGTGGCAGGTGGCAGTGTGGGACCGATGATATGGGTGTGTGTGTTGTGCGGGAGTGATTACAGAGAGAGACAGGGAGACGGGCGGCGGGAAGGAGACGGAGGTGGGAAAGCCCAAAAGCCAAAAGCCAAATCTTCGGTGTGTGGGTCACGTGAGAGTATATCTGCGTGTGTGCGTGTGTTTGTGTGTGTGTGTGTATGTGTATATGGGAGGGATCGTGGATGATCGACCAATCAAGGACGGAGAAAGTATATATCATCACCTCCCACTCCCTCCCACCAACTCATCGGAGTAAGTATGAACATCGATACTTGGGTAGTGATGATGGAGGACTACAGGATATAAGACAGGAGAGCTGCACACCCACTCCGCTTCGCACATGGGATCAGCGCCGTCCCATCTTCGTCCCGCACGTAATATAATAGAGTGCAGAGAGGTACACATACAATAGTCCAGTACGTACTTTACAACACTACCACTAGGTATCATAGCTCTTATAGCTATGTATATGCTGGACAACTGGCGACGAGAAAAGCAGGGTACAGTAATGATGATGATGATGGGCGTTGGTAGGCTTCCCCACCAATCAGAGTTATCACACACCTCTCCCTCTCCCTCTCTCATCGGGAGACGGTGAATGCCTGAGTGGAGAAGACATCATCCTCTCGGACCAATGCCCATTGGTTGGGTCCAGCAGGCCTCGAGGGCAAGGCTTGTGTGGTAAGAATAAATTAACAAAAAGAGCATCGGTGAAACCCCGAGACAATGCCCATCACGTGTATGTATCGCGACGAAGGAATCCCGATGAATGACATCTCCTCCTCCTCCTCCTCCTCATCATCGCCATCATCACCCTCATCTCGAGAGGTGCGGCCCGTCCAAAAACAGAGACACACCAAATACTGGAGAGAGCGCCCCGAGAAGACCAACCGACTAACGATTCAGCGGTCGCGAAATAGCCCAACCGGTTCGCCCTCTCCTTCCACCGGAGCAAAAAAAAGCTAAAAAAATACAAAATCCATCATCGTCGGAGCATACTGCGCACGTGCGTGGTTCCTCATCGACCGTTGCCTTGCCTGAAGGAGGGCAATCCCGTCCACGTCCAGGCGGCGGTTCTGATTCTCTCACACATATGATATGATATGATACGATATGATATGGATGATGAGTGGAGAGGGAGTGTCGACCCGTAGAGAATTTATGCATGGAAGAACGCGTCCCGGGTCGGACATGCAGCGACATATGTGCGATGCTCTGCACCCACGACTTCAGCCGAAGCCGGAGGAAGGAAGGGAGGGAGGATGTCGTATTATTAAGCGAAACGGTCGTCGGTCGCGGGCGATGATGAGAGTGTGATGGAGACAACACACCTACACCTACACCTGCCTGCACCTGCCTGTACACCTACACACACATGTACAGAAATAGCGCCATGTCCCGTGCCGAGAGACGACAGTCTCACCCACACACGCGCGCGCGCAAGGGCACAGGCGAATGCCGCGTGATCCGTCCCGTCCCGCCTTGCCCTGGAGGATGATCGTCGACTTGCAAGGGGGGGGGTGTGTGTTGAAGACATCATCACCATCAATCATCCAATCTTCGAACAACAACGGGCGAGAAGGGAAACACTCAGGCCACGCGGACGAGAGTTTTGAGAAAGAGAGGGAAGTGTGTGTGGAAAACGTGGTGCTGTACATAGACCTTTCTGTGTATCTCGGAACCTCGAAGGTCCGTCCTGTCGATCGACAGAAAGTCGCGCCTGTCACGGTTTGGCCTGGGAAATCTTCCATGGCCGGAGAGGTAGAAGATCTGCCCCCATCCGGTTCATAGCAATAATAGACTCGATACAGTACATGTCCGACTTCCTTCACAGTGGAGCAGACGCAGCAGCGTTGTCGATCCACCCTGCTTTGGACGTCTCGCGCTGATGGGCAGCGTCGGCAGCAACTCCTAACCGACGAACCCAATCTCGGCATTCCGCGAATTCCGAACTTCAGCCTGTCCCTCCCCAGGACGCGTGACTCGGGGGGCGGCGTCGTCCAGAAATGTCTCGGTGCTTTTTGGGCGGTCGCTCACCTGGGATTGGCGACACGTGCACGAATGGTCCAACAGAAAAGATGATGGGCATGGGTGAGAATTACATCGATTGTCTCTCGCGCACGCTGCGCCCACGCGCCGCGCCCGCGGTCTGGCGAAAGGTGGTAGGTAAAGTGAGACGTCCCGATCGAAGGGGAAAGACACGCGGGACCCTCTCCCACGCACGGTTTGGCCGACTCAGATAGATTGTTCGGACAGACAGGCAGACGACGAGGACTGCGGTGGTCGCTCCTCAGCGGTCGGGGTTTATTCCAGTGTGGGACTTACTGTATGACGAGAAGCGAGGGACCCTTCCCTGCTGTATGACCTCGCCCGATTCAGCCTCATCCCTCGCCGGCGCACAGAGGAGGGACGAGCGGGCGGCGTGTGATGAAACATCGTCGTTGAAAATGGTGGTGATTTCGCGTCTTCGACGAGAAGAATCCCATCACACGCCAGTCCGACGACCGTTTCCTCTCGTCCACCTACCGCGAATCGCCTAGCGTCAGTTTCGCGGAGAGTGCTGATGATGAGGAAGGTGAAGATGATGACGATGATCAAGATTCTACCGTCGCTTCTACGGCGCAGATGGGTCGGTGCTGACTGACGAAGCTATGATCGAGCCGGACGAGCGAGCGATCCGCGACTGGGATGGCGGGCCCGACTTGATTTCGAGACGGCGGCTATACGAGCCGCGATAGAGTTTGAGCTAATGAGATCTAGCGATGTGTCGAGGAGACGTGTGGATGAGGGTGGGAGGGTGTGCGACGAGGATTGGGGCAATTGGGTGCGAGCACGAGCCAGTTCATTGCTGGAATTGGAACGGCGCGAGACCGGTTGGCTTCGTCCGTCCGCACACACACACACACTTTCTTCAGATCCCAAAAGATCTTTCCCTGAACAACAGTTGGTCCGAGACCGAGCTGCTTGTCCCATGTCTCGTCGGTCCATCTGTCCTGTCTGTCTGTCTGTCTGTCCCTCCTCCATGTTCTTCCTCCGGTGTGTGCGGCGTTTTGCTCGACGCCACCACCACCACCACCACCAAGCTGTCCTCGAAGCCGCCATTCCTATGGACTCGAGAGAAATTCTCACCAATGAAAGAAATCCGAGCATCTCAAACGGAGAACACAAACCGAACAAAAAATCACCACGCAGATTGTGGCGTTAGACTTTCCTCGTCCCGGCATATGCTTCCCATGGAAAAGTCCTATTCGCTACCCAGGTGTGCCAGGTCTGTCTGGCTGCAGGGATCCCATCACGACCTACATACCTTACATATACACATACATACATCCACTGTGATGATAAGTGTGATACAATAGTACCGGTACCGCCACCGCCTCCAGGATCGCTCACGGCAGGGAAGCAAGGGATTCGATTTCCACGGGGCGCGGATCCCAGCAGAGGAGATGTTGGTAAACCGTCGAGCAGGCGGGAGGACCAGACCTGGGGGATTCCCAGGACCATGTCATCCTGCTGATTGTTGTTCCTGGAGTGGACTGTCCTTGCCTGTTTCTCTGCTGTTGGCTTTTTTGACTCCCTCCTCCACGGCGGCGGAGAGACCAGAGGTGTGGCCTTTTAATGAAGACCGACCCGGAATCCATCGCTCCGGATCTTGCCCGACGGTCTCTGTCTCTGTCTCTCTCCCTCTCTCCCTCTCTCTCTGTAGCGGGGGTCTCCCCACCCTACACGTTCACATTTCTGCACGTGATACCCGCCTGCTTGCATTTCCAAGGTTGTCCGTTGGGGCATTGACATTTCTTTGAGCAGGCGGACAAGAGGTTCCGAAACAGCAGCAACACCACTAACCGAGGTGAGAACTCCAGTAATAAATCAGCAATGGGCCTGTCGGAGGACAACGTATGTAGATGCGGAAAGAAAAGCCAAATGCGGGCCGATCTGCAACCCTCTATGATCTGCTGGTGTAATAATCATATAATAAATCACATCACGCCATCTCCCTGTCTCCGATTGTTTGATGATGGACGATTGATTGCGACTGGGGAAGCGCGTGCACATCGTCATTCTCCAGTACACAGACACACCGACACACGCGAGTCACGAAAGACCTCCCTCGGCATTCGGGCGTCTGATCAACTTCTTGTCCCGTTTGTCTCGCGCGTCGTGATTTCCCGCCGACGCGTTGAGAGATGAACGGAACAGTCCATCGCGAAATCTCGATAGGTACAAAGTCTATCTCGCGCTCTTATACAGACCACGGCGATTTTTCCCTCGCCCCAAAACGGCTCGGATATTATCAAGTGACGGATCTCAGAGGGGTCCGTTCGGGTGGAGTTTCCGTCCGTCCATTGCGCGCGCGCGCGTCCTCCGAAGAACTGCAGCAGTACTGACCGGACAGGAGCAGCACCGGCACCAGCAGCAGCACCAGCAGCAGCAGCACGCCGAGCGGGATTATATGGATTGCCTTTTGGGGCCCTTTGCCGGCGACGCAGCTTACAGTTTCCATCACAGACTACTGTACAGCTGTTGGAGCTACTGTCACAGAAGCTGCCCCCCAAACCGGCTTCGGCTCGGCAACTGATGACAAGGGTAGGCCGAGACATGTGTGATTACCCACTGGAGAATTTCCTTCGGGAACTTGCGGTATGGCCCTCAGTTGTGCAGACGGCTCGGTGTGTGTGTCTGTGTATGTGTGTATGTGGTGGCTTCATGCGACACACGGGGTTTCGCCCCGATCATCCCATTTCCACACAGCATCGTGAGTATGTCCCTCCTCTATGGCGATGCGCTGTTCCTCTCATCTTCGAGACATGGCCTTCTAACCATTGTACATTTTGTTGCCCCTCTGTCACCAACTCTCCCTCTCTCCACGCGTGTCGGTGGGGAGACTCGACTGCGCCGCAGCGGTGATGGAGATGGAGCTTATCTCGGTATTGAATTGGACTTGGCGGAGCGGCCAGGGGCTGACATCCTGGGGCAATATTGGCCGACGACCCTTGGTTCCCGCCCCCGTCCCCCCAGAATTGATGACGCAGGTGGCCGCTAGGCCTGTGTGCCCTGCGCTGCGCTGCGCTGCCCTGCACTGACGGCTGGCTGGCTACACGCTACACCACCAACTATCCATCCATCTCAGAATACATCGTGGGCGCGCGCCTTTCTCAACACGGATGCATCCCTGTCCCAGATCATATATTATACATCTTCACAATATAATATATCTGCACGCGTGCAGTTCGTCCGCATAACGATCGTTTCCAGGAGTTCCGATGCGACGCGGGTAGTCCGTGTCTGCAGGGAGGTATACATACCAACTCAGACGATGATCCACCACGGGACAATGCGCAACCGACCCAGCACCAAGATCCTTGAAAGGTACATCACGGCACGTTCGGGAAAACCTGGTTGATGGCTCGCCCGATATTGAAAAAGCCACCACTAAATTCTCTGCGTCAGGCAAGAGATGTGCGATACACATTCGCCAGTATCGCGCGTCTCTGCGCCGTCACGAGGAAACCTGCTTTTCACATAGGACGGTCCAGAGCGAGAGGCGATGGGTGGTTTCATGCCGCAATCGATCCAGGGTCGTTGCCTGCGTTCCATTTAGCGCTCGTTCCGCGGAGTGCGCAACGAGGGGAACACAGCGCACAGGACCCCAATGCCATCAGCCTGTTGAGCGAGCGCCTTTCCAGGACAACGCCACAGGGTTCAAAAACATCATCACAGACCTTCCAACAGGGAGAGACTCGGTGTCACCCATCACCATGGTCAGTGGTCGTTTGGAGAAACGAACCGCTGAACCCGAGAGCACTTCGTCGACCAAGAGGGTGTGCGGTGGATGCTGGTGGATGCAAACGGCCAAGCACACCACCAGCACCAGCACCGGATGGAAGAGAGAAAAGTGCAGTCTGGTACCCAACGCGTTCGATTCACGGTCGCAGACCCGACCATCTCTTCCACCCGAGACAGCCGCGCTTTTCTAGAAGAGATTCTCGACGGCCCTGCGATCCCGTCGTTCGACGGACAACGGCCTGCTAGGCTGGCTGAGAATCTCCCAGGGGAAAACAGCGAGACACTAAAAGGTTTCAGAGCACTCAGGGCAGAGAGGATTGGTTATCACTGCACAAGCAACGGTCTCTCCTTACCATGATCGCGCGTGGCCCTCCTCGACGCCACCCAGCACGGTGAGACGGCGTCCGTGTCTTACTACAAACCTCCCCTGACGTCTCTTCGACGAGACAGAGACAAAACATGAGTCGCCAAAAGAACGAAATGGAACGCCCGTATGGGGCCTTTCGCAACCGAGGCCGACTCAGCCCTTTCTCCTCCCTTCCAGAATGTCTCGCCCTGTATGTATCGTCTGTCCATGCCACGGCCAAAGCCGTCCTGGACACTCGACCATCCAGCTTTCTCTTGGAAAAGATAAAACAAAGCAAAGACCCGTCTCACGAACGACCGACCGGACGCCCCGACGGAGCTCTAGAACAACGACGGGTTTCCTCGTGTCTGCATCACGCGCGTTTGTTCCCCCCCTCGGTGGACAATCTCCGTGATGCTGCCTCGGGACGGCGGCGTCTCGTTCACTTCGATTGTCACTATGATGGGAGAGTGAAAGGCGGTGCATGTCATGCCGGTGGAGTTCAACCTTTCTTTCCCGTTGTTTGAGTCCCCGAGCTTCAATGGATTAGGTACAGTAAGTCCTGCCTTTTCTCCCTTTCATTCTCGCACCGTGTCATCACAGCACGCACGAGAGTCTGGCCATTGCGCTGGTGCCACGGTACAGTACAGAACAGTAAACCTGTACACGACGGTTTCACGTAAACACCGGCGGGCGGTTTCTAACGGTGTTGGTATACATGGACTAGGGGGAGAGGAAGATTTCCTCTTCATGCAAAATGGTTCCCTGCCGAGAAAGTTGCTCGAATCTTCTGCATTTGCTGCTGCTGCCGCTGCCGCCTGCGTGATCTCAATCCGTCATGGGTGACGACGTGCGATGTGAGAAGGCCATGTCGTGTGACCAGCCCCCCCCTTTCTTCCTCTTCTTGTTGGCAGCAGCGGAGTGCTGCTTCCGATTCTGTCCCGCTGCGTAGATTGCAGTGGGAACACGAGTCGAAGTTGACGCACAGCGCTCCTTTTTTGGGTCACACGGCATGCTGCTGTGGCACACATACTGTCGCTGTGTCCTTTGTGTGGCCGAGGTTTCTGTGTGCGCCGATCTCACGGCATCGCGACTTGCTGCTTTGGTTCTCCCGTTCTACACGCAGTCGAGACCGAGAAGAATTTAGCCTGTTTTGAAGGACCTGAAACTTCTTCATGTCGCAGCATCTCCGGGCAGCACCATCATGCCAGTTTCCGTGATGTAGAAATCCATTTTTTTGCTTCTGCTTTCGGCAACCATGATGATATTTCAAATCATATCGTTGAGGGCCTGCTTGTGACTCACGCGCCTAGTCCGTTGTCGTTCCATTCCGCATCCGTTCCGAAGGGGCTGTAGATCCTTGTCACCCGAGCCCGTCTCAGTCGATGTCACAAATGTCTTCCGGCGAAGAAGATGCTTCTCTGCCATCTCGTGATAGAAGCTACATCGTGCGAAGGGAGTGTTGTCCTGTACGATTCACACTCCCCTCTAGCTCTACTCCTCCTCCCCCATCGACTTGTGGATACGAGCTCGAGGCCCTTCCGTGCGACACGACCCGGACTTTCACGGACATATGCGTGCGACCGACTCTTCAAAATTTGGGGGGTTTCTGTGCAACAGATTGGCTCGGATGGTCCCCCAAAGACGTGGCTCTGACGAATTGGGCATCATCATGGCCTTTCCCGTTGATACAAAAATGTTTAATTTTGGGATCCATACCTCGGAGATATATAAGACGCAAGTTGGGAACGGTGTGAAACGCATATGCACGCGCTTTGTATGTGGTACGCATTCGCCTCTCCTTTCATGCGGTCCACATTAGAATGCTCAGGTATGTTGTGTTTAGGGGTCCCGGGATCTCTGAGTGTTGGTCTCGTGGACACGGGCATCCGTCTGAAAGAGAGATTTCAATATCGTCACGGCTTCGGCTGGATTCGTCCTACTCCTTGGTTCCCTTTGTCAAGCGTGCCACGAGACATTGGGTGGGAGGCCGGAGAATTACAAGATGTAATGCTTTTGGGCTCAGAAGACAAAGGGAGCGGGTTGCTTTGCCCGGCTCAACGTGCTCGCTGACGGCCTTGCCCTCGTATGACGCGTCCATTTCAGTGATAAGTATCGATGCTCCCAATATCAGCAGCTATTGTGTAGCATCTCACAGACTCTTGCATCGAGATCCGTCCTTTTCAGTGTCTTACACAAGAGGAAGACGTTTGCAAAACAGCGATGTCGTCGTCGTCGTCGTTGTCGAGGTCTAGACAGGTCTCTCAACGCTTGCTCTAGACTCGGCCGTTGAGCCGCCGCGGAGGACTCTCCGTCAATCCTGCGAAGACAAACCATGGATCGGAGACATTTGCAACAGGGCATTTCCCGCGTATATAGAAGACCCAACTTGAGCGTTATTCAACGGGCGACGGTGTATCATTGGGCTCGAACGTGCTGAAGCCAACCCGGTGAGAACCTCATCGTACGTTCCCAACGGATAATCACAAGTCAGAGCCTACCTGTCCGCCCGCATCGATAGCGATGAGGCAATCATGCAAATCATCGAAGGTGTCGTTGCATTCCGCCATCGACATCAGGAAGATGGACTGATATGTTGGTGATCGAGTGAGGTGTCGTTGACTTTCATGAGGATTTCAGTTGTTGATCATTCCCCACGCTGTTGTCGCCTTCCGTGATTCTTCCGCTGTGTTAGCAACAACTCAACGAGGTTATGACGTGATGTTCTTCTACAGCCATCCAGAGGCAAATCTCGCGAGTGGCCATCGTCGCTATCTACTGTATGTACATGTACTCGGAAATTCATGACTGCAAATACGATCAAATCCATACACAAGACACTATTGTAGAAGCAAGTGATTCATCTGCTCCATTTGCGGGCTTATACGAACGACTGCAAATTTAATGCTTCGTGGACGTTTGCTTCGAAGACCAAGCGCCATCACATCCCGTCTGTCACAAATGGCGGCTCATATCAGCAACGCGGCGAGCGACGCGACGAATGGACCACAGAAGACCTTTGACATCAGTGCACTGCCGAAAAGCAACAACTTCACTCGCAAACTCCCGCCCGATGAGGAGTATCCCACGCCCGCGACTTCCCACGCCGCCGAACGGAAGCTCCTCGGACCTCGTTTGGTCAAAAATGCTGCATACACCTTTGTCCGACCAGATGCGATGAAGTCTTCGGAATTGGTGGGGGTGTCCAAGGCGGCGTTGCGCGACCTGGCCATTGACCCGACGACCATCGATTCCGAGGATTTCAAGAGGACTGTCTCGGGTGAGAAGATCATCACTCTGCCGGATGAGGATGGGACGCCCGAGGACACCGCTGTCTATCCTTGGGCTCAGTGTTATGGTGGCTATCAATTCGGCCAATGGGCTGGACAGTTGGGCGATGGTCGTGCCATCTCTCTTTTCGAAACCACCAACCCATCAACAGGTGAACGATATGAGATCCAGCTGAAAGGGGCGGGGAAGACACCGTATTCTCGATTCGCCGACGGGCGGGCTGTAGTGCGCAGCAGCATTCGGGAATTCGTCGTCAGCGAAGCCCTCCACGCGTTACATATTCCTACAACACGCGCACTCAGTCTGACACTGGGACCAGAGGAGAAAGTCCGGCGAGAGATGATGGAGCCAGGAGCTATCGTGGCACGCTTTGCACAGTCGTGGTTACGCATCGGCACTTTCGACTTGGCTCGGTCACGAGGCGATCGTGTTCTCATCCGTAAATTGGCAGATTATGTTGGAGAGGAAGTATTTCCTGGTTGGGAGTCCTTACCAGCCAAACCACCGTCTTACGACGAAGCAGCCGTGGTGGACCTCCCACGGGGCGTCCCAAAGGATGATGTTCAAGGATCGGCTGAGAACGAGGAAAACCGCTACACGCGATTGTACCGGGAGATTGTTCGGCGCAATGCCAAAATGGTGGCACATTGGCAGGCGTATGCCTTCACCAATGGCGTGTTGAACACGGACAATACCTCCATCTATGGCTTGTCCATCGACTTTGGCCCCTTTGCATTTTTGGACAATTTCGATCCCAACTACACACCGAACCACGACGACCACATGCTCCGCTACTGTTACAAGAATCAACCCAGTATCATCTGGTGGAACCTCGTTCGGCTGGCCGAGGCTTTCGGGGAACTCATCGGCGCTGGAGCCAGATGTGATGACAAGAAATTCGTCGAGGATGGTGTTGAAAAGGACTTTGTCGATGAGCTGGTCAAGCGCGCGGAGAATCTCATCGAGAAGACGGGCGAGGAATACCGCGCGGTATTCATGGCGGAGTACAAACGCCTCATGACAGCGCGTCTCGGCCTGCGCCAAAGTAAACAGTCCGACTTTGATGAACTGTACTCGGAGCTCCTCGACACCCTCGAAGCCTTTGAGTTGGACTTCAACCACACCTTCCGAAAACTGAGTTCCATCAACACGGATGAGATCGACACGGATGAGAAGCGCAAGGAAGTCGCCGGGATCTTCTTCCACCATGAAGGTCTGAGCAAGACGGTTGGCAGCGAAGCCGATGCTCGAGCTCGCATCGCGAAATGGCTCGAGAAGTGGCGAGGACGTGTGCTAGAGGACTGGTCTGATTCGGCCAATGCTCACGAGGAGCGTGTCACTGCGATGAAGTCGGTCAATCCCAACTTCATCCCCCGATCATGGATCCTCGATGAATTGATCGATCGAGTGGAGAAGAAGGGCGAAAGGGAAATCCTCGATCGCATCATGGAGATGACGCTCGCACCGTTCAACGACTCTTGGGGATGGGACTCGGCCGAGGAGGAGCGCCTCTGCGGCGACGTCCCCAGATACCAGAGAGCCATGCAATGCTCATGCAGTTCGTAAGGGTGCACAATGCCATGTCTTGCACGCCCTTCACCCGTTCCGTGCCACGACGACCCCTGGAGCCGCCGAGCAGTCCGATCCGAGCTCGACCACCGAATCCACATCTCCGCCTCCCCCATCCTCCCCATCCTCCGTCGGACACAAACTCTCCACCATCACGAACTGCGCCCCGGGATCCTCCTCAAACAACCTCGTCACCGCGTCCCAGATCGCCCCCAACGTCACCCCTCCCGCGCAATGCACGCAATACCTCTGCCGGCTCTTCGGCCTCCCGGGCTCATAGTCCACATACGTGACGAACGGCGCCCGGCCGCTGCCCAGCTCATACACGCACCGGGTGTACCAGAACCGCAGGAACGGCGGCTGCGCCGCCAACATGTCCCGCCACGAGCCCCGCGCGGCATCGTCGACCCTCCGCCGCCGCCGGTACTGCGCGGCGGAGAACTCCACCGAGAAGGTCCAGTGCCGGGGCGCGGCGGCCGCCACGCCGTATCGGTCGTAGACGTCGTCGAAGGGGTACAGCGCGCCCCACCCCCGCTGCTGCAGCAGCAGGGGCGGGATCCAGGGGTTCGGCCGGGCGGGCGGACAGCACTGCGGCACGGCCCAGTCCTTGTGGGCGGCGAGGAGGCCGGCGGGCGTGGCCCGGTAGAGGCGTTGACGCAGCCGGGTCGAGCGCGAGAGCAGGAGGTGCCAGGCGCGGGTGGTGGTGCGGCCGAGGAGGATGGTGCGGATGGCCAGGAGCTCCTGGCTGGTGGAGACGCTGGGCAGGGCGAGGAGGATGAGCTCGAGGAGTTCGGCGATGGAGAAGACGGTCGTGGCGGCGTTCATGGTCGGAGGGGGAAAGTCGGTGGGTGCGAGGCTTTCTTTTGAGGGCCTTCGTGGTGGTCAGGGTCGCGTAGGGCCTGTAATCCTCGGGGTGATGATTTCGTTCCTTGAAGCTGTTCTTGCTCACTTGCTTGCTTCTCTCTTTCTCTTTTTCGTGGTCGAAGTGTGTGCCTCGCAGCAATGCCGCTCCCTTCCGGATTCATAAGTCGATCATCTCTGCGACGCTGGTCCAGGGTTGCATAGCAGCGATGTGTTGATGTATCTCGAGGAACCACGACGACGACGACGAAGACGGGGGAGGGGGGGGGACAACCCTCAAACGATGGGAGAGATTAATCACGACGACGACGTAACGGGCAGCGATGATGAAGAAGTTCTTCGAGAAAAGTCAAACGCTATGCTTTCCCTGCTACCCAAGATGGCCCTTTTGCGCTCCCTGTCTCACTCACTCACCAGGGCTCTTTCCCTTTCCCCATTTCCGTTATCGCCCACCTATCAAGACACGACGGGGGACACGGGGAATCGCGAAAAAAAAGGAATCTATACGTACACAGCGGAACCGAACATGCACGGTACTTTGACATCGAGAGGCAATAGAGTTACCGTACCTCCCGTCATCCGCCCCCAGCCCCTCCCCCTCCTCCGAGGAAGATGCCGAAGGGCTCCGTCGAATGACGATGAAGAAGCGGTCTGACTGTTCGCTCCTGTACCATTGCTGCTGCTGCTGCTGCCGTTCGTTACTATCGTTCTGATAATGATGTGCCCCAGTTCCCGGCACGCCGTCGGAGCTCCGCGCGCGTGCGAGAGAGAGAGTGTGTCGAGGCGTTTCTGCATCTGCAGCGCGCAAATCATCGTAGAGCACGTGTCTCTATTTCTCTCTACACTCCAATCTAAATCTAATATCCCCGTCGTTCTCCGGACGTACAGGAGAGCGAGACAAGGAATCCAGTATGGTCCATGCCTTTTCCCCCCGTTGAGAGTTCGTTGCTCTCTCGGCACTTGACCGATGGTCTCCCACCCTATCGGGAGAAAAGGTACGGTTCGGCTGGGAAAAGGGAACTCGGTTTGGGGAAAGCTGCCTTTTTTAGCTCGTTGGGATGGTGCCGCGACGACGGCAGTGGGGAATTCTCCGAGGGCTGAAGGGTAGGAGAGGAAAGGAAACGCCGATAAGGATGGATGGATGGATGGATGGACGACGGGTTGGATAGACATGTCTACAACTTTTCCCAACTCTGAAAACGTATTTCGAGAGAAGAAAATCCCTCGAATTTATGCCCTCGGCCTTTTTTTTCTTTTTTACTTTTCGAGGCAGGGATTGAGAGCGAGCGGCCATCACAGCAGAGCGATCCTCTTGTCGTGGCCGAATTGCTATGCTAGCAGACCGCTCACCGCTGCTCTCTTTCTCTCCCTCTCGGCCGCGATTCCTGGCTGGTGGGTGGTGGTCGCGGAGCCCCGGGCCGGCAGATTTTGGCGGGGGGCAGCGGGATCTTGGGCATGGCGGGGTTGGCGGACCAGGCGAGTCTCGGTTGGGTTTTTGTGGGGGGAAGAGAGATCGAGAGAGATACATACCTAGTAGAGGGAAATACATCCAGTCCCGAGTCGAAACAATGTTTCGTTTTGTCGTAGGGAATAGCTCGCTGAAAACATCGTGCCGTCTGTGGATGGAATTCCAGGTCCTACCTAGGTCGGCAGTATTGTTACCGACTGGGCATACGGCACACACCGGAGAAAATACTCCGGGGTCGGTTGGTGTTGAAGCGTTATCATTTTTTACTTGTGCTCTCCATGTCTCGATGGTCGGTCTTGTGGTTTACTGCTCGGCGTTGGGTGATGCCGCCTCGGGGTCCTTCGCGCCAGAAGAGGTCATGATCAGACCGATGGTGAAAGGACTGTAGAGGCTTTACATTTTGTCACCGGACACAACGAGTGAAGTCACCGCACAGACAGCTCACGAGACGAGATGTACAGTCCAAGACGCCTCAGACATACATATCCACGACGGGACCGGGTGAGTGCACTTGTCATTGTGAGGCGGCGAACGGGAAATTGGTCTTGAGCATTTCCTCGTCTTCCTTTGGTCTGCACTTCACGCGACGGGAGGTGGCTGTGCTGTCGTCCATCGCTAGACATTTTGCTATAGGAGAAAGAAGGCCACGTCCTGGTTGGGACCTCGATGCCGCAGCAGAATTGCTCTTGAGGACTGGACGTACCGAGACGTGGATGCGTCTCCACGATGGCGGGGACCTTCCCCAGAACTCTCGACAACTCACGGAGAGCCTGTAAGCATTTGGCGAGAATGGAAGGGCAAGAATGGACGTTCTCACATGGATTCGTCTTCACCATGCCAGATGATGCCCAACACGCTCGATCCAATTCTAGATGTGAGCTGCCGAGCCTTGACGAACCATGTCGGATCCAGTGGGAACAGGCGTTCTCTCGAGTCGGGTTCTGTCCGAGACAGCGATACAGAGATACACTGGACAGTTCTACGCTGCATTTCCATTTTCTCGAAGACCAATGATTCACACAAGTACAAGTGAACACGTAGGAAATTCTGCTCGACAAAGCCACTCCAGTACGGGAACGTAGATACATTCGGCACTCGGCTGCCACGACATCACCGTCATCTTCGGTGGTGTGCTATACAGCTGTGGTGCTGATGAGATTCATCTCCCGCAAGTCCTTCGCGTTTTCCTCGGGGAGGAGGAGGAGGAGAAAGGAGGAGAAGAAGGAGAAGAAGAAGAAGAAGAAGAAGAGGAAGAGGAAGAGGACCGCCCCGACAACATCACGCGAACAGGCGACTTCCACAACGTGCGTTCAGGAAGGTTACGGCCGCAGTTCCCAACCGGAGCAGGAAAGAACGACCGATGTACGAGAGGCTTGTGGTGAGAGTTCGGGTGGTCATCCGGGGCACGACTCGGACGGCATAGGGGCACGACGCAAGAGCAGGACAATGAGGTGGTACCCACATCTACGGACGGGCGACTCTCATGCCCGTGGAAGAGACGACTCCATCATCATCATCACCGTCCCTCGGTCGCAGAGGTCGCTGGACTTGCCCACCTCGCCCGCGTACGAGAGCCAGAAGTTCTACAGAGAGGAACAGGCCTACGACCGTGACCTGGATGCGCCCACAGAGCGATCCGGGGAGAAAAGACACAAGGAGCTGTGAGAGCAATGCTCAATCGCTCGTTGGGGAGGAAGCGGCCCTTTACCGACATTGATCGACCACGCGGCGGTCCGCATCCAGACCTTGATGCATCACCATCACCATCACCAGCAGCAGAAGCAGAGGCAGAGGCAAGAGACGCGAAAATGAGGATCGACGTCGAGCGTGGGGCGCATGGAAATGAGTAAGGATGGGCAATCGCGTCCACTCGCCACACGAAGAGACCCGTTCCGGCGAACATTCCAGGTCGCGCTCTGCGAAATGAGGGAATGGCCTACAGCATCATCGTCATGACCATCATCGTTCTGCTCCGTCACGGGCGGGATGCTGTGGAATATTCGCCACAACCTCTTTCTCTCCGTATCTCTTTTTTTTGGCATGTGAAGCAGCAGCCGAGCTGATCGAGAATTCCCAAGGGTGTTCCAAGGGTTTTTCGCCCTGCGCTTAGGGTTCGCGTCTCGACCCGCCAGCCGGAACAAAAGGTCATCTAACCTTCCCACCTGCCAGGCCTCGGGGCTTTGATTGGTCCCAGAGGCGGGCCGTGTATGTGTGAGGGAGATCGCTCGTTCTCTCATCATGCAGGGAAATCTCTCTCTCTCCAAACTCCCTCCCTCCTCTCCCCGGCCTGCTCGCCCGGGAAAGTCACAATAAATCCTGTGATAAATGATAACGAGCCAACTTGGCGCCAGGCTCGGGATGGGATGGGACGGGATGGGAATTCCCACTTTGCTTTTGTTTTTTCTCGGTCTCGGCGCCGTGCCTGGCGCGCGGGCGTTTCACTGGGTGGGTTTGTTACAGCGCAGACCCGATGACGATAATGGCAGAAGCAGAAGGGGTGGTAAAGGTTCACGACGAGGAGGATCGATTCCTCTGCTCGTTGTGCGGTCTGCATGCTGCCCTATGGACGTATGCCATTGGGTGGGTAGCTGACGAACTGATCGACTAATATCGCTGACCTCATCTCCCATGGCGGAAGGAGGAAGATCGTCTGTCTTTCATTGTCACGTCCTTTCTGGTGATACACAGGTAAGGCGAGAAGGTCCAGAAGAAGAGGCACGAGAGGAATAGATGATCGGAAGTGCGTTCTCGGGTGGGAGGTCCTTGGAAGCGAACCGACTACCACTGTACAGTATAGCCAGTCATCAGTCGGAGAATGTCACTGCAATTGGAGACAGAGGAACGTGAAGACGAAAACGAATCGGGGAGGCACATGTGGCTGTCGTTCTTCCGCTTGTCTGAGTAATCACTGCTGGTTGCGTGGCTCATCGACACTCATCGTCGTCCGCCGAGACGGTGCACGACGATGTCACGGATGTGTGTAGACGGTAGAAGTGGCAGAGCAGAGAATAGGCGGCGGTCCAAGCGTCCCGCGGCGCGATCTGAGACTCGCAGGGAAGAAAAAGGTTCCTTTCCCTTGTCGTCCCTGATCTACAGTAGATAACCTTGGAATGTTCGGGACCTTTGTCGCCCTCCGTCCGCCCACGCGATCCCATCGATACGATGGATGGATGGAGTGGTTGCGGGCGGGCCTGTTTGCCGAGGGCGGTGGGCGGTCAGAGAGATCTGACTGAGAATATCACTTAATTATTATACCACTTGTTATACCTGGGCTGGACTGGACTCGAGCGTCGTCGGGAGAGAAGGCAATTCGTTCTCGCCCAAGAGCGAGAGCGAACTCCACTCCGCCCTTTCTCTCCCTCTCTCTCTCGCGCCAAAATGCCATGCCTGATAGGAGATTAATGCCCTCCAAATTTTTTCCCCGCCAGACTCTCATCGTCGGTTCGTTCAGCCGTTCTGGGCGAGACGATGACCACGGTCCCACGGGTTTTCTCTTCGGTAACGACTACACATCCCTCCGAGCTGCGTCATTGGTGTATGAGAGCACACACACACACAGCTCCCGAGAGTGGTTGTACTCTGTATGCGAAGGAGGAATTGCACGTGAACACAGGTACGAATGATGATATGCAAGACGTGTCGGGTGTACGTGTGTGTGTGTGTGTGTGAGTGAGTGTGTGTTTTCCATGCGTGTGCGGACTGTCCGCTGCCATGTTGCGCATCTGGGAACCCCGTGGGAGCGTTGGTGGATGCACACATGGCAGCGCAGACAGACAGATGAAACTTCATTACGTGCGTAAAGCCAGAAGATGTGTGTGGTCCAAGACGGACAATCTTCTGCGAAGTGGGACGTCGGCGACCCGAGGCACGAATGAGAGGCATCGCCACTCTCTCTCTCTCTCTTTCTCTCTCTGTGTGTCTCTCTCCCCTTTGACCCTATTCCTCTCGGTATCTCTCTCCTCTATCTTCCTCTGCGTGTCCTCTCGGCTTGGCTGGCCTGGTCCTGTATTTATCCCTTTTCTCCAGGCGCGGCATCTTGGAGCGACAGTGGCTAATGATCGCTAGTCCGTGGACGGAAGATGATGCCCTGGTGCGTGATGATGCCTGTAACAATAATCGCAGTAGTCAACAGTAGTTTGCCTCTGGAGAGAGATGCGCAACCCGCGCTGCCCACCACCTCCCTACTTCTCGCCCAACCACGGCCCCATTGAACTCCAGGATTTGCTCTACGGACCACCAGCGTATTCTCGTTCGACGCTGCAGCAAAGGTCGACACCAATGCTGCGTTGCGCACGTACGATTTGCCTGCCTGCCTGTCCGCCGCCGCCTTGCCGTATAACGCACGCACGCTCATTCGCCCGCCCGGGGCCATCTCCATGCACAGTAGACCACACTATCCCTCCATGTAGTAGAATGGTGAAATAGTCTATTTGTCCTCGGTATTTATTATCCCCTTGTCGGTCGCAGATTCTTCTGCTCTTCCCGACATTGCGGTCTTCGTTCTTCTCTGTTCACCTCTGCATCTTCTCCTTCCAAAGGGCAGTGACGGGTGCAATCACAACAGTGCAACACTCCCTCCCACACGATTCACGAGACGAGACAAGACAAGACAGTTCAGCTCTAATAATCCTCCTGGAGACCCTGGAAACTTCGAAAGGGTGACCCTCAACCGACAGCTGCTGAATTTCACGCGTGCTCGGTCCACCACTACACCGCGTCTCAACAAATTCCCCGGGCAGAACCTCGGCCTGCATTTCACAGAGAGAAGAGCAATCCCACTCGGAGATATACAGATACATTTGAATTGTCCAATTGTCTTTCATCTCTTCGAAAACCTCCCAGCTCGCACGAGATCAAAGACGAACATTATTCGAGCGCTTCTGCTGGTCAGATCTCCCCTTCACCTCCTCTCATCATCGGAAATACCGCCAAGATGAGCACCACCACAGCCACTCCCAAGCCGACGGTCTACCGCCGCACCACGACCCTGGAATCCGTCCCTTCCACCTCTCGCAACTCCAACGCTAGCACCCCGGGCGACTCACCCATCGCCTCCGCCTCCTCCACCTCGCTCTCCTCCATGGGATCGATCGAGGACCTCCAGGAAACCCACTTCAGCAAGAAATCCAGCCTCGTCGACACATACGGCAACGAATTCCAGGTGCCCAACTACACCATCAAGGAGCTCCGCGATGCCATCCCGAAGCACTGCTTCGAGCGGTCGCCCGTCCGTGGCTTCTACTACGTCTTCCGAGACATCGCCCTCCTGGCCGCCACCTTCTACGCCTTCAACACCTACTGCACACCCGAGAACGTCCCCTCATATCCCGCCCGCGCCGCCCTCTGGTTCGTCTACACCGTCCTCCAGGGGTTCGTCGGCACCGGCCTCTGGGTCCTCGCCCACGAATGCGGCCACCAGTCGTTCTCGCCGAGCAAGACGCTCAACGACTCGGTCGGCTGGGTCCTGCACTCGGCCCTGCTCGTGCCCTACTTCAGCTGGAAGATCAGCCACGGGAAGCACCACAAGGCGACCGGCAACATGGAGCGCGACATGGTCTTCGTGCCCCGCAACCGTGAGGAGCACGCGACCCGCACCGGCGCGCTCCTCCACGAGATGCACGAGCTGCTCGAGGAGACTCCGCTCTACACCGCGTGGCACATGATCACCCAGCAGATCGGCGGCTGGCCCGCGTACCTCTTCCTCAACGTCACCGGCCACAACAACCACGAGAAGCAGCCCGAGGGCAAGGGCATCGGCAAGAAGAACGGCACCGGCGCCGTCAACCACTTCACCACCAGCAGCCCGTTGTACGAGCGCAAGGACGAGTACCTGATCCTCCTCTCCGACCTCGGCCTCGCCATCACCGCTTCCGTCCTCGCCTTCATCGGTTACAAGTACGGTCTCGCCAACCTGGCCGTCTGGTACATCGCGCCTTACTTGTGGGTGAACCACTGGCTCGGTAAGTTCTCGACTTGAGAGTTCCCAACAGAAATGAGACCTCTCGCAAAGCTTTCACGAACCTGGCAGAAGTTCCAGCTAACATGAATCCTCCCCCAAATAGTTGCCATCACCTTCCTTCAGCACACCGACCCTTCCCTCCCCCACTACTCCGGCGACGCCTGGACCTTCACCCGCGGCGCCGCCGCCACCATCGACCGCGAGTTTGGCTTCATCGGGCGCACGCTGATGCACGGCATCGTGGAGACGCACGTGCTGCACCACTACATCTCGACCATCCCCTTCTACCACGCCGACGAGGCCACCGAGGCGATCAAGAAGGTCATGGGCCGCCACTACCGCGCCGACACCCGCGGCGGCTCCCTCGGCTTCCTGGCCTCGCTGTGGACCTCGGCCCGCTGGTGCCAGTGGGTCGAGCCCAACGCCGGCGCCGAGGGCGAGGACAAGCACGTCTACTTCTTCCGCAACCGCAACGGCCTCGGCCTGCCCCCGGCCAAGCTCGCCCCGGCCAACTGAAAAAAAGATGATTGCCTTGGATATGCCCCATTTGATATCTGAAAGAGAGCGGAAGCGAAGGACGAATTCCCGACATGGGAGATGTCCATGGGATATATACGTCGATCGACGAAATGTCCCGATCTGTCGCTACGTTGTTGCATTTGCCTTCTTTTTTTTTCTTTCCCCCAAAGTCACGAGCGAAGCGCGACCGTGTCATTGTGGGCACACAGCAGCGAGGAGGGGGGAGAATGATGACCTCCCCGAGATCTCGGCGTCGTCCCTCGACGGTGCAGATTCTCTTTCTCTTTCTCCCCCTCCAATCATCCATCACCACCGTCGCGATGAAAGTCTCCGGGGGGCATTCTTCCCTCTTGACTTGCATGTATGTAGACGAGGGTTCCACTAATTCCTATAGATGAAGAAAAAGAAAAAACCCACAACAGATTCCAAAGAGAAAACCAAAAAAGTTCAAACCAACCTCTCACGCTCTTCGATCATGTCGTCCGTCGTGACTCCTTCCTTTGTATATGTGTGCGTTCCACCCATCACGACCGTGAAACCGAAACGGGAGACCTCGTCTCCAGCAACAGCAGCAGCAGCAGCGGCCGCTCGACGCGGCGGAGATTCCCCGAACTCTCGTGCGTGTCTGTCCCGTCATCATCATCGTGGCGCGGAGATCCCGGACGGAACTCCCCTTTCGATCCCCACCCCTTTCCCTTCCCTTTCCCTCCCTGTTCTTGGGGGGCTTGGAACCCACGACCAAAACTTGGTTGGAAAAACAGATATGGGAAAGAAAAAGACGAGAAAAGAAAAGAAAAAAAGAGAAGAGAAGAGAAGAACAATGTTCTCGTCGAGATCATCGGACGACCAGAGCAACATCGATCTACACGGGAAGATTCATTCCACGGAGACACACCCTCCTTCTGTCTCTCTCTCTCTCTCTCTCTACCCTCGAGGAGGAGGTAAAGACAGGACCGACGTATCCGGGAGGAAACTAATAGAGAGAGCGAGAGAGAGAGAGAGCGAGAGAGAGAGAGAGAGAGAGAGAGAGAGAGACAGAGA
>NW_022984951.1:1362794-1587198 GCF_010015565.1 Dissoconium aciculare CBS 342.82
CAAAAAAAAGGAAAGAAGGGGAAGATTTTCGAACCGATGTGAAAAACCACGGAATGCCGATTTCCCGACGCCCGCATGAGATCTGCCCTGTATAGCACGGTACGGTACGGTATTGTACGATATGTACACGAGACAGACAGACAGACATACAGACACACACACACACACACAGAGAGAGAGGTGGAGAAACCAAAGACGACCAACTCCCCCCCGACCCAGTCAAAGAGCCGTCAACGCCTCGAATTTCTCCATGCGGGTGTTTTGCACCCCGTTCAATCCCCCAATAGAACTCCACACGCAGGGCGAGGTTCGAGGAGGGATGTATTCCTACATTTCTCCCCCCCCCTTTCCCCAAAAAATGGAGTCGAGGGGCAAAGAGATGGGGAAAGAACAAGAAGAGGAAAAGGAAAGCAAAACGAAAAGATCAAGAAAAAGATCAAGAAAAAGAAAAAGAAAAAGAAAATAAACGCCGGGTCATCATTAGGATTAGAATCGTTGTTCGTGAAAAGCGGTGAAGTGACAGCGGGCCTTGTTCTCCCTCCTCCCCTCCCCTCCCCCGGATCACCGAGGGGCATATCAACAAGCCTTGAGTCCCATCCTCGAGGCGACCGCCAGCGCCGCCGCCGTGGCCGCCGCGTAGTTCCGCGATAAGATGTCCGTCGGCGACATGGAAGAAGAAGCAGCAGCAGCAGCGGAAGAAGAAGAGGAAGAGGAGGAGGAGGAAGCGTTCCCGGTCGGGGCGTTCGCCGCGTCCCTTTCCGCCGGGGAATCCAGTCTCGAATGCGACGCGCTCCTGCCCGGGAGAGTCGGACGAGCCGCGAATGGCTGCTGCTGCTGCTGTTGCTGTTGCTGCTGGCCGATGTAATTCTGCAGGTGGAGCTGATGCTTCTGGTGAGGGATGAGGCCCGCGGGGGCGACCTGCTGCTGCAGGAATTTGTTCGCGCAGGAGCGGGCAAAGGCCTGCCACTGGTCGGCGGAACCGAGGCGTTCGGCCGCGAGGTATTTCAGGGCCATGATGAACATGTCGTCGCGGGAGGGCGCGGGGTCGGCGTAGCGGTAGGCGGATTTCGGGGTCGTCGCCGCGGAGGAAGCTCCGGCCGAGGCGGAGGAGGAGGAGGGGGTGGGTGGGGAGAGGGTGACGTCCACGGCGCCGGGGATCGGGCTGGGTGGGACGCTGACGAGGAGGGATGTTGGGGAGAGGAATTTCACCGAGGGGGAGGCGTGGTCGCCGAAGAGGACGCGCGTGCCGGGGACGAAGTGCTCGCCGAGGATGGCGATCTCGTTGCCGCCGGTCGTGGGGCCATGGTCAGGGCTGAGGTGGAGGAAGGAGACGCCGGTCTGAGAGCGCTTGTTGTTGTTATTGTTGTTCAGGAGGAGGAAATCACCGCTGGCGGAGTTGGAGGAGGAATGGTTGTAGGTGGGATACCGGCCGGCAGTCATGTTATTGGTGGAAGTCTGAATCGGATGCTGACGGTTGTAGGCGGCCATGTTACCACGACCCTGATGCATCACGGGAGAGCTCGCGCGACTCGGCACTGCCGAAGACGGCTGTGAGAACATGGCTTGATTGCTGGTCGTGTACGATGCGTCAATCTGCGCCTGGCCGATACCAAAGTATGCATTCGTTTCGCTCGGTGTGGGAGGGCCGCTGCTGAAGAAATTCGTCGTGCTTCCATTGTTTGACATGTTCATATATGGGTTCATTTGTCCTGCAAACGTTGCACTGGTTGGCGAGAACTGGGAGACGGCAGAAATGGCGGAAGAGAGGTTTGACGATGCAGGCTGGTTCGTGTCCACCCGGGGCGTCATTGTTAATCCGCTGGGGATTTTCCGATGAAAATTGGTCGATGATTTCCGCTTCTTGTTCGGGCCCAGTTGAGCAGGAGTCGGCGAACCAGGCCTGGATGTAGCCGAGGAAACATGCGTGGCGGACGAAGGTTGATTGGTGATTGCTGCTCCCGTCAGCTGTTGTGAGGTGTTATGAGTATTGAAACCGCTCCCATACGCGAGAGCCTGCAAGCTTCCCGCCGATTTGGAAGCCGTAAATGCCGGCATGTGTGTGGAAATGTCCACCATTGATTGAGAATTTGGCAACCCATTAGATGCGAAGCCGGATGCGTAAAAGGAGTCACTCGTGGCTGCCCCGGGAAAGCCACTGGGATGTGTTTTGTGATCATCAGTGATGAGGATCGAATCCGAAATCTGCTGCGCGACGACATTCCCGTGATGATCTTTGAGAGTGAAAATCACCTGGAACCCCTCCTTTTCGCTCTGATGTCGACAGTAGCAGGCGATTCGCATCGCTGCCGTCACCTGAAGAGCACCCTCAGGTGGCATGTAATAATCAGCTTCTGTGCCCAGACCCGAGTCCCGATGGGGGTTGTGTTGAGGTTCGCAAGGTTTGAAGGGCAAATATTCATTCGAGTTGAATACCACCACCCTCTCTGTCTCGAAACGTTCCCAATGTTGTTGCTCTTCTTCCCGCTTCGTCTTCTTCCGTCCAGCTCGTTTCCTCTCGCGCTGGATACAATTGCTGCAGATCCGGACCTCGCCGCCGTTCGCGGGCTTGTCTTCGTCCGGAACAAGCTTTGGATCGTTCTTCTCCTCATCGCCCGATTCCCGAGCCAATTCTGCACGATTTTGAATTTCTTTATTATCTTGAGCCGCGGCTTGCTTCATGGCCTTTTCCTTGAAGCCAGCATTATGCATAGCGCTCGTGCAGACAAGCATGGTGTACAACTCCAAGGACTTGCTCTTGTCGTACTCGTCCTTGGCCAGCAATTTCGACTTGGCAATGGTGTGAAGCGGAAGATGCAGATGTTCAATACCCGGTGGAGGTTTCTCAAGGGTCATGACCACATTGATCTGGGTCTCCACGCGAGACTTGGTAGAGATCGGAGCAATGTGCAATGGAGATCTCCCGAGCGTGTGGTTTGATTCTGCTTGTTGTCGCAATCCATTTGAGGCCGATTCCATGCTCGAGGCTGCGGTGAAGCCCAGATCGGCCTGCGGTGTGATCTGAGAAGAGAAGTCGGCCTGCCACGCCGAGGAATCCTGAACCACGTTGGCGTTTAGAAACTGATTTGCACTTAAATTGTCTGGGCTGTCCGATGGTGGAGTTGCTGACATGGCATTGGGAGACGCCCGATGGAACATCCTGGTGGCGGTGTTCCCTGCAGACAAGTCGCGCGCGCTCCCAACAGAGAACATTTCTGGATTGATGGTTTCCATAGGAGAATCCTGGTCGAATCGGTTTAGCTGGACAAGTGCAGGCATGTGAACCTGAGAGTCCAAATTCATAGCCGTAGGATCGCGCGTTTGGATTGGACTCGATGCAGCGCTATTGAACTCGAAGCGACTCAGACCTTGCTCCAAGGACAAGTTGTGCATGGGCTGGGCGAAGGTTTGTTCGAATACTTGATTCGTTTGGAAGTGATTCAAGCCTGATTTGGCTCTCTGCTGCTGCTGAGTTTGAAGCGCGGTGTTCAGTCCCAGGCTCGTAATTGGATGTATCAGAGGCGATTCCGTGGACTTTCGCTTAGGAAGACCTGACGACCCCGAAGAGGAAGCGCGGCGAGAGCTTTCGGTCGAGAGAGCCATCATGTTTTGAGAATTCCGCTGGGATTGGAGTGTAGTCTCGCTCGGGTCAACATCCATCCTGCCCGGTGCCCGTAGCGTGAGCCCCCCTGGGCTATCTCCATAGGTATCCATATTGGTAAAGTCGTCGAAAGCACTCGCTCCGAACTGACCCTCCTCCAAAGGCAGGGCATCGGTGAATTGTGTGTCCGTGAACATGTAGCCCTCCGCCCAGGCATGACTGCCGTCGCTCATATGCACATTTTGAGAATCCATGTCGAAGTGGCGCGCCTCAACCTGGTGGCCCTGTGTCCGAAAAAGGATGCGGGTTGTCCAAAGGGAGACTGATCGGAAGGGTCCGTTAGAATGTCCCCGGTCGCCCGGTCGCGGTCCAGATGACAACGCCCCTTCTCTTTATCGCCCGGCGTGACGGTGGTGAGAGTTGTGAGCCCCGCGAGCTTCAGTTTAACATGGATCCGGTAGTCGAGAGCGTTGCCAGACCGGCGTGTGGTCCGAAGAAGCAGGTAGCGAGTGCCAGGCCGATGATTGCCGCGTCGAGACGAAAGATTGGCAGATCATGAGGATCTTTCGAGATGATGCGCGAAAGTGGAAAGGTGATGACGGAGAGGGTTGTCAGGACACGGTCGTCGATCAGAGAAGTTGTAGAAGAAGCAGCGGCGACGAAGGCGATGAAGTGAGAATCTGTGGTGGAAGGTGGAGTGTGATGGACACCACCACCCTGTGTACATGCACAGCACTGTCGTACACTCTCGCGTCGAGCGTTGCCTGTAGTACGTAGTAGCGGACGTACTGTGCTGGAAATAGCTAGAGGAGAGTAGCGGAAAGGTAGGTAGAGAATAGCCCTGGACTGGAGCGTGTGCTGGATCTATCTGTAGCCAGCCAGGACCCCCCGATGGCCACCGTCGTTTATTCTCAGAGCTGCAGCATCTACGAATGGCAGTCGCTCGATTTCCTGAGGTCGCTACGAAGCGCAGTAGGATAACCTTCTCCTCGAAGAAGGAAATAGTTGGCAGAATACCTGAGAGACAGCAAACCTTGGAGAGTCTTTTTCTCAAAGGAAGAAAGGCTGCGCTCACACAAGATTGGGGGCAACCGACAGAATACAGCAGCACCTGGGGATCGTACAGTACAACGAACGAAGTACAGTCATCCGCCGCCACGCCGTGGATGTGCCTCCTCCTCCACCACCACCACCGACACCACTGCGAGATGCACCTGCATGCTACTAAGGCGATGTTGTATCGCTGTGACAGAACCTAAGTGCCCGGGGTGGACACCATTCCTGCACAGCTAGCCGTCAAGCACCTGACTAGCAGCGCAAGAGCGGAAGTCATCAACATCTGGACTTGATATCCCTCGCTAACGAAGGAGACGGCGAGAAAACCGCTTGGACATCCCACGAGTTCGACAGATTGACTTTGCGTTTATTAGTCCAGTGGAATGGAAGACGTGGAAGTGTATGGGAACAAGCGGGCCGACCAGTCTCAGAAGGGGAAACGATGAGACGCAACGGGGCCATTGATGGAGCACAGGCAATCTACGTGTCTGTGTCTGTGTGTGTGTCTTTCTCGTCTGGAGTGCCTTCGGTAATAAACAGCAATGCAAGCCAATGTCATCAGTGATCGGACAGCGACCTAGATGGACCTCTCTCCTGATCAATCCTTGATCGGCCCTGACCGCACTGTATGCCATGGTGCGCCAAGGACATTCTGGATGCGAAGCCTCATCCAGGGATGAGGTGCTGCCTTCATTACGGCAGGGCAGCACGTATCGGACTTATCGACACTACCATTGGGGTATTCAAACGTCCCGCATCATATCTGGGTAACACGAGACGATGCGAGTGTGCTGTCCTACCGTCTGTCTACATGAATATCAAGGACAGCGTTTTCATTTCACAGTGCCTTCATCGCGACAGAGGCATCATAATCATCCACCGCGTCCGGATTTCGTTGGATGCATATCTAGTCGGGCGATGCACGACGAATCACGGCTCGCCGGCAAACGACGACCGCCAGACCCTGATGGATATGCGTGTGTGATACTCGCCAGATACAACAACTGTCGCATACAACGCGAACATTGATGATGATAAATAAAGCGCGCAAATGTTGAACACCTACCTACCTACTTACCTACCTGGGACTGTGTGTATGCGCTGTGTGCTGCAAGTCCACGACAGACGCTACACCGACCGGGATCATATGTGAATTTGTCGCCAGCCGTCGTGTTGGCGGCGGGGAAGCAGCGGCATCGCGTCGGATTGGTGGTGCCATTGCCTCCAGGTCCATCAATTGCCGATTCAAGGCCCAGTGGAATCTTGCACGTACGCATTGGAGAGGCCTCTGTCGTGTGTTCGGTCCCGTTGACCGTTCGTGTGTGAACACCGTCGCAGCAAAGTAGGCTGGTGGAAATCCATGATTTCTCGCAACAAGCCCCGTCTTGTTCAGAGCACGTGCGGAACCGGATCCCCGTCCGTCGTGATCTGGAAACCTCCCCTCCCGCGGGCGACGATCGAATTAACTTTGAAGTCGATGATAGAGTTTCTTATTAGACGTCAACTCTAATAAGAGCTCCAGTAGGATTGATTTAGACCCCCACACAGCCTGCTCTCGTCGTCTTGCGAGAGCATATACCCAAGGAATCGCGTAGGCAAAGAACATTGCCAAAAGTTGTCGTGGTGGTAGCGTTCTACCGCATCTTTACTGCATGACTCTCTATCCGCACAAAGCGTTCTGCCGCGGTCACTGATGAATGCGGGCGAGGAACAATCAAAAGATGGAGGCGGGGGAGCTCCGTGTATGACCCGAAGCCGCCTGCGCCGCAAAAAGTTGCACAGGACGATGCCCGTCTGACCATGGCACGACAACGACATGCGCATTGCGTGACGGTATTCTGCAGAGTGTCTTGGCCCCTTACAACAATGCTCCCATCTTCGCTGGACCGTATTCAATGCGGACCTTTCGCGAGCCAGGCTTCCACTCCGGGATGATGATCACCTAGGTAGGTATGTGTAGTGCTGACAAGGGCGAGGAAACTGGCGCAAGCCCTGAAGGTCATCCAATTCATCGTCCACCATCATCACCACCAATGTCCAAATTGCAGAAAAAAATCACGTAGGTACCTTGTACACACATCGAAGACCGCGCAACTGCAAAAAGATGTGCAAGAAATTCCTTCATAGTTCGGCCCTGCTTCGGAGTCTTTCTTGTACGCGCCAAAAGCCAAGCGACAAGGATGTTGACGACGACGACGACGATTAGAATAGACGAGAGACACGAGAGGCAGAATCGGGGGGTTATGACTAGGGCTCGATAAGTACCGATCACCAACGAGCCCTGCACAAACAACACGTCAGGTTTTTGACTTGTCGAACATCTGCTCAAGTGTGGAATCTCCATCGCAGGCAAAAGAGGGAGCGAAGACGACCCGTCAGTCGCCGCGCGGAGAGGGCAAATTTACCAGTTTCGTACATGGCGGGTCATCATAATAATAGTGTTCTGGACTGGCCTTTCACGTTTACGCGCCAGGGAGAGGATTTGGTTTCGCCCTCGCATCTTTCGTCAAATTATCAATGAGGTGCTCAGACAGGCCGAAGAAGACGGGCGGCCTTGTCTGATCGGAAAAGCCTCGCGTTATAGAGGTAATTCACTTCAGTTCAGGATGGCATCGCATCGAATCATAATCATGAAAACCCTTTTTTCAATTTTGGATCACTCACTAGTAATAATACAGCAACAAAAGACAAGAACGCTCTTCCTCATAATACAATGCAAAGAAGTTCATCAGGCGTCTCTTTCTTCCACTCATAAAACGTTTGATCTTCATGGTCGTTGATCGTAATGGGCTGAAGGGGAATGGGTCGTTGTACAGGAAAAAGCAAGAACGCGAGATACCTCAAACAACTGACAAACCTGCGCCGATTCGTTTCTCCACACGAAGACAACGTAGCAACACCAACCCGTGGGAGTCCACGGCTTGTGTCGTGGGATGAAAATATCGGACGCAGAACGTGCTCCAGAAAACGAGTCGAAAAAGCCAAAACCATCCAACGCCAAAATTCAAAACTCCTTCGCTGTCCAGAACGGTTGGCCCGAGAAATTCAAAATTCACGATCGGTCGGTCGGTCGGTCAATAGTTGCCGGGAAAAGCTTCACCAGAAGCTAACTCCATTTCACATTCGTCTCTTTGTGAGAAAGCCTCGTCAAAAGACGTCCTCCGGCCACTCAAACTCGCCGGCCGGCGCCGTCGCGGGACGGACAATCGCCGCGCCATGACCCTCCTCCTCACTGACCGATCCAAGACGACCCTTCTCGCCGGCAGGCGGGAGGGGGCTGATGGAGCGGTTGCGGCGGTGTTTGGCGACATCGCCGGCCGAGAGCACGGCTTGGATGCCGGATTTGTTTGGGTCGAGATGCTGCTGCGGTTGGAGCAGGATGTTCGGGCTGGCGGAGCGGTTGCGCTGGTGCACGCCGCGGCGGGTGTAGCGCGCGGGCGTGGCTTTTGCAGTAGGCTTCGACGGGGCGTCCTTGACAGGGATGTTGGTTGTGGTGGTGTTGCCTTCGGAATCTTCGTCTTCTTCTTCCTCTTCGAAGACGGGCTCCAGTGGGGACATGATGTCGAGGTCGGTGACTTCGAGGAACGAATCTTCTGGCTCGGGTTGCTCGTCGATGATCGGGGCGGATGTCGATGTTGGCTCATTGGTCAGCGTCTCTTCGATGGTCGTGTGTTGGATTGTTCGAGTCTCGTCGGGTTTGGACACAGTGCTCTTTTGCACCTTTTGTTTCTTGTGACCAGATGCGACATGTGACTTGACGATGGTCGCTGTCGCGGGCGTCAATTTCTGAACAGTGACCTTCTGGGCTTGTCGGCGAAGACTTTCTGCAGACTTGTTGCCTGATTTGAGCTTCTTCTTGGGCGTACCAGACGCAGCTGCCCATTCTTCATCGTCATCGTCATCGATTCCTGCACTAGGCTTGAATGCGAGATCATTTGACGCGACGCTCGACTTTCTCTTCTTTGATTTGGCTGACTTCTTTGCAAGTTTTACGTTGTCGTCAAGGGCCTTGAGCTTTGAGTCCAGCTGGCTGTAATCCGCTGTTGAGCTTCCAGCTGCATTTGCAGTGCGTGTGAAGTCGGTGATGTTGTTAGGGTCCATCTCGACAGGAGTTTTGGCTATGGCGTTGCTGAGAACAGGGCCGTTATGGTCAACTGGATCGTCGGTGCCAGTCTGTGGTTCGAGGTGGATGTCACGGTTGAAAAGCTCGTGATTTACATCCTTGAATAGGGAGGATATCCGTGGCGGAAGGGCAATTTCACGTGTCGCGCGTATCGTGGCTTGATTGTCGATATCCTCGTCGTCATCTGAAAGATTGATGCCACCTTCGGGGAAAAGCAATCGCTCGCTTGGTAGCGTTGGAAGTGATCCGGGAATGAACTTGGGGCGTCGCAAAGGAGCCGATGAGAAGCGCTGAGACGAGGCGCTTGTGCCAGGGGCCGGTGAAGCTTCATCCAGAACGTTCCCAAGTTCTGCACGTGCAAGCGAGAGCTTCCTCTCCAGATCGCTGATGCGCTTGTAGAGACGGTGCGTATCTCGACTTTGCTTGTCGCTCCGAGTTCGCAAGGATTCACTTGCAAATGGTTGAGTCTCTGCCTTCTCCGGAGACACAGAGGATGACGTTTCACGTGCCGCAATATTTCCCAGGTTCAGATCGGACGCTACACGCTTCAAGCCATTCTTAAGATTCGAGAGCGACGGCCGTCTCAGGCTGAACCGGGAGCTCATCGAGCGAAGCCTCTTCTGCTCCGTCGCTGGAGCATCAATCGCGCCAGGGCTAAGGATGTGGTCTCGAGGGCTCGCAAGATCCGAACCCATCGATACGTTGCGCCTGTGATCGAGCGACGAGCGTTTGCTATCTGACCCAACGACAGAATCATGCGGAGTGGCGAGATCGATGGAGTGACGAGTTGCTGACACTTGCGTGGGATCAAGGAGCCCGGCCTTCTTCATCTCAGCATACCTCGCTTCCGCCTCGGCTTTCATTCTTGCTTTGCGTTCAGCGTCAATCCTGTTCTGCTGTAGAAGCTTCTCATGTGTCTCGTCATATAGCCTGTTCCACAAACCAAATGGGTAAAATTTGGATAAGGAACGACCAAAACGGAAGAAGCTCTTAGGTCCCTCTGTTGATCCACCTGCGAGTTCCGCGTCTGTGGAATATTCATCTTCAATTTCGTCCCCATCGACCGCTGCGTCGCCAGCAGGATCATGATATGCCTCCATGAGGTCATCCATATGTTCGAGGCCACCCTTCATCTGCCGCTTGCCACGCGTGTAGAAGCTCGGTGGAGTTGTGCTGGGTTTGCTGTTCAAGCTCCCTTCTTGGAATTTGGACCCTCGTGGCGTCTCTTCCATCTTGTGCTGTTTGGAGCCGTGTCGGAGGTTCAGATTGGACAAGTTTCTCGAGCCTGTCTTCCGCCGTACGCTGCGAGTTCGAGCGTCGTCAGAAGTCTCGTCGTCGCTTTGAGGAACGACGGAGCGTGAGCGTTTGGGAGTATGGCCGTCACCGCGGTCGGCAGGCGAGAGGTCGGTGTTGTCCAAGACGTTGTCATCGTCACCCATGCGACGCTTTCTCTTGGAGCTTCCCACCACCGTATCCGCCATGCCGATGTCGTAAGGTGAGTCCTTGGGTGGAACTGGTGGTGCAGTGTCGTTGGTCGCCATCGGTGAGGTTGGCAGTGATGGTTATGTAGGAGCGATGTTGCACAACCGCTACGTCAAACGGCGGATGTGAAATGGGCGCGTGGCATGCAGAAGGGTTTCTGCCAACGGGCAAGGAATTTGGTGTGAAGCGTGAAAGGATATGCAATGCAGTGACATGCAGCACAATGGCCAGCGCTTGGCTCAATCCCGCGTGTGGGCGGATGGTGGAATGCAGAGGCAATGCACGCTGTTGGAAGATGCCCAGGTGAAATATGTCAATTGCAAAGCCTCATCAGCGAGAGTGAGCTGGTCGTGGTCTCAATCGTGAACGGGTTGTAGAATGTTCTGAAAGACGTGGTGGAACGCACGGGCTTCGACCGTTATTGTTGCTGCGGCGTTGGAGTCCTGCGTCCAGATGGTCAAAACGTTTCGCACACAGCACTGCAGACGGATGAAAGCAATTGCAGCGAGGGCGAGGTCTCGATGTCAAGTCTGTTGTCTGTTGATGTCTCACCACAAGGTCCGGCCGGCGCGATATAATTTATAATGACACAGACGAATGTCAATTCTTACCTGGCCAATCAAGGGAATGAGGAGCTTCCTGCGTGTGCGTCCGGGTAGAGGGGTATTGATTCCCCCTTCCAGATCCCATCTACAATACGTGTTTTCTCACCAGACCATGGCTCGAATGAACCGAATCTCGCGCGACGCTGACCTTATGGCAGCTTTTGCGTCGCAGTTGTTTCAATCGCCTCCCGCACGCTCCTGTATGCGACTTGACTGGTATGCGGGTTTTAGTTTGGACCCCTGCAGCAGTGCCATGTGCAATGAAAGAACAGTAGCACGGGAGTAGTGGTAAGTGGATGGCTGCTTCAGCGCGAGCATGCATGTGATTCATGGCTCCAACCCACATTCCGCCGCGCCAAACCTTTTCATCAATCGTGTCAATGTGCTGTGATCCAGGACTGGACGGCAGATGCATCGAGTACATTCATTAAACCTCGCCTGTGATACAGTTCTGTGTCGCTATTCGGGTCACCGCGGAAGTCCTATCTGCTGCCGATCCCACTGTTGCCCTCCTGGAACGGCTTCATCGGTGCGGTTGACAGTTCCAGGTCGGAGGTCTCCATCGAAATGCATAGACGAGGTGACCGGATGGGCGGATCTCGGCTCGATACTCCCAGATTCGTCGTCGTTTCCTAGCTTTCTATCCTCAACACGAGGCCGCCGCGGTAATGCCAACTTTCCATGACGGGGGAGCGGATACGGTAGAAGTCCAACAGAGGTGTTTGGGTCTGATAAGATCGCGATGCGTCGCATCCACTCAGGCATGTCAAGCGCTGGCGCGAAGGAAAGCCAGCCTCTAAAGCTTCCTCCGCTCTCATTCACGTCGTGCTCCCAAGACCTAAATACCTACTGCCCTTCATCTGCACATCACGTTCAAAAAGCTGGAGACGCCTCGTTCTCTACGGTGAAGGAATCGGTGATCCGCATTGCAAGGTCGTTACGACACACTGTACGTATATATATTGCAGTGATGGGTGCCCAGGTGTGGACCATGGTCGGGTAATGCTGCAACTGTGATCTTGGCCACAGTCCTGCGTGTGACTTTGAAGGTGGGTGAAGGTGGAGAGCGTGAATAATGGAGCATCCTGGTTGGTCCAGTGATCGGAACTGGGTGGAAAGACAGGATCATTTGTACTGCATCGTGCCCTGCCACGAGCGGTAATCGGAGGCACATCGTGAGCTTGCTTCTGCGAGTATGAGAGCAGCAGCAGCCTGTAAGCCACTGTATATTACCGCCAGCCGGTAGGGATTCAACCGTTCAAAGGCGTCTACTGCCTTTGCCTCGCACCATCTTTGCCGAGTGCGTGTAGCTCACACCCTGCTGTCGACCTCTCTTGCACATACACTCCAGTTGTCGCTGTACATCGTGGTCGTGCGATCAAACCTGAGGTCACCGCACAGGCCGACAGTTCATCAGCCTGCTGGACAAAGAAAGTTCGCGTGTCACCCGGAGCCGAAGCGAAGCGATTCCTTCACCCGGAAGTGTCCGTGCTGCGAAGTGTGACGTGCAGCAGACGCACTATTCCCGAACACCACATTCTCCAAATCAGACTCGTCTAGTCGTGTGTGTCATTCATCACGGTCCGCCTTGCCATTACCTCCTTGAGCGGCTCCCTCCCTACCCATAAGTACAAGAGTCACAGCGAAAGGTTTTGGAACATCCCTTCGCCCACAGCGATTTGCGCAATTGTGGACGCGCGCGACGCTGAGGACATCCGCCGCTTGACGCTGATACTCTCAGGCAGGCCGACTTGAGCAGTAGTCGGTGACTGGAGAGAACAGCGGCAGCACTCGCAACAGAGAGCGAACTCGATACCAGCTGGCACGGACTGTATACTATCGGTCTTGCAACCTCTGAACTCAAACCGTCCCTCACAATCGCGAACATGTCTACTCAAAGACCCTTCTTCGCAAACTTCCTTGCTGCTTTCCGGGCGCATCCAACACAAATTCCCAAAATCACATCGTCAATAACACCGTCGGCCGCAGTGGCAAGTTCGGCCACCATATGGACATCAGCGTCTGCACAGCAGCTCTCAAAGCCTTCACCTTCGACGACGGAGACGACGCCGAGTAGTCCGAGGCCGATCAACACAAAATCAAATCCCTACACACAGACGAACGGTGCACCGGTACAAGACCGACAGTTGGTCGCGTCCCTATCACCACTTCAACACAACGTAAGCCCTCAAACGCATCTCCCTCGATCGCCATCATCGCCAGGACTCCCCACCTACGGCCCACATAACAAACCACAATCCAGCTATCCCACATGTCAAGAGGCCCGACGAGGGCGGCGCGGCAGCGACAGTAGCTTTGACTCAGGTGGCTTCCGAGAAGTGCGTGGCGGCGGGGAGAAGTGGTTCATTGGCGGGTTGACGGCGAACGGCGAGGAGAAATACTACAAGCTGAGCATGATCAAGCGGGATCGGAGTTGGGATCGGATTTCGGCAGATCAGTTGAGCTTATGAGGTTGGTTTCTGGCGTATTCTATGGGGAAGGCCGCTCTGCTCGAGGAACAGACAGGCGGCCAGACTGACGTCGGTTGCGGTCGGAAAAGAATTGGTCTGGTCATTCCGTGGCTCTTATCTGCTGCGGCTGTGCTACTTCACGCGAGTGAGGGGCTGGTTTTGCTTTTGATCCTGACGTTCATACGGGAAACGGCGCATGACGATTGGGGATCTTTTCACGACGAGACGAACATTGTAAAGACTGAATGATACAAGGAATATACATACCCCCGTGCTCAATGATCGGAGGTCACTCGTGGTCGGTCTGGATCAGCCCTTCAACATCACCACTAATAAGAGGTCCTTGATTGAACTACAGCACCTGCGCAGTAGCCCGCGCCCGGGAATACTGATATCACATGAAATGATGGTAGCCTCATTCGTGATCGTGGATGGGAGAAGTATGATACGTCGTTACCTGTGGGATGGTACTCGCCCTGTCCGCTCTGTTGTTGGACAGATCACGCTCAGCTTCGAGAGTGCGACGAGGAAGAAACCTACCTAGGTACGGGCGGAAGTCCTCGATGTTGTGCTTGCGACTTCACAACAACCACGCAAGTAGGTATGCTTCTGTCTGGGTGATTTACATTGCCGCATCGCACTCACTTAAATTTCTGCTCATTTCAATTTCAGCACGTTTCGGCATCTTCGAATGTTCTCGTTGCATCGGTTGTCGTTATCACCATCGTCACCAGCGCAGGATCATTTCCTCAATTGCCGAAGATTCACCGTGAGACTGGTCATCGCAAGCAAAAGGCTTGGCACGAATGTGTCTCTTTCAAGCTGGGCTTTGCACACGAGCTTCGTTGGCCATTTCTAGGTCCAAAGTGTCATCAACCCACGACGCGTTTCCTGTTCGCGATTGGCAGTGCGCCATCACGATATCTTCCTTGCTGCTTTGTCATTCGTACGCGCATCGTCTTTCATTCGATTCTTCTCCAGGCTCTCCTGCGTCTCATCACAGGCGGCAACGAGCAAAATGTCGGAATACATTGGTTCACGCATTTCCCTCATCTCCAAGTCGGACATCCGGTATGTAAGCGCATCGATCTCCAACGCAATCCGAGCTCGTCAATTGACATCGCCCTCTCATGCAGATATGTCGGCACGCTCAAGGCGATTGACAGCGACTCGGCGACCGTCTCGCTGGAACATGTGCAATGCATGGGCAGTGAAGGTCGCAAGGAAGACCCCAGCCAAGAGGTCGCTGCCAACGACCTGATCTACGATGGCATCGTCTTCCGCGGCAGCGACGTCAAAGATCTCAGCATTCTCGCGGCTCCCGCACAGAGTCAAGTGCTCAATGACCCAGCCATTGTCCAGCAACAACAACAGGTTCGTTACAGCAAAATATAATTCCTTCCACCACGATTGCATGATGAAAGATTTTTGGATGTTAAACACTTTCTACCGATGGCGCAAAAACCATGTGGATACTTTCCAGTTGCCTTCCTTCTGATCTGCATTTCAACTTCTACCCTGCTTGTTCATGAGTTTGATGTGAACTTGGGCTAACTTGCCTGCAAAGGCACAGCCACAGCCGCAGCAACAACAACAGCAGCAACCACCTCAGCAACAACAAAACCACCAGCCTGGTGATCACCAGTTCCGCGGCGGTCCCGGTCCTTATCCTCCTCACTACCAACAACAGCATCCGCACCACCCACCTCACCCACAGCAACAATTTGGCTATCAGGGAGGCCCACCTCCTAATCAATTCCAGCCTCCGCCGCCCCCAAGATTTGGAGGACCAGGTGGTGCTCATGGCTTTCCAGGAACCCCGGGCGCTGTCCCAGGCTATGGCGGACCTCCGCCAGGTTATGGCATGGACATGAGATATGGAGGTCCACCCGGACAAAACTTCCCTGGCCCGTTCCCTCCCCAGCAGATGCCTATTGGACCTCCAGGGCCTCATGGTCATCAGCAACGGCAATCGCAACAGGGACAGGGGCCGATCATGGGTAGCAATGGGCCCACACCTCAACCAACCATCACTCAAGCACCACAACCTCCTCAACAGAAACCTGCCGAAATGTCCGCGACGCCCGCCGCCTCTGCTAGCATCCCGCCCCCGCCCCCGCCGATAGAATCAAAACCTTCCACCGAGACAGCTACCGCCCCACCAGCTGCGTCGCAACCACGAGCACACAGTGGCAAGCCTACCCAAGCGAAAACAAACAGCCGAGTTGCCGTGCCATTGGCAAATCCTGGAGCTGCCAAGCGTCCCCAGAAGGCTACTGCACCTGCGCCTGCGCAGACACAAGCACCTGCGAACGCCGCTGTACAGCCTGCACAGACATCATCGACTGAAGCCGCGACTGCCGCAGTTGCGGCCGCAATGGCCAAGCTTGCAAATCTCAACACAAATGGCGAAGGAGTGGACAACATCACACACAAGGTCAATCAATTGAGAGTGCAAGATGGAGCCAACCGAGGTCGTGGAGGACGTGGCCGAGGCGCACCACGTGGCGGCAGACGTGATGGTCCCACCAAGGCTGTGGAACTCCCGAAAGAAGACTTCGATTTCGAGAGCAGCAATGCCAAATTCAATAAGCAGGACTTGTTGAAAGAGGCCATCGCTTCTGGCAGTCCTATCTCGAGCCCTCCCCCTGGCACCACGCCCGACCCACTCGCATCGGCGACCAACGGAAACGATACTGAACACGCCGACGTGGTGATCCCAGCCAAGCCAGCCGCTGAGAAAGGCTACGACAAGAAATCATCGTTCTTTGACAATATCAGCAGTGATCTCAAGGATCGCACAGAACAGATGCGTGGCCATGAGCAAATCGACGGTCGGATGATGCGCCGGGAAGAACGCACAAAGAACGTCGAGACATTCGGTCAAGGCAGCGTCGACGGCGGCTTCCGCGGGCGCGGCCGAGGTCGAGGTGGACGTGGAGGTTTCGCACGCGGCGGAGGACGAGGCTACCAGGGTGGCCGGGGCGGACCCGGTGCTGGGTATGAAAACCGCTCCAGCTTTCGAGGCGGCCATGAGACAGCACCAGCGTAGCGCGCTTGGTTTGCCTGATTTCGGTCGTATCACTGGTCCTTCTCAAATCCCTCTGAAGGATCTTCCTCTGTATTCTTACATCATGATTCTCTCATGACTCTTACTTCTCCGCATGATCAGATATGTACGGCCGGTATGATGACTGGATATGACACGAAATCAACCACCTTCGTCCCTGCCATGAGTATTGATCGCTTCTCGCCTCCATCATGACTGTTGTAGTGTGACATCGTCCGGTGAATCATTCGCTCCACAGTCGGACAGCAGTTCTGCAGGAGCGTAGACTTGTGATGCTCCTCGAATATAACGACATTGACATTATGAACATGGTTTTTTTCCCATCCCAAAATCAGAACTTTTATTGTGCCCTTCCGCCATAAACATGCCCAATATGCCAGACCGCTATTGCGCTAAATATGCTTCCCACATCCCGATGCGAAAGGAGAAAAACTCCCCGTCGCACCACCACACAAGACCAGAAAATAAAACCGAGAAGAACAAACTTTTGTCGAAACCCGCCGCCTCACCAGTGACGACGACGGTCCTGTTGCGCAACGAACCCCGGAAAATGCCGGGAAATGAAAAGAAAATCCCATTCCATACCATCCCAAAATTCAGTCGGATATGTCCTTTCCCCCTCAAGTGTCACTCTTCCCATCCCCGGCCGCCGCCGCCGCTGCTCCCCCTCCCCCTCCCCCTTTCCCGAACCTCAAACTCGGAATCGACGAGCTGGCCATAGATCTCGGACGCATCCCACTGGCGACCGAGCTCGCCATCGACTTCGGTCTCGCGCTCGCGGGCGTGGCCGCCGACGCGGTGGTGGATTTCGACTGGCGCGGCTGGTGCTGATGCTGCTGCAAGGCGGACGTCGAGGAGGAGGTGGAGGGGACCGTGTGCGGGCGGTGCTGATCGCCCAAGCGCCGCAGCATCTGCAGACGTCGCCGCCACGAGGAGGGGTATTCCCCGACGTCGTCGGCGTTCCACATCGCGGAGAAGACGCAGGCGTTGAGCGCGAGGTTGCGCACGTAGGCGCCGAGGGAGGAGCCTGAGACGACGCGCTCGTCGGTCGCCGAGGAGAGATTCGGGTAGCCTGGGCGGGCGAGCACGCGGACGTTGTAGAAGCGGGCGGCTGGGGCGCGGCGGGATGTGATGGTGCGGGCTTGCAGGAAGCTGGTGCGTTCGGACGGGCTGATGACGATGTAGACGTAGCTGAAGGCGGAGGGGATGGTGCCGAAGCGGAAGGGGCTGCCGGCGTTGTTGAAGATGATGTTGACGAAGTCGTTGCCGATGTGGGCTTTTTTCTTGTTGATCGTCGTGTTGGCGTCGCCAAAGGGGTCGAGGGGCATGAAGGTGGTGATGTGGTAGACGAGTTCGGTCACGTCGTTGTTCCAGACGATGGTGTGCTCGCCGTCGCTGTTGTCGTAACGGTTGAGGCCTTGGGGATTGAAAGCGGCGCCTTTGAGGCGGCGAAGAGAGCCGAGATCCTCCAGGAACTCACGATAGTCAGGTGAGCCGGACTGGTTGTGAAAGATCTCTTCTTCGGTGGTCTGGCCCTCGCCTACGTAGATGACGCCGACTTTGTGAGAATCTAGAGCAGGAGTGCGGTCGAACATTTCAATGGCTCGTCTGACGGCCGGGTCGTCTTCTGAAAGGGTGATGACATCGGAGGCGCCAAGCGCAGATGACGGCCCAGGGACGAAAACTTTGCCATAAGTGCGTCCCAGTATGTCGTCGTCAAAGACGGTAATGTAGTCTTCATTGTTCTCGACGGTGGTCGATGCATCGAGGTGCTCGTCTGTCTCCGCAGTTGTTGCCAAAGTTTTGCCCACTGCGGACGCGATCGTCCGTTGCGTAGTACCAGAAGGCCGACGGATGGTGATGATTGTCTTGCTCGTACGAAGCGCCGTCTCCGTCGTGATAAGCAATAGACCCGACAGACGGTGACGCTTGACGACTCGCCCATCGAGAACGTCAAACGCCTCGCCTGCTAGAGCCGCGATACCTTCTTCTGCATCTACTCGGTCCATCAAATCGATTGTTACGAGACCTTGATCCTCGATATGCTCGACACCTTCCGCATCGACGTACCGAAGACAGTTGCTGATGAAAGGTTTTAGTTCACGCCGATCGCTCCTTTTCAAAGCCATATACCAGAATGTGATGACATGATGTGTGAGGGCATACACATACTGAGCCATGTCGTCGTTCGACGTGTTGCTCCCGCCTGCGCTACTGATGGAAGTGGGTGTTCTTTTCCGCTCCAAAGCAGCAGTGCCGCGGATCGTCTGCAGGTAGCTGTGACACACTCCAAAAACTCGCTTCAAGCCCTGTGTATCGAGCTTCTCGTGCAGCAAGGGGAGTCGAGAAAGTCCTGCAATGAATTCCAGTACATACATGGCAAGGTGTCGTTGGGTAACCATTTTTGACATTTTGCTAATGACGACGTCCATATAGCCCGCCATGACTTCCGGAAGTTCGTAACAGCAGATCGTCAAAGCATGAATGCACTGAATGCTGACAGTGTAGTCTCGAGATCCGGCGACAGATATGAAAGTCACTATGGCGGCTTTAATATCTGGTCGAGGCAAGTCTTTGTGATAAGTCGTCATTGCTGTTAGGATTTGGAGCAGACAGCCGACGATATATGACTTGCTGACACCCGCTGATGCTGGTGGATCAATGAAAGAATCCGATGTCAGCCGATCGCAAATAGCATGTCGTAGAATATTGACCAGCTGAGGTCTCAGAGTCCACAGCGCATGGTTCCGAATCTGGGCTGCCATGGAGGTGAGAAGCATGTCGTACACTTCCCATCGATGTGCGTTGCTCGAAAGCAAATCGTGTACGGTGTCGACCCATGTCTCGATATCTAGTGAGGCGATTCCTTGTAAGCTCGTAAACCCGCAACTGACTTCGCTGGGTTGGTCAGTATCGGAAGGTGATGCGTCCACATAGCCTTCACTCGCAGCATCAGCGCGGATTCGAAAAAGGAATTCTGTAATGTTGGCACAATGTAATGACAGCCTGCAAAGTACAGGAAAGAGCCATTTCCTTTCATTTTCCCATTTTGCCTTTTGCATATTATGTGTGAAGATTTTCAGCAGACCCAAAGACAATGACCTCCTTTGACGGTCCTCCGTCAGTGGGTCTCGTAAAAGCTTTTCTAGTGTGTTGACAAGATCTTTCCGAAAGCTGACACTTTGGAAGCGGAAGAAGGCCAAGACTGCAGTATCGAGAAAGGAATCAAGTTCGTCGAGGTAGAAGGGTGATGCGCAGAGTTTGGAAAGCAGAGCACGGTATTCTGAATTCCAGAGTGTCTGTTCATTTTCGAAGATTGATGTCCGCCAGGGTAACAGGAGCTTCTTCGATAGATCCGGGGGCAAAGCGCGACCATTCTCGACGTACAGCCTCGCCACTCTGGGTTGATGCCGAGATTCGAACCTGGACGATCGGAGCTCGAGACCTTTAAAAAGGTCATCCGCGACGGCCTGGTCAAGTTGGGGTCCAGCGAAGCGTTCACAAAGTTGTAAACAAATATTTAGACTGCCATCGTGCTCGACAGCCGCGAACACTTTGTCGTCCAATAGTATCGTACTCAAGACTGCTGTGATTTGATCGCGTGACATTGAGTCGTCCACGGAGGCCTCTTCAAGGCCCAGTAGAATCTGTGTCGGCTGCATTGTCGATGATCGTCCATCAGAGATTGGAAGGAGCTTCTGAGCTGTTAGCATGAGAGCACCGATGCTTGTCCAAAGTTGGATTTTGGAACCAGAAAGATTCAGGGCGCTGATGACATCTAGGAGATGACCTATGAATTGGCCGCCAAGGTGAGATTCCAGCAGACGCTGTGCAACCGCCCAGGCGCTCTGACTAAGTCTCTTGTGCCGATTGGACCGACTGCCCTGGTAATATGTCAATGCTACGAAGCGGACGGCCGGTAACAGCGTAGGCAAGTGCGAATACGTAGCGATTGCGTCTATGAGCGCCAATGCCGCGTAAAGGTCAGACGTCGATGTGGATCGGCTTGCACTCCGCAGAGATAGCTCGAACAACGTCTCAAGTGGTCCCGGTGCGAACCATTTCGCATGAAATTGAATTGTAGCAGCGGCTTCGAAAAGCGTCTTGGCCAACGCGCTGCTCGAACCGGCCAAATGGTCATGTTGTGAGACATCGTTCCTACTACAGTTCACGACCTGCTCAATGAGACGTTCACAGACCGTACCTTCGTACGGTTCTATGTCACGACCGAGATATGCCTCAATAGGGCCATGCCCGGCCTCGCCCAGGTACAACGAACTTCGACGAACTGACGCCATACTGTTCGTAGAATTGAGTTAGAACCATGAGAAATATGTGTGATTTGTGGAAGCCAGGAGCAAATCATGATCCATCGACCCAGGAGATTTGTTGTCAACACGGCCAGATAATGCATGAACGATATGAGCTGTATTTTGAGTAGTATCATAAGCGCAATATACATCTCATCACCGTCCAAGATACCACTTTGTCTTGCCACAAAGCACAATGTGTGTCTTTTGTATATATTCTCGAGTCCACTTGTCTTGTCAAGTCCAATGCACTCGTGAGAAAGCGAACGGATTCGAACAAATCTCGGACTGGCGACGACGTAACAGATCATTCGACGGAGGGAAAGACCGAGCTTACCTTGAATTAGGCGTCGATGGCCGACTGTTGTAGGGCGCGGAGGGCGTCCGCCATGTGACGGTAGCGGAGCCATCTTGAGACAGTTCCATTAGCCACGCGGTGGAAGTCGCAGGGAATGAGCGAAGTAAAGTCGTCGATGGAGCATTTCATATCATCCCAGATAGAGACGTCGGTCTCGGTTGTCATCGGCACTTGCTTTGAAGTACTGCAAAGCAACGTAGCATCGCTTCAAGCCATAAAGCCGCGAGCTTATCTACCTTGCCAAGATGCACCGTTTCGCTGTTGAACCTCTGACACGACTTGTTGGGAAGGGATACAAATATCGCTTATAGGTATGAAGGATGTAGAATGGGAAACGCTGTGCTCATCTGATGATAGCCCTCTGGTATGTTGTAGTCATGTGTTGAAATTTTCGACATGGGAATTTTCTCTGTCATGAGGCGCCTTTACCTGTCTGTACATAGGTCCCCGTGAGAGAGGCACACCACTTCCGGGCTCTGTTGCCACACTGTAGAGATATACACTATGTACTCGATCGCGCCAAAGATCTAGAATTTGACATAATGCGCCTGTTTGGGCGAAGGATGGTAGAAAGCAGCCCGACACATGCAGGATACTAAAACCCATCCCGATAACACTCTGTTCGTCATTGCATCGGAGAAATCGTCTTTTCGTTCTCCGCGACATTGCTATCTCCTACAAGATGGGACATTTGAAACCCTTATGGGCACCCGAGGACATACGTGCCGACCCGATTGCGACACATTGCTTGCCACCCGGGCATCATGTCTTCCTACCATTCGGTAATCGTTGATATGCACATCGACGGTCATCCGGGCCATTATGAAATATGACATATGTGGAATTTGCTTTTCTGTCCTGTACTCGGGCTGTGTCCCGTTGTACTTCCGTTTTTGTGCGGGGGTTGCGGCTGGAGGCGCCGCACCGCACCTCCCCCCCGGCTTTGCGGGCAGTCCTTCCGATGTAAGGCTATTGACAAGCCTACGCCGACCCTAATCCACCTGCAACGCGCATTCGTTGACGACATGTACTTCACATTATCTCACGGCTTTCCAAGGTTGCGGACAAGACAGGTTCAGATTGACAAAGGTAAGCGGAGAGCCTGCGTACGCACCATCTAGGCACTCGGATGTTTTGTTTCCACACGTTCCATGAGCCACAGGAATGAGCATGCTGCCCACGATACGGAGTCACCGTAACTTCCGCGAAACTCTTCACGTGAAAACTGTTCAAGAAGATTGCATGAAATTTGCGAACATATGCTACATGATTTCACAGGCGAACTCTGCCATCCTCTGGCCGTCCACCAAACCATCTTGATAAGCCAGCAGAATTGCCCTCGCCTCCCGATGAGTCGCGCTGCATCCATTTGGGCGCGGTGAAGCCGACTCCCAGGTTTTTGGCCCAAGCTGGAGTCTCTATCGTGTCGATTGTATTTCGAAACCTCTCTGCGAAATCATGGTAGAAATGTCTCGGGCCATCGTCTTCGTCTTCTTGCTGATTGGTGATGGCATTGAAGTTCCTGTTCGCGTCTCGGACGCTCGAACCGGGAGCTATAGACCGACTCGCCTCCTGCTGCAGCCGAGATGAGCCAAGAGAAGTTCTTGGAGCACGCTCGAGGTCGAAGGAAGCGCTCGTCCTGTCTGGTTGATCTGCATATCCGTCAAAGTCGCGAGACTGATGATCCTGCGACAATAATCTCAGTCCTTCGCGCCAGCTACCAAGGCCGCGCTCGTCTTCGCTCTCGTCTTCGAGTAGGCCAACACCAAGATACGCTTGAATCTTGCCGTAGATGTTGAATGTGGTGGCCATCACTGGAAGAAGCAATATGCATGGGAAGAATGTGCTGAAGCCTTTACCCAGCGGTGTCAAGTCAATGAGTTGACCGAGAAACTTGAAAAAGTTCGTATCCTGGTAGACCGCACTTGGAAGCAGAGTGATGAAATTGAAAGACAACGGCACTGTCAGCTTGGCTACCTGCAAGCTGTACCAACAAGCGCTCTCAGCGTACGTTTGTCGTTTCACCAGCGCGCGGTTTCCCCAGACCTTGACGTCTGATATGGCATATAGGGTGCTGATGTCCATGTACAGTAGCCAAGCGCCGGCAATGAGTTGACCGGCGAACCCGACCTTACCGCCAGGAGCCGAGTTGGGGAAGTGGACGATGGTCAATCCAATCACCGAAATCTTCGGCAGAAATGGTGTCACAATTTCGCTCCAGATGACCATCACGGACGCGAGCGCGAAAATTCCGGCGACAGCGATGCGTGCGCACGGTATAGCATACATGTGGAAGTAGAAACGCATCGATGGTGTCATGAGGCTGAGGCCACTGAAGAAGGTGCGACTTCCAGAGGGATTGAATTCCAACTTTTTATTCTTTGCTGCATCTTGAATCGATTGCAATTTGTGAGCCTTGTCACACAAATTGTTCCACTCCACAACAAATCGAGCCTTTTTGTGTCTTGCCCGCTTCAGCTTTCGAGTTAGATCTGCGAGATAGCGATCAGTAATGACACCTGGAATGGTCGGATTGCTCGTTGAACCAAGCGCAGTTCCTGAGCGATGCTCAACGAAGCTTGAAGTATCGGCGAGCTCATCAATCCACTCTTGTTGATATAGACTGGCGCCACCTTTGTGTCGCTTCAATTGCGATACGACTTGTTCGAGATTCTCCAGAGGCTCTGTCACCTCATCCAATTTGTCCCTGATCTTCAACGCCTGGAATCCTGCATTTCGCAATCTTGATCCGACCCAAGCGTTTTTGTACAGTCTGCGGGGAAGGGAGACCAGACCGTGACCCATCAATCCCATGGCAAGTATCAGACCATAGCTGTAAGCTAATGCTATTACGAGGCCCTTGATACTGGCGACGTGGAAGCCATTCTCCCAGATAAAGTACACGAGACCAGCGATGCCGATTGTCAATCCGATCAATTGGTAGCGAGCATTCATCCGCAGTGAGTACATCGAGCGGTCCTTGGCATCACGGTATCCCGAGTCGCAGTATTCGCCGAGGAAGGGCAGTATGAACCAGGTGAGGACAAATGTCAGCCAGTAGGTGATGCGCCAGGTAACCAGCACAACATGGGGTGGAAGCCATATGCCTCGAGAGTGCTCTGTCGAGCGGTCATCGGTCGACGCAAGATCGATAGGAACCAGGAGTATGATGCTGCACGGAAGCGCAAGAGCCAGGAAGACTGGCACGAAAAGGTACGCTGGTGTCTTTCTGAGAGGCAGATAGTTGCGAATGGCGAGGAACACCAGGATGGCGACGGCGAAGAGGGAGAAGATGGCGAATAGGTCGGAGCCTATGGAGGACGTTGCTGCGACCATGCTGTCGTCGACCAGCCCGTCATGTCATACGATAGGGAGTAGATGACGATTGTCCAAGCTCTTTCATCCCAAGATATCGTGCAAGGCTGACAGGAACGGGCTCAGCCTACGCGGATATTACCAAGAGCCGGAGCCGATGCAGGTGTGGTTGTTTGCGACAACAAGCTTGGTACCGTATGGTTGAGTTTTCATGTATTCAATCGACATGATGGACGTGCCATGAAATGCAGCACAATGATGTATGATGGTACAATACTACACTGAAAGTCAACAGTTCGAGGTGTCAGGGCGACGCTCAGCGGTCCCCAACGTTACATCATCGCCAGACTGGAAAGGCCACTGGCAGCGTCAAATGCAGGTGGAAATGCCGCCAGCTCCTAATAACAATAACAATGATAATGATGACTTTGTTAATTACCTTGGAAGACAGAACCTTGGAAGACAGTCGACTGAACTGTGCCTCCAGCACCAACCATGAACCACTGCAGGTCCGGCCAGTAATTACAGTGATAACCCTTCGACCTGCATTGGCGCAAATACCGTAACAATGGAGCACATACTGCGCGACGGTCTTTTGTCGATCACGTCTACAGCACCTATGGCGGTCGTCACGTCTCCAGTACAAGCCTACATACAGAGGACTTGCCGCTGGAAAACCTTTAGAGTGGTCGTTCACATTACAGTAGATCCCTTCACCACCACCTGAGCATGTCTCGATTTGCCAGCGTCTGTATACCTAGGTCAAGGACGTTAATGTGCCCTTCGTATGGGAAACATTGAACTTATCAGGCTGCTTGCAACTTCAGAGTCCATAACAACCCAACGTGATGTTTACTTCGTGCATTCTGTGGCGAATTCTGACTCGCTGTCGTGGCCCGCTTTGCATGGTTCGGTCAAGATCTGAGATCGCGATGGGCTTCTACTGTAGGATTGAGTGCTCCTGGTTGACGACCTTCCGATGGGACTACCGCTATCGATGAACAATGTACATTCCATGAACATCATTGTCTGTTTTGAAGCATTACGAGGGCATCGCGTGGCGTCCACACAGCAGAAAAGCGGCAACGGTGTACGCACGACACGCGCGGGCATGCGCGCACCTGCATATCTACCACGGCCAGAACTTTGATGAGTCGCCAACGTCGTACCACCTGCGCTGAGTGCAAAGCCTGCAGAGAGACTGGACACCTCAACCTTTCTCCCATCACATCCCGCAGCGGTCTAGAAGGAGATGGACGCGACAACTTGGTCGTGTTCGTGATTGACACAACGTTGCGCCGTGCTGCATGCTTGCCATATGCAGGTACACTAGTTCGTACTCGACGATTGCGTTCCCTATACACACATCCATCATCTTGAATGGCACGCCGGTGTCTCCTGATTCGGGGTGCATGGTCTTGCCCCGTACGCTTGAGTTTCAATGAAATATCTTGAAGGGGATTTCCATCACATCTCTACGGCATGGCTCACCAGATTGACTTTGAGACAATGGATTGAAAATACAACGCGAGGAGGGCGTGCTCCGATTGATTTCAGTGTCACGATCAGATCTTAGAGCTAATTTTGCGCGTTAACACCTTTCCCCCTCGGTTTTCAGCCCATCGATCACAAGCTCCATGAGCTGGCACAACGAGATGGACCGTTTCAACCGCCATTGCATTCTTTAGAAGCAAGTCAGGAACCACCAACGTCTTACGGCCTTGAAGTTCGTCATTTCTCAGAAATCAGTTGTCGTGAGAGAACGGCTTGTCATCCCGACCGAGAAATCTGGACCACGGTTATGGCTACCGTCTCACAGGCGCGTGGCGTTTGGGTCTCATCTCTCAACTCCTCTGCGCTCACATGTCAGATCTGTGTATCGTTGGATCGTGTTGTCCAGTCTGGCCTCATGCGTGTGTACATCTGACAGACCAGGAAATGGAATATATATAGGCACATGTCTCTCTCTCACTACACTTATTCCTCATCCTCATCAACACACTCGACCAACAACGAACACCAACCTTGCCAGTCTTCCCCGTCTACTTTTAGCTTCCAAAAGATTCTTCGTCACAATGAAGTTCTCTACTCTTGCCGCCGTCATCACTGCCCTCGTGGCCTCTTCTTCTGCCCTTCCGACCCCTCTCGACGCCACTGAAGACCTGATCGACAATGCCTCCACTATCGTCGCAAGCAACGCCGGAAGTGATGTCAACAACAACTTGAATGGCGTCCGCGTCCCCCGCCAGGAAACCATTACCACCACCATCGCAGGCAATGGAAACAACAACGCCGACAACAACGCGAACGGTCTCTCAATTCTTCGACGTGGAGGCATCGTGACCACGATTGCAAGCAATGGCAACAATAACCTTGACAACAACGCAAACAACCTCAAGCTTCAGCGCCGTCAGGACATTGCCACCACCATCGCAGGTAATGGCAACGGCAATCTCGGGAACAACCTCAATGGAGTGCTCGTGGAGCCTCGTGACGATGTCACTATCAGCCTGACAGGAAATGGCGACAGTGATTTCGACCATGCATTTAGCGACGAGTTTGATCACGTGTCGATTGGCATTCCGCGCGACGAGCTTTCTGGCCTACTGAATGGTGATGTCAACAACAACGACCCGAAGATTCTTGTGCGCCCCTTGGTTCATCCTAAGGTCATCGCCAACCCCACCGTCATCCCGCGCGACGAGCTTTCCGGCTTACTGAATGGCAATCTCAACGGCAACGACCCCAAAGTTCTGCTCCGCCCGGTGCTCACACCCAAAGTGACCGTCGCCCCTGTCATTTCAGGTCTCACCAAACCCCGCGACCTCAACACTATCTTGAACGGCGATGTGAACGACAACGACCCCAAGGTCCTCGTCCGTCCAGTCGTCCAGCCTAACCTTGCTGCGACCCCGCTGATTGTCCGTGGCACTCTTGACACCCTGCTCAATGGCAATCTCAACAACAACGACCCCAAGGTCCTTGTCCGCCCGGTCGTCCACCCCAAGCTCACTCTCAGCCCGGTGCTCGCGCGTGCTGAGCAGCTGAACAACAACAAGCACGAATTTGAGTCTCCAGAGATCCCTTTCGCCCAGCACAAGACCAACATCAGCCCAGCCATCGAGCACGGTGACCTCAGCAACATCCTCAACGGCAACCTCAACAACAACGACCCCAAGGTTCTCGTCCGCCCTGTCCTCGGACCTGAGATCGCATCCAGCCCGGTTCTCCACCTTTGAACCGATTTATCGTGACTCTCAGAGACAACGATGGAATGGGAAGGGTTCCCATTTTTTTTCTGTGGTTTCGCCTTGCCTGTGTGTTCTGCAATTTCGTCTTGGTTCCCGAATCGGAGTCAGTTTCCGACGAGAGTATACCCAATCAAGGAGTCTATTGGTTTTGTGTTGGAATGGACAGAAAGTGTTTGATTGCCCCAATCGATGGCAATCGTGTTTAATTAGATTTGGTATTTTCAGATTGACTTTTTCTCACCTAATAATGTTTTCTCTTGCTTCACTTTTCTCTTTGACGACGCATGTGAATGTTGCGCTACGATAAGGCACCTGGGCGTAGACACACTCAAAATGTGCTCAGGGCGAACTGATCTCACAGAGCCCTGGGGGGATATGTAGTCCGCTGCTTCAATGTTTGGCGGAGACTGGCGCACTGGCCATTGACGACGTTGGTATCGTCAGTCGCAACACACCACCAAGCTTGACCAAATAGGGTCGTGTTTCGGATCTAGGCACCGCCGGCTATGAGTTTCGTTCATCGCATACAGATTGCGACAATTGCCGCTCGGCTGCGCGGAGCTGCACGGCATCTCTAACAATTCCGTCCCCTTACCCACAGCAGCAAACATTGTTGGCGCGTGTTTTCTGACCCGAATTATTCGATCATATGACGATTCAAGATGTTCGGCAAAAGCTTCAATCCTGCAAAGGACATCAAGCCTCTTGACGGCAAGGTCATCATTATCACTGGAGGTTTGTCGCGTTGGCGCGGTGGTCATATTCTGACAACAACATATTAACGCCAAAGCAGGCAACACTGGTTTGGGCAAAGAGACCGTCCTACAGCTTGCGAAGCACAACCCGCGCGAGATCTTCCTTGCTGCGCGGACGCCGTCCAAAGCGGAGGCCGCGATTGATGAGATCAAGCAACTTGTGCCAGGAGCGTCAGTCTCGTACTTGAAACTGGATTTGACTTCCTTCCAATCCATCAAGGATGCGGCTAAGGAATTCACGACGCGATCGGACCGCTTAGATATCCTGATCAACAATGCCGGTATGTCCTTGCTCCAAATTCGTCTCAGGATTTGTTCACTAAAACCCGACAGGCATCATGATGACTCCTTATTCCAAGACGAAGGAGGGCTATGAGATCCAATTCGGAACAAACCATGTCGGCCATGCTCTCTTCACGAAGCTACTCCTGCCCACGCTGCTCAAGACTGCCGAGCTGCCGTCTGCCGATGTGCGCGTGGTCAATGTATCCTCCGCTGGACACATGTTTTCTCCTCGTCTGGTGTATGACCAGGATCGTTTGGAACGCTACCATACCGCTCGCCGATACGGACAGTCTAAGCTGGCCAACATCTACCACGCGCGGGAGTTGCAGCGACGGTACCCGTCCATTACCGCCGCAGCTATCCATCCTGGTGTCATCGTCACGGATCTGTATCTCCCCGCAGGAAAGTCGATCTTGTTCTCGAAATTCATCTTCAAATTGATGGCATTCTTTACCCCGAACGTGCAGGGCGGCGCCAGGAACCAGCTGTGGGCTGCGACCGGGCCTCTAGACAAAGTCCGAGCAGGCTATTACTTCACTCCGGTCGGAAGCCAGAGCGGTGGCTCGTTCTGGTATGGCCGAAATGCAAAGATGGCAGAACAATTATGGGACTGGACTGAGGAACAGATCAAGAAGCATGAGTAAAGTCACGAACTTCCATGTCGTCGACGTCATCCCGGCGAGAGTCCACAACACGTCCAGGTTTAGTCAGGATCATTTCGTTTGTTAAAATCGCAGATACCATTTTGCTTTCGCAGCGGCGCATATAGCCAATAATATATTTCCTTGACATGTCAATCAGCATATGACACACAAGAGGCATATTGCGAAGGTGCGCATGGCGCAATCTAATATCATCTTTACTTCGGGCCCATGTAGTTTCGTTGTTGATCAATGGGTGCCCAGGTGGTGATATCGATGAATTCCTTATAGCGGCCCGGGGATAACGGATCACCTGGGCATCCATTTTTATGACGGCGACGATGCGGGACATTTGTGCCAAGAAGCCTCACCCACCGACGGGAGTAGCCGTTCAGCACGCGGAGGACAGCGCCCACAGTCCACCAAGCGTCAAATCTGGTTACGCTCGAAATGATAGCGATTGTCGACGCTGCTGCATCTCTTGTGACTCGCGGACTGTCGATGAAACTGCTGGTCTAGTTTCAGCAATTGAGGCAGCGTTCAATACTTCAATTCCTTTCGAATTCTATTTTCAACACCTTAGCATCAGTCCTGAGGTAATCAATCGCCAAAATGGATCACGAAAAGCTCGCCCGTATGCAGAATGCTGTGCGCATCGGTATGTCCATCTTTGAGTTTGCTGCGAAATTGCGTTTGCCATTGCAGGCCTGGTCTTCATGGCGACATACTGACAATTGTTACAGGGTAAGAAATATCATCTCTTCTTCATTTCACGCGATAGAGATCGGACTGGCACTTTACGAGATATGGAGGATCGGAGTCGCGGAAGAGACGAATGGAGCAGATCTGACCAATTTCAGTGGCAAGGGTACTCCTCGGAGAAAGGTCAAGAAGGTTCATAAGAGCTCGGGTACCGACGACAAGAAGCTGCAAACAACCTTGAAGAAGATGAACGTTCAGCCCATCCCCGGAATTGAGGAGGTCAACATGTTCAAGTCTGACGGCAACGTCATTCACTTCTCTGCACCCAAGGGTAAGATGAAACAATTGAATATGGTCACACTTTGCGTGGGAGGAGGCTAAGGTTTGCAACAGTTCACGCCGCTGTTCCATCAAACACCTTCGCCATCTACGGTAACGGTGAAGACAAAGAGCTCACCGAGCTTGTGCCCGGTATCCTCAACCAGCTCGGTCCCGACTCGCTAGCATCACTCCGAAAGCTCGCCGAGAGCTACCAGAGCCTCCAGAAGGGCGCCGAGGGCGACGACAAGAAGGATGACGACGAGGACGACATCCCGGACCTCGTCGAGGGCGAGAACTTCGAGACCAAGGCCGATGTCGAGTAAACGACCACTTTCTCGGTGAAACGGTCAATTTAAGTGGCACGAGAGCCACAGACAATTCAGCGGCAGGTGTAGGCAGAGAGGAAAAAAGAAATCTACCAGCGATGTTACGACTTGTGATGTGCGCTGTCCCATGGAGCTCAGGCCATTTGCTTGGGGACACGGGCAAGCTAAATTGGCACGAATGGAATGAGTGCTATTGTACGGCGTATGTGTTACTTTGGAGACATGGTTCTCCATGACGAAATCAAAAAACATACCACAGGCTCCTTTAACTTTCTCTCTCCCCTCTTCTACTTTTTAAGTTGCAGGCCTGCAGCGTTTCGCTATTTTCCACGTCTGGAATATTATATATGAAGAGTGCTGAGGATGTCAGCGGCATTGACATCGAACATGATACTTTATTCGATATACGCTCGGAGACTGATAATCTGCACTTCGCCTGTACTACGACTTGCAGCAAGCCAGTTATTGCTATATATCAACGAGTATTACATGGTTACAGATAGAGGGTTGTGAGATAAGTGGAAATAATGCCATGCAAGCGAGCGCCAACCTCAATTGGTGCCCAACCTGCCAACAGTCAGCACTGCACAGCTTGGAGGCCAACAGACCAGTACGCAGAGAGAAGCACGATTAATGGCTTTCGTTGAGAACTATGATGGGCCTGTGTATAGTGGGAACGGTCGCAACAGTGCCCAGCAAGAGTGTCTATGGACTTGACACATCAGACAGTGGAATCTGAAGCTGGCTAGGCCGACCTCAACAGGACTCATCAGACAAATGGCGACTGACGGGATCCTGATCGCCACGTAGAGGTATCATTTCTTCGCAGTCTCCCCATCATCGTCCTGCTCAACCACCTCGCCAGTGTAAGCATCGCTGATGGCCTTCTCCAATTCCTTTGCTTTCGCACCCGTGACTGAATCCATCAGCATACCGTCCTTGAAGATATGGAAGGTAGGCATGACATTCGCGCCGAGCTCCTGGGCGATCGCTCCGGCCGAGACGCTGTCCGTGTCGTAGTTGTAGAAGCGCGCCCCGGGATACTTCTTGATCAACTTGTCCACGAAAGGCCCGATGGCTTTACACTGGGAACACCATTCGGCTGTCGCTTCGAAGACTGTGACGCCGTCGGCATTGGATGCCTTCAGATATGAGACGTGATCATGTAATTGTTCCATGATCTTGCTTCCAGATGAGACAACAGCTAAACTTGTATCGCTTGACGAGTTTCGTGGATGTTAGAAGCCATTCGCATGGAGTTGGTGGCCGTAAGCGGTTGCTTCTCTTCACTATGAGGTGGGCGCGTACGTCATATGCAGACACTTGAATTCATCCGCATGCTTGTCGCCGAGGATCTAACAGTCTAACAATTTTGGAAGGCCTCCACGCTTGTGGGTAATTGAATGGGTAGCTTCTTAGAAGTTCACGAGTACGAGCAACTCCGGATGCGAACGAGCGGCCACGGTAGGTGGGCACAAATATTAGATTTGCTTATGGTTTACAGTACAAGTATCAGCAGCACAAGAAAACATTGCCAGTCTTGATCGATCCAGGTAGTAGCACACAATCTTATGCCAGCGAATGTCTCCTAAGACAGAAAAGACGAAAGCGTTCGGGAATCTAGGCTAACATACACAGAAACTTCGTAGGAATGCATTCGCACGAAGGCGAAAAAATCGGTAGATGAGGAAGAGAAGTAGGAAGGCAGAAGGCGAAATATAAGCTATTAGCGATTACTATCGTCCCAGTTCTGCTGCCTCTAAGAGGCGTGAGTGACGAAAAGCATCAGGTCATGACTCTTGTGATCGCAGTCTATGATTAATAGTTGCTCTCACAAAAGCGGAGGGCTTTGTGTCTCTTTCGGAAATGTGATCCGGGGGGTTTGCCCTTGGTCGATTGGGGAAAAAATAGTCGTGAGCTGGCCGGACCAGCGCTGATGAACTCCAAGGTCGCATCAGGAAGAGTTGCATAGTATTCCAGCGCGATGCGCAGGGAATAGAGCTTCATGCTGGGAGCTCTAGTTGATTTCGAGCAGTTGTTGAGAAGAAGATACGAGGAGCTGCTTGACCTCTTGATCATTATGTTTGAAGATGGGTGGCATCGAATTCATCATAATTGCCCATCATTTCAGCCTTTCAAGTTGAATGAGAATTCACTTGTCCCAGAGCTGACAACCTGAGTGCCATCCGCTCTCCGTGCACGGCTCCTGCTGCGAGCACGAGTTGGGTCAAACTCTTGCTGGGAAGCACGCGGCCTCATTGCGATTGAAGGTCCTGGGGATGCGCTGGGTCCTTGTCCTCCAGTAGACAGGTGGGCAGTGTGCGCTGTGCTTGTACTGCCGTGTGCTCTGCGCTCCGTGTCCTTGTCGTAATGGTTAACGTGAGTGCGCTCACGCCTCTGCGTCGTATCCCACTCCTTGCCGCCGATAACATTACTGATCGGCGGTGCTTGGCGGAAGCGACGAGCGGACGCGGCCGAACTTGAAGCTTCATCGTCAACGAGCACAACCATCCACACGCCAACGGCACCGGAGTGGCCCAGTAGCGGCGTGCAGTGGATCCACCGGGGTCGGCCTTCGCCCTCGCCGTCCTCGTCCGGACGGCTAAGCCAACGAATCTTGGCAGTGACACCGCGTCCTTCCGCGAGGGCGGCCCGGAGGTCAGAACGCACACGGTTGCTGCCACCGATGCGATTTAGGAACGGTGATTGAAGTATGCCTGGAACGCGTAGAGATGGGGAAGTGAAAAGAATCCGTAGCGAGGGCGCCGGTCGGATGAGAAGGTACTGAAGGGTTCATGGTCAGCTTTCGTCGTATCGTCTAAGTTGCACCGTGGAGTTACTCACATGAGAATAGATACCCTCAAGCTTGCCATTGATCTTCTCGCGGATCGTTGGCGGTACGCTGCTCGGCATCTTACTTTCGTTTTCAGGATCCTCCTGCATTGGATCTTTGAGAAGCAGACGAGGTCTTCCAGATGATGGATCTTGCTCAGCGTCGTCGACGTACTCCTTGTGCATACGTCCGCCACACTTGCGCACAGTGTCGAGCTCAGCGCCGTTGAACATTTCACTCAGCTCCTGAAACTCGTCTTTGTGATATGCCTCTTCCGCTTCCTCTGGAGCATTCTCATACTCTTGCTCTTTCTCCACCATCTTCATCAGACCTTCCATCTCGCTGCAATCCTCTAGCAGACCAGAGACATCGACTTGAGCGCCAATTTAGTAGCGAATGTTGCCACGGCTATCCATCAGCGGAGCAATCATCAGAAGGTTGAGGAATGGACTTCCGTCGCGGCGGTAGTTGACGAAAATTTCGGTGTGCTCCTTGCCTTCTGCGAATGCGATTGCGAGTCTCTGAACGGAAAGAGGGTTGGTACGAGGTCCCTGCAAGAAGCGGCAATTTCGGCCAATCAAGTAATTCATTCCGTATTGTGTGGTACGCGTGAATTCCTCGGAAGCGAAAACGATTGGGTCATCCGCACGACTCGGGTCTGTTAAACAGAAAACTTCCGCCAGTCCTTCACTCGCCTCCCTCAAATGCGGCGCCAGGGTTCCAGTGATTCGTCGTTGGATACTAACGCTGACGACCTGGATCCATGTGTGCGCAATGTAGGCGGGGAGATCCTCTTGCACCAGTACGTCGAATGCTTGATTCGCCTTGTCCTCCAGTGCTGTGTTGATGGTGGGTTTTGCGACAACATTGGTGAATCCCTGTCCTTGGATCGGTTCCAAGGCTTCTGCGATCGCGTTCGCGTAGCCGATAGCCCGAATAGCTTTCAGCGCGTCTAGGTAGTAGATCAGGATCGGAATGCTCTGCGGACGATGTGTGTTCAGAAAGCCCGTGAACTTCAACAGGAGTTTGGGGTCCTCGAAGATGACGCGGAGATGTTCAGAACTGAACAATTGATCTGCTCGTTTTTCAAGCGCGTATATCCCCTGCTCCACCTCTACAGACGGTGGTCCCACCAGATCCCATGAACTCGGATCGTCTTCGATCACAGGCTCTAATGTCTGAAAATCAACATGGTCAATGCTCTTGCTCTGCAATGGCGGCAATGTGTGGACAGATGTGGCCGAGGTTTCCTGTGAGAATACGGAACCGGCACTGCTACGTGCACCTGGACCGTAGTAATCAGTCGGAATGGAGGTGTGAGAGCCCGACGACTCTTGACTTGCGCGATGGTCGGGCAGAACTGGCTCGACGAGCGACTGCATCGGTGCGCGCTGACCGTTACTACTGCTAAGAAGAGTAAGCGTTTGCAGCTTTGAGCGAGAGCCTCGTGGCACAACAGCGCAAGGCGTTGCGTCCGCGACTGTCAGACGTACCTGGTACGAGCGGGAATGTGAACGTCTGGTTTAGATGCATCGATAGCAACGCCTACTTCGCCATCATTGACGTCTCCGTCATGCAAATCGACAGAAGCTAACCCGGGACCAACGATCGAGGCAGGGGTGCTTTGGTTTTCCGATCGTTGAATCTGGCTTTCAGATTGTGTGTATGTATGACGTGTTGGCGTGGTTGGGTACCGAGTTTGGAAATCCTCGGCGTGCGGCTCTCCCGCAGCGCCGTCTGAGGGCATCGGCACACGAGTGTTATCAACACTGTTCAGACCCTTGCTATGGGTTGAACTGCTCGCAGACGATGGGATACGCTCGCCACTGTTGGTACGCTCCATTGCTCGAAGCTCGCGTCGGCCATGAGATTGATGCGGATACTGTGATGTAGAGAGTGATTAGCAAACCGATCGTCGTTGAAGTGGGCGCGCTCTCGTGCCGGTGACGAGGCAGACAATCGTGCAGTTGGCATCGTCTATGAGGTGGGACAAGGGGCGCTGTGGTCGCGGGTGGAACGTTGCCGTTGCAAAACGTTTCCATAATGAAGGGTCTGGACGAGGGTGAACAGGTTCCAATACCGTTGTGCGCGCGGGCAGGTCAAGTCGCGAAGCAGCCGGTGGCAGCAACCGGCGTGACATCAATCCAACGTCGACAAAGTTCGCGAGTAGATTCGCGATGAAGAGGCGATGTTGCTAGGTCGTAGTCTTTGGTGATGGCGATGCGTACTTGGGTAGAGTAGATGGTACGGTGGAGCGCGTTCGAGTGGGCGTCGCGACGGAGACGACGGTGCAATGGGATAATGTTAGAAAGAATGAAAGGACATACCAATCTGTAGACAGGCGCCATCACTTCGGATTCGGACACTGATGTTGGGCGCCGACCTCGTTTCAAGTCAGAGACTCTCTGAACGAAGCCGCCTATTCCGACTGCAGAGTCGCGTTTGTGAGATTCGTTGCTGTTGGACCTCGACATGCCCAATGAAGGTGGTGATGAAGCAGCGGCCAATATCAAGGGCTGCGGCACAACCTGGGACGTCACAGAGGCGCGCGGCGACATTCAGGCATGAACAGAGCGAGAGCGGTGCATGCGCAAGAAATATAGTGCGTGAGCAGCACTGCACGGTGAATTCGAGGACTCGAATGTCGCAAATGAGTGTCGAGAAGGATGTTCTTTCCGGAAGCGCAGGAAGAGAGACGGAATCGATCCGAGGAATCTGCAGGAGCGTGCCGCGCGAAGGCGAGGCGAAGCGGCGACGAGAGGAGTAGCGAAGGAGTGTGTCAAGTGTGGGGCCGATGCTGCCAGAGGATATACAGCAGATGACAATGCAAACGTCGAAGCAAGGGAAGGACAAAGACGGCCAGGAGAGAGAGTCGTGCGCGTCCGAAAGAGTGACGAAGGTGTATGTATTTGTCCGTGTATCGCGTGCGTGAGTGCGTGTGCCTGCGTATGTGTGGGTGAGGAAGAGAGTGCGCGCGAGGGACTCGAGGCCGAGCACAGGACGTTTTCGGCGACGTTGACTGTCGAAACTTCGGCGCTTCAAGGTCGCTGCCAACACACGCTATTGATGGACAAAGTTGGTACTGTAGTCGGGTGCAGGAAGGGGCTGATCGCGGGGACGCCAGACAAGAAAGAGAAGAGCCAAAACGATAAAGGTAGGTGTGATGAGGCGGAGGAAAGGGGGGAGAACAGCGATTCGAAGATGGCCCAGGAGGAACGTCAACACGCAGTGATTAAAGACAGACAGGAGCAATACCGAGTGATCGCGAGTGGACCGGCAGCACAAATGACCAAGCCAATGCGAAAGAAAACGCGCGATGCAGGAGATTCGAGACAGTTGACTAGGGAAGGACTAGCGAAGGAGTAAAGCGGCCACGGCGGGACAATCTCCTGATACTACTGTACTGTGATGCATGCACATCGGTGGATACAGCACACACACATACCTACATACATATATCCACCACACTCGCAATCCTCATCACCGCTCTGATAGCGAACAACAGGCTCGACCACCCACATACTGGTGAGACAAGATGAGATGCGCTGTATTGGAGGATGCATACAGGAGACTGGCCTTACTGCCACTTCGCCTCGTCTTCATAGAGGATAGTGGTACAGTACTTCAATTGCAACTTCCAGTATTCGTTCGCCCACTCCTCAGCAGGATTTAAGATGATGACCCCCTCCAAACCGGCCCAGAGGACAACTTTCGCGAGCAAAGACATCCTTAGCAGCTGTCAAACCAAAATACGAAAGTCGCCCTCGGGCATGAGATTCGATGCGGACGACAGATTGATGGTTCATGATCGCTGAAGATTGTCTGGTTCTCCTACCGAAATGATGGCAGCGATCGAGATGACATGTACTGTGTGGAGCATGGCGTACAGATGAGCAAACATCAGAGGCAAGCGGATATTCGTGCCAGCGCCGCCACGCTCAGGCACACACAGTAAGCGCAGGATGCCTCACGCTGGCGGCATGTTGACTGTACTGTATACGCACTGTGCTGTATTCCACGTTTTCCCATCCTCACCACCGTCCAGCGAAGTCTTCATCGGGGCACTGCAATCCACTTGAGGCGTGGACGTTGCTGACGTGTGTACGCTTTGGTTTGAATGCATAACCCCTGAAATGTTGGTGAAGCAACTAAATCCATAGTTTGTGGTCTATTCTTACTAGCGCGGCATGCGGGTTGCCCAGGTCGATGGGACAACCCTCACAGTCCAGACGCAGGTGCGCTTCTTGTTCTCAACTCCAATTAGAGGATGAAGAAGTGAAAGAAGTCCAACTTCTCGCCTCGATTCCTTTGCCTCGAGGATTTTGCGGGCTCTGCGAAACGGTGACGCATCCCTCGGTTCTTCGGCTGCCATCCTGAGGGCTTATGGGCGTTGGCATCCACTACCGACCACCGAGCAACGACCTCCGCCCGGGGAGACCAATCCGACGCCGCCGACGGCTAAGTTTCGAGGCCACCTACAGGTTGCTGTCCCTTGCTGAGGGCTCCATCGTTGTCCATTTCATTCTTATCATCATTATTATCGATATCAGTATTATCCTCTGCCGTCATCGTCATCTAGTACAGCATATCACTCTGCTTTTATTTAACATAGCTAGTTTGAACACTTTCACTGACATGCCCCAGCGTTCATACACTTCCCCATACTTATCCTTCGTTCGAACTGTGATATCAAGGATTCTAAACACGTCCGTGTCGCCGTTGCGAAAGCATGGCATCTGTCGCTTCTCCGTCCGCAATGACAAACGAAACGTCCGTATCGATTTGTCCCGATTCACGATAGCTCAGACGCGGACAAATGCTGGACTTCCACCATCGTTTTCAACAGCTCGCGTGGCACTCCATATCATCATTGAAGTAGTCCTGTTCGTGAAGTGCCAAGCTCCCCGAGTAATGCTGCATAGGGCATACTGGCATGTTTTGCGTCGGGATGGGGAGATTGCAGGTGGTTATCGAACGTTTCTCCCCTCCACGCTATGCACAGGCGATGCATTCTGGCACGTATCCCTACTGGGCTGTGTTCGGGCCAGTTCGGGATGCCATCACATCATCGATACAGTATCCCAGAAATGTGAAATGAATAAATGCGCACCAATCGCTTGTTACTCCGCTATTCGGCAAATTCAACGTGCAGATTTCCTTCTTTCAGCGATGTCCTGTTGCGTATGTCTATTTAAGATCAGGCCGCATGATAAATGTAATTACAGACGACACAGAACATGCGACCTCAAACTTACTGACTTGCAGATGTGTCATTACCACCCACACCTCAGCCTGCTCGTGGGGTCCAAACGTGGTAGCAGTAATGGATAGCTCGTCAAACATACGATGCCACGATGAAACTCTCTTTCGTCCGGACGGATTTTTTTGCAGGCGATCACTTCACACATGTCCTGCGCGCCGTATAGACGGGACGCCTTGACCATGCCGTAATCATGATGAGTCACGCAGGACGAGGGGACTTCTTCTTTCTGGTCCGCCTAATAATAAGTGAAATACTGTTAGCAAATAACGCACGCCCGACTGACTGCCCAGGTACGCAGAAGTGATCGTTTCATTCCGAGGAGCCCATGTGTCAATCCAATGATCCCGTCCATTAGTAATGTTGATCCACTATTGTAAGCAAACAGCGACCATGGTCGCGTGCGCACTCGATTCCTCTATGATGGTAAAGAAACGGCGATTTCGAATATCGAATTGTACGCCACCACTCGAGTTTTTGTGGTCAAATTGCCATTGGTGGTCACTTGTAGTACACCTTATGTGCGTGCTGAACCACTTCATGGATGGGCGCCTCCAGCGCACGTTGTGTTATTTACATACCTAGGTATCGAGGGGAAGAAACGCGAGCATTGAGGATATACCTGGTTGCATATCAGGCTCTGCTTTGGTTGATCGCAACATGTCCACTTTTCTTTTGCTCTTTGCACGAGCACAGGTAGCATGGCACGATATTGGAGACGTGTCTGCGCTTTTGAACGAGTTCGCCTCAATGATGTTGCGTGCCACAAACAAGCGATAGAAAGTCTGAGCATGGCTCCACGGGCTGACAGGTTACCTTTCGGTCGTTTGCATGTCACACCCACAGTCTCGAGTCTCTCGACTTTGAGTGTTGGCGCACATTTGATGAATTCTCAACGTCCTAGGTTCCTGACCAAGGTATCCTTCAGCCGAGTGTTATCTTCGAGTGCAACAAGGTAATGCCGAGACCTGGTCGTTGAAGGACGGTAGCGTGTTGATATCAACGGGTTCAGGCCCGTGGCGCTGCAGAGCCACATCACCAGAACCCTTATTGCGGGAAAATGCGTTATCAACCACTCATCGGCAGGCGACTTGAAAGCCGAGCGGTTCCAAGGCAACGGCTGGCGACTTTTGCTAGGAATCGTCCAGACATCTGATTTTCATGGGTCCCGAGGTCGGCAGCACGTATAAGTGGGCTCTTGCTGGCTCTATAAATACTCCGTAGTCCAATACTCTCGGGTTGGGGGTAACAGGAACCCTATACACACCTGCACCTGCAAATTGCTTGTCCACGCTCCTAGCACCCAGGTACAATTTTTTACTGTAAATACAATGATTTTACAATCGATGGATTCTCCGTCCTCGTCTTCTGCTATTGTGATTGCGATGAGTCGGAGGAATACCAGATTTCAGAGAGGCAATATCTGCTGAAACGAGGTAAATCCGCGGCTGCCATGAGCATTCCCGGTGCGATGAGTCAGGCCAGAAGAGCACACTCAGGTCGTGTCAGCGCATGACTGAGTTGAATGTACTGCAAGAGTACGGGTTACTCCTAAATGCATCACCAAATCAGGACAACGTCCTAGCTGTACTACGAGTGATTCGTACGCTGCTCCAATCCAGCATGTACGGATTTGGGATGTCGCAACAGGCCACAGTGAGCCTAGCTTTCAAGTTTGGAAACATGACCCCCGACGAAAGCAGCATTGAATGGGTTGACCTCGAATACTATTTACAATCGTATCTAAGACTGATGAGTCTGAGACACTCGCAGGGCTATCTGGTTCGCCGTAACCCAGTCTATGGATCCCCACAGCTCTGGGTTTTGTTTTGAGTCTACAGCGTGTTTCAAAGCCAGCGCTGTCTGCCGTGCCCATCGTTCCAAAGAAACCCCGCCAACGCCCGTAGCCAGGGGCGTCATCAGGATCGAATTGATTTTGCCGTCCTCGACAGCGCTGCGATTATGACGTTTGATGGCAACAAGCAATGACCATATGCAATTGTAGATCACCTCCCGGTCCCAGTTTACGTCTTGTGGCGTGTGCATCGTCGGACAGAGGGCGATATACTTGCACCCCCAGTCTACTCCGTTATATCGACCTTTGCCCTTGAATGACGTCGGAATGGTTGCAATGTAGCATTGACCCGGGGGAAGATAGCCATACGAGAAATCATACAGCTGAGCTTGCACCGCTCGTGTCAGTGCCAGATAATCATCCGATGGAGACCAAGCGCGGGAAATAGCATCATCGAAGCCACCGTCAAGCCTAGCGTATGAGTTGGCAGGAGACACCACGAGGTCAAATTTGATTTTCGGGTCAAGCTGAGACCTAGTCCATCAATCAGTATGCTGGTTTTCTTGCGGAAGGTGTGTCGGGCCTTCGCTTATTCTACGTACAGACTAGCCTCATGGATCTCGTATGAGACAGAATCTTGGAGCTGTTCCCTTTCGATGTGCCGCCTGAAAGTATCGCCAGCTCCCTTGTCATGGGCCAGAAGATAAATGTGCGGCAGATCGAGTAGGTGGTCCGCGGCCGCCATTTTGCCGAAGTCGCAGCGAAAGGAGTGTTTCCTCAAGCGAAGGTAGATGTGCGATGTCAGTTTGAGTCTGTTGACGGCGTAGAATTTACAGTGTTACGAGGAAGCGCGATATATAATTCACCGTCATGACTCAAGTGCAGGCAATGATCAGGGATCAAGCCGACATGTGTCGATCAGGCAGTGAGATTCTCAGCGCGGAGATCTGGGCCCAGGCATCAATTGCTGTGCCTGTGTGATGACTCATTTCGTCATCCTTCGTTCACATCGCTGACGGGCGCAGTCAACGGATGTGCACTTCGAATGACCCCGCGGACCTGGATATCCGAGTGTTGAGGCCAAATCACATGGCAGCGTATATGCAGGAACCCGCACTCCCATCGTAGGGCTGTGAACCATTGATCCCACCTGTAGTAGCCGCTCAATCTCGCTCACGTGCTATGATCGTTCAGGGCACCGCTCGTGCATTGCAGAACGATACAAGGCAATTGAGTACGGAACATGCGATATGGAAATATTGCTAGTTTTCTACTCCATGTTGCGGACATTTGCAGATCAAAAATTTACCAAATCAAATTCACGATGATCCGGATTCATGCCAGATATCGAATCCATGGGCTAACATCGGGATGTGGCCGGTTCGCATGCGGATGATAAGTTTCGGGGCTTGCTAGCGCGTCCGGGCCGGCCCAGGGACCTTTGGCTGTAGATGACTAATCCTCAACTTCGGAACATTCCGTCCCGTGCTACCACCGCGTCGACGTAACAGCTCAGGACGCGGTCACCTATCATCAACGACGACGTCGCATGGATCACACTCCTTCTACCAGACCGCGATTGCATATCAGTACCGATGAAGCCCGACACAGACTCTCCAAGCATCTGCGATTGGAGCCGAAAATTTCGAATCTAGCCCCGTGGAGCTCATCTCTGCCGTCGTTGACCCCACCGAACCGACACTAACGCGCCGATTCCTGTACTATCGCCTTCGCTATCATGGTGATCGCAGCAAAAGCGCCCCGGCGTGTTACACGAACTCCTCATCGTCCGGTTCGCGCCCACGTTTCCATAGAAGCCGCGACAGAGCCCCCCAACAAGAAGCGCAAATTCCTCCCTGGAGGACCTGGAGGAGGAGGGCGGTATTTCGACAACGAAGGAAATGAATTCAGTCGCGAAGCAGCTCTTGCTGCAGGTCTCATCCAACCTGAAACGACACCGCGGATGCGATCGCGGCGAGATCACACTATGACTGGACTAAAGACCGTTGCGGAAGCTGACGTGACTGCTTCACAACGTCGACCTGTCCGGGTGAGGCGAGAGCGCCCCGAAAGATATGTCCCGCCACCGTCAACGCCACGGCCGCGTTACAGTAATGCTGCAGCAGCGGCCGCGGCCAGTCAAATGAGTGATGGGTATAAACCAAGGGAGGAGAGGAGCTGGGAGGATTTCCATCCCGATCTGGAAATCGATGCTGAATTACCGCTCTTCACAGCCGACGAAGTCGACGGAAGGACTGCCCACATGGACGATGGACTCCCGCAATTTGCACTCACCAAGCCTGACCCCGAGGGCGCAAGTGACGAGCGTCTGGACAGAACAAATGGGATCGGTGAAAGCTCCACAGTGATGCTTCCCACAGACTCACAGGCTTCGTTGCCAGTCAAGCGTAGGCCTGGAAGACCACCTCGACGCCCCGAGTCGATGTTGAGCGGGCTTGGATCACCACCAGCTCCTCGCATCGTACCGCTTCCAACGCACAACCCCAAAGAGCGCCTCAACCTTCCCAAGCCATCTTTTCGGAAGTACAATCATTTCTTGCAATATGAGGAATCACAGAAAGAAAACAAGGACAACTATGTCGATAGGACGATGGCGCACTATGGCTACCAGGAAACCGATCAATTTGTGCTACCATCAAAGGTGCTCATCAGACTCTCGGAGGCTCAACAGGGTGAGGACGACGCAGAAGTAGGTCTGAGGCTAGAGAGCGATGGACCTCTGGAGCCAGGCAATGTGACGACGCCCATCGTAGGGCGGGTCGAATATGACATGGATGAACAGGATGTTGCTTGGCTCGAGGAAATGAACGAGCAACGTAAAAAGGAGGGCGTTGACGCCATAAAACCCGCCATCTTCGAAATCACCATGACGCAGATCGAGAAGGAGTATCATGCGCTAGAGAAGAGAATCCCCAAACCGCAGCCTCGTCACGCGCAGACGCATAGGCCGCGGTCAAGCTCGCAGGCGGCCGTGAATGGAGATCCAAATCCACTTGGGGACGAACCAGATAGCAAATGCTCGATCTGCGATGATGGAGACTGTGAGAACACGAACGCCATCATATTCTGCGATGGATGTGATCTCGCTGTTCATCAAGAATGCTATGGCGTACCTTTCATACCGGAAGGGCAGTGGTTTTGCCGGAAATGCAAAGAGATCGGGCGCGGAACACCCACCTGCATATTTTGTCCGAACGTCGATGGCGCATTCAAGCAAACAAATACACTCAGATGGAGTCATCTACTGTGTGCCATTTGGATACCAGAAGTGACGATTGCCAACATGACGTTCATGGAGCCCATACAGGATGTGGACAAAGTTCCGAAGAGCAGGTGGAAGCTTGGATGCTACATCTGCAACCAAAAGATGGGAGCGTGCATTCAATGTGGTAATAAGAATTGTTACCAAGCTTTCCACGTCACCTGTGCTCGTCGAGCGAAACTCTTCCTGAAGATGAAGTCGCAACAGCAGGGCGGCATTGATACTTCGGCACTCAAAGCATTCTGCGACAAGCATGTACCCCAGGAATGGAGACGTATGCAGGACACAGACAGCGCCATCGTAGAGGCGAAGCGTTGGTATCGGCATAATATGAAAGATCGCAAGTGGGCGGATAGCCAGACCACAGCCATCGAACTGGGAGCCCTACCGCAGCCTGACGGTGGGCCTGTCGGGGACGCCACTACACTTGGTGACACTATCGCGGTGCAGAAGCGTCGTCGTACCAACAACAATAGCAGTGGATCTACTGCTGCCAGCGTAGGCCAATCTCAAGCATCGGGCTGGCGTCTTGCCAATTCTGGCGCGCCAGTTGTGCCAGCTGTTGTGTACGCAACGGTGGAAGCAGGTTTGGTGCGATTCACAATTCGCAAGCGCAAAGAATTCGTTGAGAAGGCCTGCAAGTATTGGACCTTGAAACGAGAAGCCAGGCGCGGCGCTGCTCTCCTGAAGCGTCTGCAACTGCAGCTGGAGAGTTTCTCCACGATGGAGATTACTCGTCGTGACTTCGCGGCTATGGGAGCGGTGGGAGGGCCTCGCCTTGAGAGGAGGATTGCATTCGCGGAAATGCTGCAGCGAGATATCGGTCATTTGACGCAATTATGCACTCAAGTCAAATTGCGTGAAGAGCTGCGCCTGAAAGAGCTTGAGAATCTGCGCGAGTTGGTGGACACAGTCTATTTCCCGATGACGCCACTCCTTCGGCCGATACTGGACCGCGCACAGAAGTAGGTTCTGATTACGATAGCACCATTGACTCCTTTCTAACCACATCACAGGCTGGACGATAAGAGCCAAGTATTCGCGGCAGGATTCGAACTCCTATCGCAACGGCTGCACGAGCGATACTACACCTCAGTATCTGACTTCTCGCGCGATCTCTCTCATGTATTCAATCAGGTGCTGGGAGGATTCGACAGCACAGAAGCTCCCACAGATGGCGATATTGAGGCAATTCACAGCAAACTCAACGAAATTCCCTCTCGGACAGCTGAGCATAATGCCTTAAGCCACGAACAAAAAGAATTGAAAAAGCTGGCGAAACGCATTGTCAAAGCCGTGAAAGAGCCGCTCGAGGCAGCGACACGGAAGGAAGCTCAGCTGCGTGCCCGCGAGATGGAGGAGGAGATCCGCAGGCTCGATTCTATGCCTATTTTCGCTTCTGCTGCTCAGGCTTTGGAGCCAGACCTCGAGGATGAAGATCTAATGCCCGCCAATCATCGAAGCGACTCCAATGGATCGGCGGGTACGGGCGATGTTGCCATGCCGGATGCTGAGGAAACCGATGCGGACGCTCTCGATTTCCCGATCAGTACATCCAAAAACACACCACCTGCCTCCAAGAGCGGTAGCGCTGCCTCACACTTTGACCATGAGACCACCAACAACGGATCCAACGACGCAAGATCTAAATCGAAGCCCAACAGCCCTGCCGCACCCTTGTCGCCGCCCATATCTCGCTCTTCAGTTGCGCCCCTGGGATCAGCCCCTCTTCATCTACATGCTTCATCCGCCATGGAGCTCACATTACACCAGCAACACCCTTCTCCTCCCACGTCGGCTCCTGCTCATGATGTATTCGCTCAAGGAGGCGTCCCGTGGTACCTTACACCTTTCGATCCTGTCGGGACCACGATACATGAAGAGCAATACATGGGTCGAGCTGTGCTCCGTGACATGTCCGAAGAATTGTCTGACATGGACGAAGACACCCTGACGGAACTGGCACCACCTCCGGATCTCGATGCAGAAGGGATTCATGGTGTCTCTATCACCAACGGTGATACCGGCAATTTCGCTACCGCTTCGAGCTCGACTGCCGTGTCCGTGGCGCAGAAGCCAGCAAGCAAAACGCCCCACCGTCGACGTGTCGGGCGCAGGGCGCAATGGAGCCGACCCCGACGCTGAGAACCCTGCCTCAAAACCATCTGTTATTCTTCTTCAGCTTCTCATCACTCACACTCTGCCACGCGACCTCGGATCCGCCTGCCAATGCCGCTTACGACACAACCCGAACTTTCACGCTTTTAAGTCCATCTTTTCTTAAACTGCCCTGGAGGCCAGCAGACCCGAAGAAGACAAGCCATAATCCATCAGTGTTTGAGAAACGGACTGCAGTCGACCTGGATGTCTGCTCGTTTTGGTCCCTCTCTGACTGCATTGGCTGCGGCCTTCATGATATCGGGTTATTTCGGGGTGAAGTCTCTTTCCCATTTCCTCTCTCCAATTTTTACCACAAGTGTTTTCGGGTTTGTTAATTAGCGTTTGCTCCTCCAGGACTTGGCGCAGAAATGCTGTTGGCCGCGTCAGCTGTGTAGCACAGGTTATGATCTTTTTCTCATTCGACACGAAGTGTATTATCGATTGCTTTATTCCGTACTGGCAGTTCAATGGAGAATCATCTATGTGATGAATTTTATCCGCACATCTCGTCCCGAGCAACACTTGAAGCCTGATGGGATACGTCCTCAGATCGAGCCGCTAAAGGCCACTGTCATGATCGTGCTCACCGTGTCAAGGTTTACATAAACCGTTTGTTCTCCGCTTACGACTCTTCTCACGAACGGTATGGCCGATTGTCAGTGCATCCTGTCCATAGATGCTGCTCCTGTCCGACATCGCCCATATGCTACGATTCCTCACGGCATTTCAGCGCCTGAACGTTGTTTCACACCCGCATGTGTACCAAATCCATGAACCACCACCACCACAATTGTAAGGCGCTGAATCACGAAGTTTCCTGATCCATCTTGTTGATGTGACATAATCGCGCAAGACGACATGCTCGTGGGAATCACGAGGAAGCTTGTTCTCCCGCAAGTCAGAATTGTTGGGTGAGACACTCGAAGATGCATGATCTGTGATTCCAACAGACTCATCCGCCATCCTCGAAAGTGGCGACCTGCTTCGCAAGCTGAATGAAAAATCCCTGATTGGTCATGCCAGGACTCACTGTGAACAATTGGTAATCAGTAAACTTGATATCCAATGTTCAATGCATCACAGTCTTTAATGAAACGCACCTTTTGCTCCCCATGCCCCTCCGCTGTTACGGGGGGCATCCGGTGTCGTCGTTGGTGGAACTGCCGGTGTAGCAGCCTTGTAGGAGCTAAGTGCAGGCTCACGAGCCAGAAACGCTTTCACTTCGACAGCGTTGAATCCGTGCAAGGGAGCGTGTGTACGCTCCGATACAGCGAAAGCGTCGAATGTGTGCTGTATTGATCCATTGCCCGCGTTTGCAGCTGAAGGCGACACGAGGTTGCTGTGGCTAGTTTGAACCTGGCGCTGAGTCCAAGCATTGCCAACAGGCGGCCTGGCCTCCTGTGGGGCTTGTTGTTGTTGTTGTTGTTGTTGCTGTTGCGCGAGTGTCTGTTTGGGTAGTGCCGGCGGAGGAGCAGAGTGTTGCTGCGACTGACTCGGCGAGGCGTTTGAAGAGCGGTTCTGGGGTGTGCGGGACGTCAACCCAAGCTGGTGGTGCTGTTGTAATTGCTGTCGACCACCTCGACCAGCAGTTTGCCAAGCACTATGAATGACAAGAGAGAAGATCCACGGTCAGCGCACTTGCATTCCTGGTCGTTGAAGACAGGCGATGTGTCATGTTAACGCGAAAGTATGAGGAGCATGTACCGATTGCCCAGAGATGGACTTACTTCGGATGAGATGAGGAAGACATCGTATATTGCACAGTGTCGAGGGTGCTCGTTGGACTCCCGCAGTGCTGAAACCTTTCGGCTTGTTGGCTGGAGCGAAATGCGGCTCAGAGGCTATCACGAGTGCGACTCCTCGAATTTGTAGGACGCCTGGGTAATCCGTCTCATACGTCGCGAAGATTGACTTCGCAATCCTGCTGAACAGATGCCGCCGTACAAAGAAGATCACAATTGCTGCCCGCCGATCAGTCCGGAGAATGGTGAGAAGACGAGCTGTGACGCAAGGGCTTCGGCATTACGAAGTCCTGCAGGTGAGGACCGAACCGCAGTGCGGGATTTTGCGCTGGCCTGCCATCGTTCTGGATCTCCGACGTCTCTGCAGTGTGGCAATAATTGTCCGGTGTAACTTAGAGCAAGAACTATCAACGGAAAACTCATTCAAGTCGTTGGCATTGGATAATCAAGCATTGTGCGACGTTAGTACCGCAGACTTTGTACATTTGATCCCGAACAAGGCAAACGAATTGGGCGGCTTCAAATGACAGTCGTGGGACGGGCATTTATTTGAGACCTTGACAACGACTACCTTCGGACCTTCCAACCGGCATAAAACGGATTTTCATCTATGCCTCGGCGACACTGAACAAGGTAGCTGATAGTATTGGTTTTGCACCTCTAGCTCGCAGACCCACACCCTCTATCCAGTGAGGCAACATCAAGACCTAGTTTTGGTAACTTCAATGCATCCTGTTACAATATTGCATCCTGTTGCAATATACGCGGCTGCAGCGAGGACTGCTCAAATGCATGCTGTATTTCCCGCGAGATCGTCGTCAAGCACTTTCCCAATTCTTTGACACATTAGCGGGCAATCTCACAAAAGTAATCGTATGGGTCTCACCTTGCACTAGGCAACCACTTGCTCTCCGGGGTGAAGTACCAGGTCAACACTCCAAAAAGGGTGATGGCGGCGAAGATGACTGGAGAGTAGTTGAAAGTATCTCCAGTCACAGGGAAAATCAAAGGCGAGAAGAGCACACAAGCAAGGAATGTGTTCCAGACCAGCGCAATGCAGCTCACAGTCCAAGACCAGCGGCCGAGTGACCAGCGAGCATTTGTGAAGCTCTTCGGTGTGAGGAATACTCGACCAACTATACAGCGTGAGTCATTGCCATCTAAGTCACGGTAGATCAGCGGCACAACTTACATGCGATGAGTGCGTACGCGGTGATTGTTGGGACACCAGCTGCGCTAACCAGGGACGTGAAAGCCACAGGAGAGGCGAGAATGGTGCAAAGGATCAATCCGGCGACGACGTGCATGACGATGACGGCGTTTCTGGGCTCTTTCTTGTCCGAGACCTGCGAGATCCAACCGGAGTAGGGAAGCACACCGTCTCGTGCGACGGCCCAGATAAGCCGAGAGCTGGCTACACCGGCGATAGTTGTATTGAACATAAGTCCGATGATGCAAACCACGTTCATGAAGACATGGCCGTTGCCCATAGACATGGCGTAGATTGCAACAAAAGGCTGCGGAATGTTCAGTTCGTACAGAGCGTTGAGTCCGTCAAGATCAGGCAGGCAAAATAGGAACAGGATGACCAGGGGAAATCCAATTAGCGCCGATGCTGCAGCTGACGTGAAAATGCCTCGTGCGGCTACCAAATTTGCATCTTTGGTTTCTTCTGAAATGTGACCAGATGCTTCGTATCCAACCAGAACTCCTGCTGTGACGAAGTAACTTAGCATCCAGTTCCACACGGGAGGAGCACCAGTGTTGTTGTAGGTCTGTGTGAAAACATATGTCGCATCCTGAAATCCGTACGTCTTGGAGACGGCGATGGGCAGCCAAATGACGTTCAAAAAGAAGTCGAGCAAAATGACACCAACTGCGACACGGAAGATGGTGCTGTATGACTTGGGACTTAGGTAATTCGCGCTCAACGAGAGAAACAGAATGACCTCTGCCACGATCCACTGGACAGCACGAAAGCGGATGTCGTCAGTGTCTGTGGGAAAGTCCAGTCCGAACACTTGGATCTCTGAGAGCATGAAATTGGCTGCCGCCTGGCAATTGGTGGCAATGAAGGTAGTCCATGCCGTAGTGCTCCACCAGGCCACAATAAAGCCGAATAGTCGACCATAGCGTTTGCCGCCAGCTTCAGCAGCCCAGAAGTAGATGGAGCCGGCTGCAGGAAGTGCAGAGCAAATCTCTGACAGCATCGCTGCGGTAATCATAACAAAGATGCATGTGACTACATAACTCGACCTGTGCTGGCCTGTCAGCATCAACCTGATTCTGGATCCTGCTTCGCTCAATGACTGTACCAATAGGCGGCGGGGCCACCGGCTCCAACACCGATCGTGAATGTTGTGCGGATTCCACCGACGGAGTAAAGCGCAGCTGGGTATTCGATCAATACAGGGATCTGACATGAGGCAATTGCTTGTCGTACCGAAACTGGCTGCGAAGCTTTCAAAGAACTTCCATTGTCGATGCAGGGTCTGCGATCGATGATGTTAGCATCTTTATTCGACGTCCAGTATATTTCGAGTTGAGAATGCGCACCTGCTTGTATCCGAGTGATTGCTGTTATATATTAGCGCAAAGTGTTCGTATCGCGAGAGGGATGGGAGTGACATCGATGCATGTTGGTCATAGCAGCTCCATTTCGCGCAAATTACTGCGATTCAAGTTCAAGACGGTATGATCTCAGCCTCTCGAGACTCATGATCACTCCCACAAGCTCAAAGTCGCGAGTGGGTTGGTGGCCACGACGGCACGATGGTAGGCACCCGCGTGCGATGACTTCTTGACACTTCATGCCTTTTCATGACGACTCACTGAGAGCACAATGAAGATGCCTTGCTAGGACCGCCATATCATACAGCCGCGTTGAGCTCCCAAACGCGTCTTACCAAGTAGCGCTCGTCGGCATCGATGGTGCTGTCCTCCTCGATTGCGTTTTGATCGTGGTGAAGGAGGTCCTTGTCGCTAGTGCCTTTGGAAGTCGCGCCAGAAACGGGCGCATGCTGTGTATCCGACGTCATTGCTCGAGGTATGGCAAAGCGAATGCCCACGAAATTCAGTTAAATCACGTAGAACAACTTGACAAACGATACCATAAATGCACTCAACGACGACGTATGCAAGCTTTTATATCAAGCTTGCGGTCTAAAAGAAGAAAAACATATCTAGCCGACATTGACTTTTCGGACTACACCTGTAAACGGCCAAATCGGCCGGTCACCCCACCACACATAGTGACATGCGATCGAACTAAGCGTACTAAAGAAATCTCCCACGCGGCAGCACGCTTTCGCGTGTGGGCGAAAGGCGCAAGCTGAGCCCAGCACTTGATGTCCACGGGTTGATTGAAATTTCTCGCGGATCTCGAGCGGTTGTTCAGTTGGGCCACACATCAGGCAGGCATGAGCTGAATTTCGCACAAAATAAATGCCCAGGTGACAATTTCTTCGGATTTAGCTCTCTGCATATTGTCGCACAGGCAGTGTGAACATGACTGACGGCTGTCATCGCGTGAACGATAGCTATCACAAGCATTGAATTTTATTTGCTGTTCTGTTCAGCCCGTCTTCTCCCGCAATTGCGGCACCGTCCACCAGTCGTGAAAGCGCTTGCAAGGCACAACGAGCTCCACGATATCCCCTAGATATGATGCATCGAGCACTCCTCGCTTCTTGCAAATCGAATTCAGTTGTGATGCCACAACGGTTGTTGCAACGCAAACGGTCTCGAGCTGCTTGATGTCCTTCTGCCAGCTTGTTTCCGTACCGATGTATCTCGCTTGCACGGGCGTGTACATCTTGAGCTTCGACAGCAACGTCTTTGCCTTCTTTACGAAGTTTGGGATGGTCTCGCAAATCTGGGATAGGTTTAGCTTTTTGGAATCCTTGGCCTTTTGCATATCGGCCAAAGAAGGCCAGCGATGAGGCTCGGCTCTGAGAAACGGCTTCATTCGCGCTTCATATCTAAGGCTTGCTGGCGTGTAGTCCTGATTTGCGGTGCCGATCACGCCGGTCTCTTCAAGCAAGATGTATAAATCTGCGAGGCAAGTAGCTAATCCCGAGACGATTTCAAGTTGATCTCTAACACTTTCCAAATGGATCAATGCCACTTCGCACTCGTCCGCTGCGTCATTATTACCGCTCCCTTGTAGTCTTTCCAGCCTGTCCCTCATGAACATTTCAGAACGCGAGATACCACGAACGGCCTCCTCTGCGACCTCTGTCAGGACCATGTAAATTGTGCTGAGCTCGTCAGGCAGGTATAGGTCTGTTTCAAAGCCAAGCTGGATGACATATTGCGCAATGCGGTTCCTGAAAATGGTGACCCACAAGGACATTGGCTGTAATTGGTGCACTTCACCAAGGCTATCAGTGGTTTGTCGTGGAGTAATGAGTTGCGTCAATCGGGAATCTGCTTCAATCGCATCGCACTCGAGATCTGCGAGTGCCGAAAGGAACTGTGTCAGACGTCGACGAGTGCGGCAACGATTCAGGCAAAGAATTCTGTAATAGTTCAGATAGTCGTTGAAAGCTCTGGACATAAAGCCTTCGATTATCCTTGAAGCTTGATAACGGATGTCGGCAGTGTCCTCGACCTGGAATGATGAGAGATCACCCAGGGGATCCCCGGCGAGAACTAGATCTCGAATGTCAGCTAGTAATAGATCAAACTGCGGAACATCGTTCGCAACTCTGTCCTCTGTAGTGAGAATATCTTGCATTTTGGCGCGAGCGTAGGTGTTTGGGCTGGGCGACCGATAGGCGAATGTCCAAGTGGCTCTTTGGAGGCTATGCGGATTTTGTCGGACCCAAACGGAAGTCAACTCAAGAGCTGCGATCACATCCTCGCACATGTGGAGCCAAACTGCCCGGCTTTCCTTCCAGGACATTGTCGGCAATATTCTCGGCGGTGTGCTTGTCGCCAATTGACGTTGGACTTTGTCCGAGAAAGCGGCAGAGACCGGCTGCAGCTTTTGCTCAATGTCGTCGAGTTGATTCATCAAAAGCCTCACTGTCTGCCACCCTGCCAGACTGCCTTCTTCAAGCGCAAATAGTGTCTCTTGTCGAAGCAGGAGCCTGGCCCTCAAGGCATTTTTCGTGCTCTCTTCAAACCTGGGACACAATCATCAGTATTACCCTTGCTGCAATTTATGCTTGCTTGCAGCGTTGTATAAGAGATTGCTTCATGTCGTAAATCTGTCCGCACAGGTATTTAAAACCACCCATGGATGTACTTACGAAGATTCATCTATCCAATTGATACTGTCCGCAACGAGCATTACTGCCTCTTTCACCTCTAATCTTGGCAGCAATTCTAGGCCGAAAAGATAGGTGACAGTATCTTCCTCCTCGAAAGACACATGCGATTGTATCAGTCGTAACATCAATTGGACAGATTTGATGAGACCAATGCAGTAAGCACGAAGTATGTTTAGAACCAGATGAGTACGTTCGTCTTGCTTCAGATCATTTTTCGTGTGAGGTTGTTGGAGGTTGTACGGGTACGAATTTGTTGGCGATATCAATCGAAAGACATGCAGGGACGTGAAGACGTTCTGAGAAAGAGGATATCCAAGCAAGAACATCGCTTCCAACTTGATAAGCTCATCCATAATCCACATGACTTCAGACGCAGAAAGGCTTTTCGACACGTCAAAATCGGCTTCTAAGGAGTCACCAAGAGGAACACTGCCACTATCCATCTTCGGATCCATAATCTGTTGGCGAATTTGAGCGACTTCATCACGCTTCAGCTCGATTCTAACAGACCTCGAGAGCGCCAACAGCCTCGAACAGCGTAAACTCCGCATCTATGACTAGATCACCTGGCCGAAGGAGTCCTGAAGCTTCGGCAAATGCGTTGGTGACATCGCGAATCTGTCGCTGCGAGAACATGTTCCGCATGTTGTCATGTTCTTGTTGAATTCGCGCTTGGGCAGCCGATGACATGACCGTGCCATCTGCTATCGCAACCTTGGTCTAGAAATCCGCCGTTATATCTGCGCCGATGGCAAGACGTGTTGCAGACAACTTTATCAATTATCACTCGATTGTGGGTGTTCCATATCCGGAGACCAAGTAGAAATACAGCGTCCACAGGCAGTCCTGGAGGTCCGGCTACACTCTACCCTGAAGCTGCAGCTCTAGGGTTCTTAGATGAAGGAAAGCTTGGCAGGCATCCGCAGACGTTCATGATGTTATGTATACACACATATTACAGGTAATATTTTCCTTTTCAGCAGCTGCAACACTTGATATGTGGCAGTCATGCTCTATGGAAGTCGGTCTTGCGTTTTCCGGATGCACATCCACCGTCTGTTCCTGCTCCTACTAGTCATTCCCGACACCCCGAACCTTTGCCTGCTCGAATCCGGACCTTCTTTACAATTCCATCATGGCTATGTCGTACACTGACTGAGTTCATGCGGACGGCTGCGCAGCCTCTTTGGTGACCTGGTCGATGGGCTTTGCTTCGGACTGCTTGCCGTTCTGTACAAATCCGTGATCAGCTCGATCAATTCTTCGCCGCTCGCGAAATGAATGGCGGTACTCACTTTCCAGAATGCGACACGAAGTTCGGACTCTCCACGACGTTCAGCCTGGATGCGCTTGTCTTCCTTGAGGGAACGGCGCAACACGCGGCCGCTGATGGCAAGGAGCCTGTTGTAGCTGTCGAGGGAATCGGCGTCAGCAGAAGCAATGACACGCGTGGGTCGCCGCGTACCTGATGCCAGCGGCTTTGTACGCAGCAGACATTTTGTGTGTTGCTTGATTGTGAGATGATGTTGGTAGTGGCAATCTGACCATTCCAATGCCCGGAAGTCCTGACAAGAAGGAGCTGCTCGTACCCTCGGGATCAAGCTTGGCACGCCGAAAGCTTTGACCAACTACAGAAGTAAGCCGGTTGAACATGCATTGGCAGGATGTCAAGTTTGAAGGGAGATCTCTACATAACAATACGAAAAGTTTTCGTTCTACCACAGTACGTTACGTCTCGTAGCATGTATCGCTCTTACAGGGAGAGACGATGTATGGAGAAATGTGATGCGCTCTGGACTTTGCAAGTCGCGCAAAGCGTCGCGTCATTTGCCGAAATCTGTGACAAAACATGTATTTGGCCCAAGTAATTCCGTCATCTGCTTTTGTGAGGGCTTTATATTGGTACAGCGTAGTATATGCGCCAAAATGAGCAACAAAAGACTCTATCGATAGAATATTTACACGGTCAGGCCAAGCTCCTCTGCGTAAGGAAGCACGTAAAGGTCGCCCACTGCGCTGACGGATGCCTTGTTTTCCAAAATTTCTTTGGCGTATGCCTTGACCTTCTCAATGCTTGAGCTGTCAATGGCAGATGCAACATCCTCAGTTTGGTAAGGCTTGCCATCACGAACAACGCCGGCGCCAGTGAGAGCGACGCCAGCCTGGTTACCAGAAGCGTACTCGAACTCCTTGAATTTCGCGAGGGCTTTCGCCTTCTGGAAGTCCTCCTTGCTGAGGTTCTGGGCAACGCCCTTCAACGCCTCCACAACTTTGCTGGCGCCCGAACGGATGTCGGCCGCGGCTCCGTGAAGAGTGATGGTCAAGAGCCCGGCATCGCTGTAGATGTTGGACTTGGTGTCGACACGGAGAGCGGGCGTGCCCTCGACGGCTTTGGCGAGCAGAGAGAATCCGGTAGACCACTTGATGGATGATACACCACCGAGGAGCTCGGCAAGGATGGAGACCTCGGGCTTGTAGCTGGAACCGGTGGGAGCGCTGGATCCCGGAAAAGCCAAGACAAGAGAGTTGCCCGATGCGTGAGCGATGCGCTCCTCACCACCGAAGTATTTGGATTGCGTGGAAGAGAGCTCTTGCGCAGGCTGTGCCGGGATGCCGCCAAAAAATTCACCGGTCCACTTGCTGAGTTCACCATGGTCGGCACCGTTGGCGACGATAGCAAATGATGGCTTGGCATACGCAGAGGCAGCGAACTCTTGCAGTGACTCGGCGTTCAAGTATTTCTTGTAGACGGATGAGGTCGGGTAGAGGGACTCTCCCAGACCACGGTGAAACGCCAAACCATGTGCACTATCGACAGCCAAAGCTAGAGTGTCTGCAAGCTGTTTTTTGTGGCTGAGTTCGAGCAGAGGGAAGATCTCCTCATGGAAAACATGTGCTATTGCGTGTCAGCGAAGTCGTAAAGAGTATCTGATGACTGTGATGCTAACGCTGGTATTTGGTCTGCGTAGCAACCTCGGCAAGCAGTTCAACAAAGTATGGGAGGTCGTCGCGAAGGAACTTGGCGCCGACGATGAGGCCTTCGCGTGTGTGCGTCGAGAAGAGCTCAGCACCGAGAAGCTCAGACTCGCGCTGTATCCGAAGTGTTGAGCGGTTCTCAGTGGACTAGGCAAATGCTTCATTAGTCCCGATGACCGAACCCATATCGCACACTCTTGCTAACCTTGAACGCGTAGCGGTTAAGACCCTCGGTGAGACCAGGTGCAGATTGATATCTGGTACCAGCCTTCGATACGATTGCGAGTGTGGTGACTGGGCCTGCAAGATCTCTGCTGGCGACCTTCAAGCCCGAAGCTTCCGAAACCGTGTAGTTGAGCGATGCCGAGGAAGCGCTGGCATAGCCTCGCTGGGCAGCTCGGAGAGCGCGTGGCGTGACGGAACGAGAGAGCATGTTGACGAAAGCTCTCCGGGATTCGAGTCGGTGTCGAGCAATGCGCAATGCCTTCGACACAATGGCTGTGAGTGTGTACTGCTAGGAGGAAACAATTAAAAGCTCCCAGAGGTAGGCTGGAGAAACTACTTCTTCTTGATTGGTCTCCGAAACGCGGGTGATGCCGTAGCGCTACTCCCGGAAAGAAATTCCACCTGCACGCTTTGTCCGTCGAATAGAGAGTGACTGCGCCAAAGTTGACCTGTAGTATGATGATTATTATCGTGTGCGCCATAGCCGATTCTACGATTTTTCTCTCTTCGAAAAAAGACATATTGTCTTAGTCTGTCGATCCGCAGCACGCGATTCGGCATGCGTAAGGGAAGACAGCGTTGAATTACTACGGCTCGGTGATGTGAGAGATCTCGAGTCGAAGAAAATCTACAGCTCCAATTGTCAGGCAATAATGGCAACTTCTTTACAGGAGCTTGGCCGTGTCGTCGTCCAAGACATTTTGGGCGATCTTTGTGCCGAAGTCTTTGCAATACTTTCAACCAATGGTCGATCCACTCGCGCGCGACTCCTACAATTGAGTGGATTGCCTCAACGCCAGCTTAAAATAACTCTTGCATGCATGACTCAATTGCACATATTGCTTCACCAGACCACGGACGACGAGCAATCCTTTTACCAAATCGACTGGCGCAACACCTATTCGCTGATCAGATCAAGTCGCATTCAGTGCCTGGTGGAAGACAGATACGGCGTTCGTGCAGGCAAAGTCATCGCGTTTCTATTGCAACTTGGTCACGCCCGCGTGCAAGACCTTGCTGAAGCATTCGATCTTCCGAGTCAGGAGATCCCCAGCGGCGCCACTTACGAGAATGGTGTGCGCCCAAACGACAGCAGCAAAGATAACAGCGGGAAAACATCAACGATTGGACAATTACACGCTACGATACGAAAGTTGCTAGCAGCTGGGTTGGTGGTCAAGGTTGGCAACCAGGCTTACACGCCTACTGCCGACATTCAAGCCGAGATTGAGGAGCTTGTCATATCTGCACATTTCCCGGACCGCAAAGTCGGGGGACCTAAAAAGCAAACGGAATTTCGCATGGCTGTCAATTCAATGAAGCGAAAGAGACGGGAGGCGGAGGACTTTTCAGAGCAACGAGACGCTCGATCGTCGGGTGTGAATGGCCGAGCAATCAAGCGTTCCAAGCTCAACATTGGCAATGATTATGGTGCAGGGTCTGGGCATGATGATTCAGGCCTGAGGTTGTTGGTGAGTCACACAAAATCAGCACTGGGTACATGACGATGCTAACCAGCGCGATGTAGGACGATTTGGTGTTGCGTGTCAATTATGCGCAGTGTACCTCAGCACTACGAAGCCAATGCTTAGAGGAGCTGGCAGAAGAGTGTCTCGGCTCTGCCACCGCCGCTGTGTATCGTGCGTTATTGCGAGTGCTTGAGGGAAAGCAGCGAGCACGAGACGACGTCATACAACCCACAGAAGCTTCTGATGACGAGAAGGACGATCATCCGATCATCTCGACTGTGGAAATAGCAGACACATTGGATTCGTCTATCAACCTGGACATTTTTGTAGCTGCTAATGATTCGAGGATGACGAATGGCACTGAAAAGGCCAAGCAGAAGACAACTCAATCTGCGGAAGATGCTGAGAACGATGCTGCGCTCGGGATCGTCAAGCGCGAACCATTAGACTCTGATGATGATCATGCGGCAACTGGATTTTACTCACACCGCGACCGAGGCCTCCGCCTTGAACTGATCGAGGAGCACCTCAAACTCCTAGACGAACATCAGCTGAAGTTTTGCGAGAGAGTCGGTCCAGCTGGACGGGGTGAATGGCGGGTAGACTTCACGCCCCTTATTGACGCACTCATCCAGCGCAACATCGATGCCACCATAATGTCCAGATTGGGACCTGTTCACATGCGGGTCGTGCGAATGCTACGTGACAAGGGCCGGATCGATGAAAAGCAGATTGCGGCCGCATCAATGATGCGTCTCAAAGATGTCCGATCATTCCTCACGCAGCTTCAGTATGCCGGATTTGTGGAATCACAGGACGTTCCCAAAGATAATCAGCGTCAGCCTTCTCGGACGATATTTCTGTATTTTTACGATCGACAGCGTGTGCAGGATCAATTGCTTCAACGGACTTATAAGTCTTTATCAAGAATGTTCCAACGACTACAACTGGAACGGCAGCGCTACGCCAGTGCTATCGAAAAGGCCGAGAAAATGGACGCAAATCAAGAAGCACTCAATCAGAACGAGCGTGAGGCAGTGATGCAATGGCGAGCTGTGGAAGAAAAGTTGCTCCTCCAAGTCGACCGATTAGATTCCCAAGTTGCTCTGTTGCGAGACTTTTCTGGTAGAAATGTCTCTTTATTGTCTTAACATTCGTTGAGTCATCATCGGTGCGGCGCTGTTTGACATTATGTTATGCATAGAGGCGGGATATTTGATTCACGCGATCTCAAATCGCGAAGCATTTCTAGGGAGTCTGAGGGGCAGATCATTTTCTGAATTGAGCAGGGAGTGACGATTCATATGCCTGGCATGCGATGTAAGATTAGCACGCGTGGAATTGCTGTAGCATTGAGCAACTGCAAATTTATTAAAACGGTAGCCATTCAGGCAATGAGATCACATCACAAAGTTGCTCTGAGTGTGGTCTTACTCGAGCATCCCATTGCAAACGGGGTTCACAAACGATGAACGCAAATTTCGTGCAATGTGTGGTCTAAAATCTAATCTAAAAAGGTACGTCCTGCCTATTAAGCGCCATACTGCAGAGATCTATCTATTCAGGCTTTATGTGTATCGGCCCCGGCGACAATATTCGAACGATATGCATCATGATTGCGAAACACCCTCTATCCCGCCTTCTGTTAAATATTGTGCCAGACTGCGCTTTGATTATGGTACTCGAGCCGCTCACCAGTAATCACCATACTTGCCCAAGACTTCGTCAGCTCTGAGCTCGCCATGGCAGTCGTTGAGAGCATCCAGATGTGCGGCTAATTTGAGTCCCCTCAGCCGCTCAGCCTCCATGTCTTCCCAAGTCCACTCGTCCTGAAAAACTTTGGCCCCATCCTCGATAACGGTCAGGTTGGCTGCCACTACACCAGCAGCGCTCTCCGGGCCCGAAATATCCTGCAGGACGCCAGGCTTAGAGGACGCGGAGGCCACATCACCGTTCGAGGCTTCTGCTCGAGGCGGTAAGCTAACACCGGAAGGCCGCGGAGGCAGCAAGCGAGATCGCTCCAGGACAAGCTCCGGGTTGATAGTGAGGCGGCCTTTCTTGAAAACGTAACGGGACACACTGGTAGCGTAGATGTTCTTGTTGAAATCTCTGGCATCCTGCTTGGCCTCGGTCGGTTTTCGCTTTGAGTTTTTCCATGGCTGCAAGACGTAGGATTCGGGCCTGATGGCGCCCTTCCTCACGATGTGGGATATTAAGTACAACCATTTGCGGTCCCAGCTCAGGACTCTAGTATAGATTTCAAACTTGCTCAGGGGGTCAATCTGACGCAGGAAAAAACAGCTGACGGCACCCAACGCGACGCCATAGCGGCCCTTGGTCTCAATCGTAGACTTCTCAAGGCCTTCCTGGTCACCTTTGTTGAGCCGAGTAAGGCCAGTCCGGATGACAGCACTGAGGGCATGCGCACGAGAAACATCAAGATCTGCGAAATACTGATAACATGGTCAGCCGCGTCTGCTTCGATTTCGATACAGCAACGGTTTCACGACTCATGCAGACTTACTGTGGAATTACTCTTGTGGATGTTGTAGTCGCAGTCCATCAATGTATTCGTCGATTCAGTAACCCTGCCTCGTATCAAAACCAGCCCGTCGACCGCGCGATTGGACTAAAGCTCTTACATGGGAGTGAACAAATGTTTCGGGGTTTTCAGATAATTCCGGTTGAACCAGAGCTGGTAGATCATTCCTAGGCGATAATATTTTAGAAGTGCATCCAAAGGTGTCAGCTGGATGCTGGTCATAAGCGTACCTCTGAAGACGCGAATGTGCCATACTCCCGGCAAATTCTTAAAGTTCAAGACCACATAGAGGATTGCGAATAGCTTGAAGACTGTGGACATGGTGGAAGATGAACTCAATGATCGACCAAGGAACGATTGAAGTGCAGGTGAGGCTGAGATTGAGGCCACTGCGGCCAAAAGAGCGACTGAAGTACCGACGGATGGCATTCTTTGATGTTCTAAGCCGTCATGCTTGTGGTCACATCAATGGGAACAAAGCAAAGGCTTAGCATCAACTTTAAAGCAATAGACGCCGAGGTGTTGCGGCTCTGTCGAGCTAGCGAGTCGAACCCCTTTACAAAATACATGTCCAGTTTCCAAATTCGGCACGGAATTCGGTAGTATCGTTATCGCGTTTGCACTCAGACTTCAATATGTTGACCCATTTTCGATGAAGAAAAGCCATACGGGCATGTGTCTACGAACAATTAATCTTGCATCGGGCGGACCAATATTGTTTGAACGAGCTTAACACACGCGGGCTGTAATGCGGCCTCTTACCCGAGTGTCGAAATCACCCCAGCGTTGAATTCAGAGAATACGTTTAGCCGTGTCATGCGAAGAATCTGACTATTGTCACATGCGGCGAGACATCCCCTTTGTGCTTTCTCTCTTGCTCAAGATCAAGAATTTGTCTGTAGCTAAGGTGGCGCTCCCACGAGAAATATGTGATTATCGCTCCCTACGTACGCACCTCAATATCACGTGATGCTCCATTAGACTCCTCCCGCGAACTCGATGGACATGCGGGAAGTGCTCCGAAACTTCAGCAGACGCCAATTGGGGATTCTCGCAGCGGCGACTCTTCTCCTTTTCACCCGTGGAATTAGTTTATGATGAGTGATCGTATCTTGTTCGGCGCATTACATCCTGGCCGGAAACTTGTCCGCGTTAGATCAATGTCACCTCGTGGTTCACGAATCGCGATACAGGAATCTCGTCATCTTCTGCGTAGATCTTCGAGATGGAACTACGCAAGGGGAGACATTTGTTAACAAGGCGTGAACGTGAATTGCGACTGCGACACTCGTCTTAACAACTCCTGATTATCGGGTGCGAGTTCCTACTGGAACCAGGGAGCAGCTCTCGGCAGAATCAAATCGCAGCCGACAGTCGGAATTTTCCACCGGTCAGATCTGCATAACACCGATGATTATTCGAAAGCTGATAAGACAAATCTGTGTTGTACCATCGAGAGCAAGATCGTTGTGATGCGATCGTCGTGCTATCTTCGTGGTTTGGCGGGTCTGAGTTTGACTCCGCTCGACCACCTCAAGGTTCGTAATGAGATCGCGAATGCCGCTATATACTAGACTCAGATGCTCAACGCAGGGATCTTGCCGCAGGCGAGGGAAAAAACGAAAGTTTCCAGTGGCCGACAGGACGTGTACGCTGACGCTCTAATGTGAGACTCTCAAAACCCCATGACAAAGGGGGAGACGATAGGCTGAGACCATGCCATAGTTCGTCGCGATCGATGATAGCTACCATAGGAAGACGTTTAAGTGATCCTGTAACATTCTCAGTGCACCCACGAGCATGCCCTTGGTCTGAGGCATATTGTAGCTTACAATTATAGAACAAGATAAGTTGCTGGCCTGCGACATCAGTTCCCAGTATCACATGATCTACTGATTCTGTGAACGCCAAAGATGGAGAAGCATGGAGACCTCAAAACGCAAGCATGCTCGAGATTTTTCGATATGCTTCGGCCGGCGATGGAGTCCGTGGTGCCGGCTACGAGAGCTCGCTTCACTGGAGAACTAAGAGGCTCAGGTCACAACCCTCAATGATGGGTTTTCATATCGATCTAGGCAAGCTGTTTCCGGCCTCTGCGACTCGGCTAGATACGTGAGAGGGAGTGAGGGAGGGAGACTGGGATGGAGAGAGCTGCTAGCAGACGACTACAGCCGGAAAGCTAGAACTCCGACGACCAGAAACCTATAAGAATAGGTCCGTTCCGGACGACTACTGCCGGGGTACAGCGTGAAGACTCGAGCTTGGGCAGTACAACGTGAAGGCTCCAATCGTACGACGGTCAAATAGATCCTAGCGCGATCTATGTCTTCCTTTAAGAATCACAAAGACACGATCATAGTAGCCCAGGCAGCGCTACAGTGGAACTACCCCAAATGACTCAAGGTCGTAGAGACCCGTGTTAAATGGGCTAGCAGGTACCTAGTAGAGGCTTGTCGGCGCTGAATATGTTGACTTCCAGAGTTCTCTTCAACCGGCTGCTACGTAAAGCAAAGTACATACACAGGGCAAGGCAGGTATGAAGCACGCAATTGATAGGAGATGACTAACCAGGCAGCGATATTCCGGTAGAGGGTTCTAAGGAGTAGATTAAGGACACGCATGTATTCAGGAATACCTGAGAGCTACGCAGGTCTTTGTCTTTCTAGACAGCTCGTTGGTATGAATCGATCATCATTATCAAGTATGCTTCGCATCCTGAGGATATTCCCTTTGTCCAGATAAACCCAGTTAGCCAGAAAGCACTCGTCGGAACAGTGGAAAGGACTCAGTCGTCGCCAACGATGTCTGAGACTGCGACTAAATCAATGGCAAGAGATCGCTGTAAAGCTTGACGAGCTCATCTGAGCATCGACCCTCGGTGCTACCCCAGCCATTTCGCATTATAAATTGTGTTACAACGGACCTTTCAACGATGTGACGAAAGATATAAAAGAGAGACGATCATCACCACAACGGGATAGTGAACATGGACAACAATCTAGACTAGGGACGGGATCATTGATGTTGACTGTTCGAAAAACTCAATTGTAATCATATACACCTGCATTATTCAGTCATCGGTCGCAAATTTGATGTACATTCCTCGCATCGCCAATAAGGAATGCGCTTGGGCAACTTGAGGCATTTCAAGTGAAAAGCTCGTGCACAGGTTACTTCAGAGCAGCCTATTGTACCACGTAGCCCAGCGACAATCTTGCCACATACGCAAGTCTGAAACCGATCCTGCGGCACTCTTGCATCCACACGGGTATCGAAAGTCGTGCCGCTTGTGGATGCTTCGAGCAGTGAGCCATTTCGGGCAGGTCTTTCTTTTGCTCTATCATCGTCATCTGTTGATGTCATCTTACCAGCAACCCAGCGAGTCCGATTGCCAAGCCATGAATCACTGTCCGAGGGATCCCAAGGATCGAGGCGAGGCGACCTCTCGCTCACCGGCGATTCTGCAATCGTCCCGTTCTGGGAATAGGTATGTCGTGATGTATTTGGTCGCAAAAGCCCGGTCTCTCTTGTCTGTGCAGAGATACGTTGGGCATCTTCTGAGGCCTGATTAGGCGCTGATACAGGCCACTCTTGTGGCTGCGCAGAATTTGCAGCTGTATCCAGCAAAGAGGTACAGTACTTGACAGTCGCCCCGGTGATGACACACCCAGTTTCCAACTGAAGGAGCTTCTTTCGCATGGCATCTGCCCATCTAGGATCTCTTGACTGTTCGAGGTATTTTCGCGCAAAGCGGACGACTGCATCCTGCATGTGAATGTCTGAAGATGGCCGTTCTTCGTTGATATGGACGTAGAATAGCTCATGGAATTTGCAAACCGCGGCATGATCGCCGAGGTGCATCAGGTCACGCCGTTGACGCTGCGTTAACCAATAATCATCAATGTCTTCGTCGCTTTCGGAAAGCTCATCGCCACAACGCACAGCTTGCTTCGACGTCGTTCGGTAGAAGGTCACTCCGGGCACATTTGGCACCTGATATGTCTTTCTGACATGCAGTGGCAGATTTTTCACCTCTTCTGGCAAATGACGTTTTCCCTTGTTCCGGGCGGATGCAGCAGCCATGGCTGGTTTTAATGCAAGGCTGGTCGAGATTTCTCTGCGCATTGCACGGCCGGGCCTCTTCATGGGGCTTCTGTGCTTGTTATGCCCTGCGTTGATCCAAGGCCCCTCGCCGTAGATATACGCGGCGATGTCTACGGGACATGATGGTGCAATCCAATTCATGTTACGATCTCTTGACGAATCTGTACTAATTGGCGTTTCCGCATCTTGAATCCACAATACCACTGTCATGCCGCTGGAGACCATCCACTCCGTCCCCTCCGCTCGATACTCCCATGACTGATGTGAGTTTGTATAATGCAAGTATAATCGTGCGAAAGATGAATGTTCAATTCCGCTGCCACAATGAACACATTCCAGTGAGATTTTGGTCAGCTCACGAACTTGAAACCCGTCTCGAAACTTGTATCTGATGGTCCATTTGCTGGGCAATTTCTCAAGATCGTCTGACGCACTCGGTGTCAATAAGTGGCGCGCCCTTGATGCGTTCACTAAGCCGCGGTTGTACTGTACAAGGGGCGATTCGGGATGAATCCAGCCCATAGACACCTCGATTCCATATGCAAGTGGCAATGTCGTGTTATTCGTTGTGCAGAGAAGTGGCAGAGTGCTCCCGGACGTGGGGCATTCCGGCAAGGCATCCCAGAAAGTCCGCAGCACGCAATTACTTGGAACTGTGTGACCCCTCGCGCCAGTTGGAATACTGTCGAGCTTCGACAACAGCTGATGAGCGTCATCCGAGTCCAGACATTCTATGGTCATCTCCAACGAGTACCTATCAGACATTGCCCTCCTCCAGCGTTGTGATTCACCAACGGAACCGCATTCTCTCACAATGAGCAGCTTGCTCAACTCGGTGTGAAAAGGTTGATCTAGCTTGATGTCGAAACTTGGTCGGCCGCCGCTGTTTTCACATTGCAAAATAGTGCCGCTTCGCATGTCCACGTGAAGCGGGCTTTCTCGTGAATTACGCTGGTAAATTCTTGCTTGTATTCGGCATTGTAGCAGCAGCCGCTGTGCATCGGGTCGTGGTAACCAGTTCGGGAGACCGTCGTCTCTGTCCGATGTTGGCGAAGAACGATCGGCCTCCACTGGTGGTGCAACTTTGCCGGAGAGTCCGCGAATTCGTAAGCCCTCAATGGTCAAAACTGGTTTGCTCCCATGAATAGAGTCGTCGAGTAAATCCGTCGATGGATAGTCCCAGCTGGTGCGACGATCTTCGAGCGCAAGCATGGCCTGAGAAGTACGGGCATTGGTGTTCTTCCGCAGGAAGTCGATTTCGTGTCGGTCCAGAATGAATTTGAGGTTGCGACGAAGAAACGTGCGGTTTGACGGATGATCGACAACGCGCGCGAGAGCAGCTTTGCCAGTGAGTCTTCGCGAAAGTGTTGATTCGCTCATGACAATGTGTGCAGAAGGTCAATTGACTGGTCGTTTTGATTACGCAAGATTGGCAGGTTGTCAAAATCGATCGACTCATCATGAACTCTGCGCGTTACTTAAGGAATTCGTGGTATCCCGACCGTGTCGCAGCGCGGAGGCGGTGACAGAGTTGTGTTCAGATGCAAACGAGCCAAGCTTTTATCTTGTTTTGATGTCGATTGTAAATATCCGCGACCCTCGCCAAAAGGCGGGTCTACGCTCAAATAGTAGGCAAACTTCGGAGCGCGTTGTCTTCTGCTACCATACATGTCATTACCCAATCAAGGTTGAGGCTGTGATGATGAGGTGCATAGTAGAGCGTTCGCGCACTTGAGTCGCGCAATTGCATTGCAATTAATCGAAGCAGGCGATCATTGACGCCGCGTTCTCACTAGTCGACCAACACAAGCAGGCGGGACCAGCCAGCCCTGCCACATGGAGGCCTGAAATAAATCATGACTGCAGGTGTAATGAAATGTTCATGTCACGTTTCGTGCACACGCCTCTTCATTATCAACGATGGGTCTGTCCCCAATTCTCGCGTACATACCTTACCAGACACTTGTTCAAAACTACAGACTTCCACCTGGAGGGCAATCAGAAAGACTAGTCTGTTCATATGAGACTGTTCACATGAAGATATTCTTAGCCCACGGAGTGCCTGCATAACTGTAAGAGATAGATCTCTCTGCCAGAATTTGAGTGCAAGTCAGTCGATCGTTCGGGAAGGACCACAGAATGCAGTGATCAGGTCATGGGTTGAATGCTGTCATAGTGAGGTGCGCGAGACCAATTTTCGAGATTGAATCCCAAGAATGACTGTCGAGCACACTTGGGTAGCTTATGCAAGACCCGATCGACCAGCCTTTGGAATCATCCTTAACATGACAATCTCATGACAATCAGCAAAGACAACATTTCTCATTATGCGTATCTTAACTTCATCGGTCAAGCCAGACCTGAGCGAAGCATTGGACGCGCTTCCCCATGTCGCATATCCATCGTGATTATCTAAACAGACGCGAGGCGAATATGATTATTCTACGAGTGCGTGAGGATGTGTATGTGGCGAATTGTTGGCGGTCGCACACCATCATTCCACCTCGCATCCCACGCCATGAAAACAACACAGTGCGCAAAGGATATCGGATTGGGAAGGCTCTAGCAGCAGCCGCCAGCACTGCCGGACTGCACATTTGAGCCCTGGCCGACCTGCACCGTAGGCTTATTGTTGACGGTCGTGTTGCCCATGCGCTCCTTGATCTGGCGAGCCATGGTCAAGAAAGCCTGCTCGACGTTGCTGGCGTTCTTGGCCGAAGTCTCAAGGAAAGGAATCCCGAGGCTGTCGGCAAATTCCTGTGGATTGTTAGGCCAGGAACGAAAAACCATCGTGGACTAAGCCCAGACTTACTTTTGCAACGCTGTACTCAACAACCTTCTTGTCTGCCATATCGCTCTTATTGCCCACCAACAACTTGTTCACGCCCTCGGTGGCGTATCGGTCAATTTCTTGCAGCCATTGCTTGACATTGTTGAAACTGTCCATGTCGGTGACATCGTACACGACACAGATGCCGTGTGCGCCGCGATAGTATGAGGATGTAATTGTTCGGAAACGTTCCTGGCCAGCAGTGTCCCACTATTTCCATGTCAACGAGTGCTCCGCGTGCTCATATCCGTGTTCTGCGACCCACGATTTGAAGCTTAACAGTCTTGCCGTCCAACTCGATGGTTCGGATTTTCTGCGCAGACGTTAGAGCCAGCCTTTCCCATAATCGCCCTAAGAGCAGCGATTGGAGCGACGTACAAAGTCTACACCGATAGTCGAGATGTAGCTCTCCGTGTAGGTGTCATCGGCAAATCGCAGCAGCAAGCATGACTTTCCAACACCAGAGTCTCCGATCAGGAGAAGCTTGAAAAGGTAATCGTATCTATATTTGTGGGATCAGCTCCTGATATAACCATGGTGTGCGGCGCTCGAGAAGCGACTAGCGGTGGCGGTTGTAAGAGACAAAGGGATTGAGCGCTGAGCTCATGGCACTGGAATGGGTCGGTTTTGGAGAAAGGCGATCAGCAGCGAGGGTCGGAAAGCAAGTCCTCGCGGTGCGGAGTAGTGGTCATGAACCATCGCATACGTTTCGCGAGAGGGAAGCTGGTGCGGTGCAAGCTGAGATAAGGAGGACTCTGTGTAGCCGTGCGAGTCAGTCTCTGGAGATGCACCACCCAGAAAGTCCCAGTGCCAGGCGCGTGTATGCGCCTGGTGCCGGTATCTGTAGACTCACCACTCGGGATTCATGATTGCGGCCCTGACGCAGCAAAGTGGTGATTGGTAAGGAAGTTGCAAGGACAACGAGGACAGCGTCGCGGAGCTGACCGGAAAGTGGCAACTTTGAACCTTGAACAAATTCTGGGGTGTTGTCCAAAGGAGGCCTGACGAATATAGCAGTGAGTTGTTCGATCGTTGCGGCGGTCACAGGGCAAGGCACACGCACTCTTGACTCTACGGATGACCTGACCTCGCTGCTGGCTTGACGACCGTTGCATCCTCCTGCTTGGCGCTAATCCTCGGGCGACCTCCCTCTTCGCTGACGTGCCGCAATTGTTTGTTGGCGCAGCTAGTCCTAAAACAGAACCCCGTCTTCGTACCTGTCAACGTGCTATCTCCCTACGAACTCAACACTGGACTGCTTGATCATCGTCCACAAAACCCTTCTTCACAGGCATTTTCATGGTGAAATCGACGCAAGATCGGGCGTGGAGGAACCCCGTCGCAAACTTTCTTATATCTTCATTCGGGGTCATGGGATCACCAGCCTCCTGCTGAGTGCTGTTGTTCTTCAACAAGCGCTACTTTCTGACTACACGCTCACCTTTGCTTTTACTAGAATGGATCTGATTGCTGGTCGATAAGGCGATACATTCAACAGATACATAATTGGAACATCGTGGAACGTGAAGTGTGCTATATTCAGCGTGGGAAGTGACCTCAACCCTCAAGAGAATGTCCCCACCCTCAAACGATCCGGCAAACTCAGAACCGGCGGTGTCTCCATGAAAGAAAGCTCATTCAATCTAACGTTAGCTCTTCATCACCAACCGGGATTGGGCGGCTGTGACTGATATTGCTGCCCACCGTAGTTGCTTTGCGATGCGCCAGGATAACCAGCACCCTGGTTATGCGAAGACTGACCAGGATAAGCTTGGTACGGTTGGTTCTGATTCTGACCTTGTGGCGGCCCTCCATGAGAAGGGTTGGGGTAAGACTGCGTGCCGCCTCCGTATGAGCCTTGTTGGGGAGGAAATCCGCCTGGGGGTACAGATTGATTGTAGCTTGACTGTTGAGACTGGTTGAATGCACCAGGGGGCTGGTTGTATTGTCCCTGAGGATACGCGTTGTGGTTACCACCTTGATTGTAGTTCGGCGGACCACTGTTGCCACCCTGTTGATGACCTGGGCCATTGCCATAGCCGCCTGGGCCCGGAGTACCCTGGCCATAATGCGTCTGTGGAGGTCCAGAATTTTGCTGAGACTGATGAGCTGACTGGCCGTATCCGGAACTACCCTGGTTTGTAGGGCCGGATTGATCGTGCTGACTATTAGAATGCTGCTGAGGTCCGCCATGCTGCTGTCCCGTACCAGAATAAGAACTGGTAGACGACGAATAAGCTCCTGCGCCCGAGGTCTGCGCTGCTGGCGGTTGATAAGAATTCGGAGGTGCAGTTCCCGAATATGTCGAGCCTGAAGAACCACTGTTGGAGTAGCCGTAGGGGTTTGAGCCACCATTGCCGTGCTGAGGCTTGTTGTGGCCGCCTAGGAAGCTACTAGCCATGTTGCCGAGGCTGCCAAATCCTCCGCCGCTGCCACTGCCGCCGCCGCCGTTACTGTTGTTGGTGTTGTTGTGGTTGTGGCTGGTATTGTTGTGGTTGCTGGAGCTGTTGTTGTGATTGCCGTTGTTATTCGGCGACGAATGTCCGCCCAGAAATTGTTGGGCGAGCTGACCGGCCACACCGCCGATTCCGCTGGTTTGCGAACTGCTGCCGTGGTTTGATCCATGACCTTGGGACGAGCTACCTCCCAGGAACGAAGAAGCAAGATTGCCTAATGGTGAGCTGGAAGGTTTGCTCCCATTGTTATGCGAATTTCCTCCCAAGAAAGACTGGGCGAGGCCCCCTAGTCCGGATTGATTCTGCTTCCCACCGCCCAGAAAAGAGTTCAACACAGTAGTCTGAATTCCCAAATCAGCCTCATTGTATTACTTCAAAATCGTGGTGCGCGGTCGCTCGCGGACTTACTCCCAATCCCCGATCACCTTCTTTTCCTTGCTGTTGGCTCAGTCAGCGCAAAGGTCTTCCGGTCGGCGATCGACATCTCTTGCCTCAAATCCTCTTTCACCCTCTTTTCCCGACATGTCGCCGTTCGGTGCGGGATACGGATTGAAAGTCGGGACTGGTGTTGCGCTTGGTGACGGTACTTGTGGCGCTGCGCTCGTTGGTACGTCCCACGTTGATTCGCCCGTGGATATTTGAACGAAGTAATACTTTCGCGATCTTTATATGCCGGCCTAGTCAGTATGAATGTGATTGATAGCGATGGAGTGACGATGGAGTGGCGATGTTCAGAGAACAGTGGTGGCTGTGCACGAGAGCGAAGTGGTATGTTATGTATGAGTGGGGCTGATGGTGAGGGGCTTTGCGCCGCTTGAAATCAGCGGCGATGCCGGGCCAAATGGGACGGGATGCGACGACGCATGCGTTGTGTTCTCCGTGCGGTGGAGGCTGTGGGTGATTCAGATGTTGACGGCGACACTTACTTTGCGTCCCACTGAGCGACCCTTTAGGTGCATAACATTCCGTCAGTGCGAACGGCGAAAGGATAGAGAAAATTGCAGGCGCGCATGCGAGTTTTGACGCACCATCCGGGAGGGAGACTGGGAGGTGCGTGATCAGGACCACCGTCAGGAGTGCTTGGTTCGGCCATGGCTGAACGTCTGCAGTTTGCTGCTTGAGTCTCCGCGAGATTCTTCGGAGGGTGCCGCTGTATAGACAAGATCGAAACCTGAGCTTGAAGGCTTGACTTTAATGCTCAGCGCAATGGGCAGTATATACACCAGCCGGCCCAGGTGGGCAGTATAGGGTCGGGTCGGACGCCGAATTGCGATAATGCACAATGAGGTCACTGCCGCAGACTTTCTACAGCGTGAAGACGCCCTTCAAGAGCAAAGAAAGAAGGTGAAACTATTGGGGAAGGCTACTGGGGATTCATTTCACAGAGACCGCTGTCGCCTGACTAGCAGCAGACATAATGTGCTTTGAACTGTGGAAGTGTGGGTGCCCAGGTGAACACGAAGGCAGCTGGGGCCAGATGGTCAGGGTGTTTGTCCTGAACAATGTCCAGAGGCCAGCAACCTGAGGACCGATGCGAGTGTGGACTGCATATATGCGTTCAAAAGTTAAGGTGAAAATTGTTCATCGACAGAGTATGAATAGACGGGGTAAATATTTATTGCAACCTTAGCGAGATGGAGTGGACGATAGGCATCGTGTGTGCGATCTGTGCATTTGAAATGTGCCAGGTGACCATGTAGTACCAACGAATGGATCCACAGCGCAGCCCTGGAGATTGGTGCAAAGGTCACGATTGCCCATCATCTCGTGCGAGATACCTATGTAGGCTACATAAAGCCGGCGACACCGCGAGGATCCACACACGTGTGAAGTGTAATACGCACACGCTTGCATTTGCCTGCGTCACTATCGATGCAAGCCAGATCACGCCCGGTCGATTGAAGGTCACGGGCATTTGTCAGATCTTTTCTACTGTGTGCCCATGTGTAGATCATTCCCGCCGGGCGGCAATTTGCGCAATTCAGCAGGCTCTGGAGGTTGAATACCATTTCGGCGCTCGGACTGTCTAAATAGCACCCTTGAACTTCAATCGAAGCTCGCAGTAGCATTCTCTGAACGCGGTCTTGAGGATGGGTACCCTTCACCAACGTACGGCACAGTATGACTAGTCGCACACTTGTTGCAAATAGAGAATTGATGATATCGAACGCTCTTGGCTACCATTTTGAATTAAACTTGACACAAAAGAAAGCTGTCCCAAGCACCAAACAGTCAACACTGGCAGAGACTCATAGCCAAAGCGATAAGAATACTTTGATCATGGAGAGGTCAAAAGATGATGATCGAGGAGAACCCTTATCCAGCTCGGACGAGGGTATCAACGTCGATCACAACCATGTCTCTCTTACAGACCGCGCATTTTTCACATCAGTGTGCGAATCGTCTGCTTTTAGAGACTACTCTAGTACTCGGCCTCAGCACCTTCCTCGCCTTCGGCAGAGTCGGCAGCGACCTCCTCGTAGTCGCGCTCGAGCGCAGCCAAGTCCTCGCGGGCCTCGGAGAATTCGCCTTCCTCCATACCCTCACCGACGTACCAGTGGACGAAGGCGCGCTTGCTGTACATGAGGTCGAACTTGTGCGAGAGCGAAGACCAGGCCTCAGCAATGGCGGTGGTGTTGGAAAGCATACAAACGGCGCGGTTGACCTTGGCGAGATCACCGTTGGGAACCATCTGTGGCGGCTGGTAGCAGATACCGATCTTGAAACCAGTGGGGCACCAGTCAACGAATTGAATGGTGCGTTTGGTCTTGAGAGTAGCAACAGCCTGGTGAACATCCTTGGGAACGACGTCACCGCGGTAGAGCAAGCAAGTGGCCATGTACTTGCCGTTGCGGGGATCACATTTGACCATCTGGCTGTTGGGCTCGAAGCAGGACATGCTGATCTCCTGGACGCTGTTGGCCTCGTGAGCAGCCTTGGCAGCAGAGACGATGGGAGCGTAGGCGACAAGCGGGAAGTGAATGCGAGGGTACGGCACCAAATTGGTCTGGAACTCGTTGAGATCGACGTTGAGCGAACCATCGAAACGGAGAGAGGCGGTGATGGATGAAACAACCTGGGCGATCAGGCGGTTCAGGTTCTCGTAGTTGGGGCGCTCGAGGCCGAGGTTACGGCGGCAGATATCGTAGATAGCGTCGTTGTCGACCATGAATGAGCAGTCACTGTGCTCGAGAGTGGTGTGAGTGGTGAGGATGGAGTTGTATGGCTCAACGACGGAGGTGGCGACCTGAGGAGCTGGGTAGACACAGAACTCAAGCTTGCACTTCTTGCCGTAGTCGACGGACAGACGCTCCATCAACAGGGCACCGAAACCAGAACCGGTACCACCGCCAAAGCTGTGGAAGACGAGGAAACCCTGGAGGCCAGAGCAGTTGTCGGCCACGTGCCTGACCTTGTCCAAGACCTGGTCAATGAGCTCCTTGCCAACGGTGTAGTGGCCACGAGCGTAGTTGTTTGAGGCATCCTCCTTTCCGGTGATCATCTGCTCGGGGTGGAACAAGCTGCGGTAGGCGCCAGTTCGGACCTCATCAACGACGTTGGGCTCAAGATCACAGTAAATGGTGCGAGGCACGTATTTGCCGTTGCCTTGAAGATTGTTAGTTCCATTATAGAGGCAACTATCTCAGACAGAGTGACATACCAGTCTCCGAGAAGAAGGTGGAGAATCCATGATCGTCGTCAGCAGCCTTGCGCTCCTCAGTGAGGTAACCATCGGGCTGGTCGGAGTGTCAGTCTCTGCTCCAAGGTTCGATTGGAAGGCAGTAAGTCCCAACTTACCTGGATACCGTGCTCGAGGCAGTAAAGCTACGACAAGCAGCGTCAGTGAGGTGTTTTCTAGCACTTGTGGCAGTGACCATTTTCCCTGCGCCACGACTCCATGCACGCTCTTTATCCAATGATGCTCACCTCCCAGCAGCTGTTGGCGATCTGACAACCGGCCTGGCCGACTAGACACGCGCAAAGTCAGTACAAAGTTGTGATTGAGCCAAAATTGTGACCAGGCGGTCAAGCTTCAATTGCAGGCCATTTGAGGGCGAAATCCTTGTCGGGGTGTCACGTACCGTTCAAGCTGATGACTTCACGCATATTGACTGAAATGAGATGGGTGGCGGTGGTTGTTGGGCGTCTCTTGACTATTGCAATGAAGAGGTGTATGGAGAAGGAAGATGAAGTCAAGGATGCCGGGTAGTTTTCGACTTACCAGCGCGTGAACGATGTTTGGTCTGGCGGGGGTCAGTCAGGGAAGGTGTGTTTTGCCGTGCTCCATAGTTCGGGGCCCCTGCGGTGTGGGCCACGCTAAGTCCAGATACAGAGTAGCCCCCAGCTTAAATCCCCTGATGATTGGTCAAAACAGCCCTCGCTCAGGCATTGGAGAACCCTTTCTTTCGGGGCGGTATGCAGTGTAGCTCCCGAGGTTCATCACGCTCTTTGTGTGTGTGTGTATTATTTCGACCGTAGCAAATGATCAAACGAACATGGCTGTTGGACGCACCAAGATCACGTTTTCTTAGAACTGAATATTCGAAGCCACGGTGGCGCGCTGGTTGTTCGCGATCGCAGTACCATGTCGACGTCTCTATGGTCGTCTCTTGTGTCTGCCGTGTCCTAGAATGTACGCGTTCCGAAGTGGAAGCTTCCAATGACCATTACTCCTCAGTCAGGGCTGGTGGCCAGGCGCCTGCATTTCGGACCGGGAAGGAGACCTTGCACAGTGCATAGACAGCTGCTGTGGCTGCATCTGAGAAATACAATGCAATCGATTCATCGCCCGGGCGTGTTGCCATGTGCACGAGACGATATTGCATCTGAATCACGATCAGTCGTTAGTCCCGCTGCAGTCAGTGTATTAACATCGCTCCACTAAATTTGTGCACCTAGGCATGTGACAAATTCACGTACGTCTTCTCAAGGTCAACACAGTAAGACATGCTCACCTTTTCAGCGTAACGACTCCTTCGTGGTTGCACAATATCGCAACAATATGAAGCTCTCGCAAGGCTTCATAGCCACGTCTTTGCTCGCCTGCTCACATCTCGCGCGCGCAAACACCGAAAAGGTCATCTTTATCGCACCCGCTGCCATATCTTCATCTGAGCCGTATTTGAAGCTCGAAACCTCCTTCATCGATACTCTTACGCCTGGCAACGGCTCCAGCTTCCGGACGTCTCTCTCTGTTGCCTTTCCCTCGGGGGCGAACAAACGTGGAATCGAATCGTGGTATCTCCTGGACAGCCTGACGCCGCATCAAAGATACGAAGTTCGGATTTGTTGGCCCGCGATTGTGAGCTGATCACCCGTCTGATCTCTGCATTCACGAACACATGCATCGTGTCCCTGTGATAAGACTGACCTTGTACATAGCAACCAAGCGAATTCTGGCTCGATGTTCACACATTAACACATGTTCTTGGTGACTCATCCTTGTCACAGAGCCTTTCCAAGCATTCCGCAAGCCGAAAGGCGGTCCAGACTCCAGCAAAACGGCGAGAGTACTCGAACAAAAGCATACTCCTGCTGCATGTTCAATCGACGGCAGACTACTACACTACAAATCGAACTCTCATGCGGAATCCGCCTAAGGTTCACGCCGATATCATACTAGATCCGTATCTGCACAACATCGTACCCAAATCACTCGGCTTCACTGCCGCCTACGTTGTTACCCTCGCCATCTGCTCATGGTTTCTGGCGTCCCTTTCTTTGCGATCTGTACAGCTTCCTCCAGCGAAAGTGCGTCAGGAATAGCGTACGACGAGATATTATACAGCTTGTCCGAGTTCAACCGAACTTGACACAAACCGGCTGGTAGGACCCGGCATAAAGAGCGCAATGTTCGCGGCGCCGCCGAGACATCCATTTTATTCGTTGCCACCCGAGCTCGTCCTTGCCATTGTGGATCTTCTTCCACCTGAGACCTTCATCAATTTCGCGTTTGCTAATTATCCCCTGCTACACGCTCGTGGTCTGGCACCGGCTCTGTCTAAATCTCGAGTGCTGTACATTACGAGTCAGACACGATTATCGCAGCTCTTCCCTCTGTTGAAAATTCCGGCCGAGATTATGCTCGTCATTATGGGGCATCTGAAGCCTATTGACATCATGAGATTCACGGTGGCCAACTATCAGGACCTCGAGCGCAGTGGTATCGCGCCGCCTCTCACACGCGAGACGATACACCAGCTTGGAAGTGCTATTCAGAATCACGCAATATAGTATATGCTTCCATTCGCTTTTCGCAAACTTTTCATGCTGTGGGACGTGAGAGGTAAATTATGACGAGTGGACCCAGACGTGTGATGTCGGGAAGATGTGAGAAGTCATGTTGAAAACGAGTTGTTTGGGTCGTGTTTGAGGTGAGATGCCCGGGCATGTATCGTTCTTTTGTTCGATAGCGGCCTTGTCGTATACATGCTGTCGCATTGTGGACTAAAATCACTCCTACTACAGCACGTACTGCTACTTGTGCAGGGATTATACACTTCTCACCGGGTGACATTTTCTCCCTTACTCTAAGTAATCATTCTAGACAACCAAGTCGAAGAGTGCAGAGCTCATGTCGCACATCATTGTAAGCTTGGAGTTGGGTTGGGGACTTAAGAGATAAGTAGAAGGAGAGACATGTTCGGACAGAAAACGTGGGAAAGGTGACTCAACACCGGAGATTTGAAATTCGCGACACGAGATGCGATCAATAACCTTCAGACGTGGATCCACCTGAGATCCAATCACCCCTTGCATTGATTCGGGAATCTGCGATCTGTGACCTTCTTCCCTATCAGTCCATATTTGACGGCATTATCCAATCCCCAAGCGCCAGGCGCCTTATATGACCACATAAACCACCCTTTGGCCGAGCTCTCGAACGTGTCTAGCTGGGCCTCGACGTACCGCCGGGTAGCGTCGATGAGCGGCTGCTTCCAGTGCTCTACATCAACGTTGCTCGAACACTGACAGCCGTCCTTATGGCAAACACTTCCGGCGATAATGCTTCCATCTGGGTTGGCGCAAATATTTGTTTGCGCGCTGAACTCGCCCACAATTACCGGCATCCCGTTTTGATGCTGGTCGAGAGGCTCTGATCTCTTCCAGCCGCATGCTTTCTCGATGTGTTCCTTCTGCGTCAGCTTCGAGTCTGCATCGACCTGATTCTGATAAAGGTGCGTGTCGATGACGAAATTCATGTCGGCCTTGTTGCGCACGTGTCTGGTGATGTTGACGCTGACATCTTGCCATTTCTCCGGTCGCATGAATCCATCATGCATGATTATGGCGAGATTCTTATTCGTTGCAGCTGCTTGGACGCGATGGTAGGCCTGCTGAGCCCAGATCTTTGTGATCAAAAAATCATTCTGCGCCCACGAGATGGGCTCATTGACCAATTCAATACCGTAAACGACATCCGCGTACTTTTCTGCACCATACTTCTTCGCCATTGTCTCGAGGACGCGTGTGCTCCTCTCAAGATTTGAGGGATTTTGCCATTGAACAACGCCGGTGTGTCCGGAACTATCGAACCCGTTCTGAGATCCTGGAGACCCATGGCAGTCTACAATAACCTTCATGCGGTACTTCCGCGCCCATGCTATTGCCTTCTCTAGATATGCGTCGGCTCCAGAAATGTACGGCGTCTTCTCGTTATCGTACGCCCAGAAGCCTACTGGGATTCTCAGGGAATTGATGCCCCAAGAAGAAAGCTTCTTCACGTCATCTTCGGTGAAGAAGGTTTCCCAGTGCTTTTTTAATTTGGCCTGTGCACCTGGAGTGGCGTCAAACGTGATCTGGTCTTTTGCACCAGTCCCAGCGAAAATATCGGGCGTCATCCAGTATTCGAGGACCAGCCAGGATCCTATGTTGACTCCACGCATGCGTTCTGTGCTGTCTGCTTTTCTCTGGACGAGTGCAGAGCTGAGCGTGCCTTCTAAGTGCTGATCTGATTCCACCAAGTTCGTTGACGAGTTGTATGCTTGTTGTCTATCAGGCACGGTTTGTAGATTTGACCGGTCCCAGGGCATTGCGCTGCCAAGTTGCAAAATCGCGAGAGAGGCCGTCAAGGCCATCAACCGAGAGGGACGCATGACAAGGCCCAGGAGTTTCTTCGGATTGGAATTGTTGTTACGCAGCTTATCAAGGATAAGGTTCTCCAGTCCCGCTGCTGGTCACGATTCTTGCGTCCTAAAAGAAGACCCGCCTGCGGGTTTGTATTTTGGGGGAAATGCTTCCAGAATGAGCTCGCGCTCGAACAGAATGTGGTATATGCACGCCGTACCGATATAGTCGGTCGTCTCTACTGTGCCTCTAGACTCAGAAATATGAGGTCAGTGATTTGAAAATAGAAATGGAAAGGCCATCAAGCGGCCGCCGGGCGAGCGACATAAATAGTACAATGATCATACCAGGTAATGCATCAGATGTCCTGTAGAGGATCATTGTTCGTCATAATATCACTACAGTGGCATGCATAGTGGGTCATTTCCTCGTCTTGTCACAGGACCGGTCCTTCGGCGACACAGCAGGCACACGTTTCAAGCTTCGATTTAGCAGGTCACGCCCATATCTGTTTGGGCATTTTCACGAAACGCAGCGCAAGGCGCTCGACAAGCATTCATAACAGGCTGGGCCGAGGCAGACACAGCATCTGCTAGAGACCGGGGCAGATCGAGTAACATAGAGCAGAGTGTCGACCTTGCACGAAGGATCGTAGCACTGTACCTGAGCGCTATCCGACACTCGCGCCATGATGAAGTCGGGATTGCTGCAGGATCAGACTCCGTCAGTCGATCTTAGAGGAAAGCAATTTAGTCGCGCGCTCTCTGAAACATATCTGCACGCCCCAGATCAATTCGGTTAGCGTCACAATTGCTTAGTTCACCCAATCACATTGCTTGGCTATAAGCACTCACTTCGCGATGTATCGGACTTGGCAGACACAACAGCTGAGATAGACAAATGCTACACGGCCACTATATACGCAGTGTGAGCCTAATGACACATTGTACAGGGTTTACAGTAGATAGGAATACTGTTCTTACCCCCTGTCTCTCCCTCTCCCTCTTTTCCCTCGTGAGGCGGCCGACAAAGTGACGTCGGACTCGGCCGGCCCTACACGCCTGTGGCTTCGGTGCTCGGCGGCGCTAACTCGTGTGCACATGCGTTCCGGCAGTCGGCTTGGTTGGGCTTGCTGTACACACCAACCCTAAGCGCACAGTACTCCAGCATCCATGGATTGATCAACACTCTCACGACTACGCCAACATGGCGCAGTTGGGACGGCGATCGAACGATGACTCCCGACGTGCTAAGGCTTCAACAGCATTGGTGGGTCGCTTGCAGCTTTGATTTATGCCGGATCAATGCAGGCCGTGGTCATCGCATCATGTCGAGACTCCTCTTTCCTGCTAAGTCAAGGTGTGTTAGTATGCCTTACGCAAGCTGCTGCTCGACAGAGGAGTCTGAGCATGACCCGGCATAGGGTCGCAAGATCTTCATGCTGATCGCGTCGAAGCAATAGAGTACCCGTGAATTCCCCCTGCCATATCGAGGCTCCTGAAGTCGTGCCCGATCAGACGTACATGTCCGCTGCACACCAAAGGACAACCAGGAGGACCTTGGCCTCTGCCAGGCCTTCCCATACTCCAGTGTAATCAGAGGCCTGCCGACGGCCGGACATGAGCTGCCGATCGCGAATGGCATGAGGTCATGAACAAGCGATGCTGTGAAGTCTGTAGAAAAGCCGCTTCCGATCGCATTACGCGGGCAGCCTTACCCCGCTGTGCCTGCATGCGAAATGCATACGAACATGGGTATCCGAAAGGTACTTATCATACATGGGTCAAGCGACCGACAACATTTGCTTTTGCTTGCCAGAGCAGACTGAAGCAAATGTGACCATGTTGCCAGTGAGGGTCATGTTCCGCAAACTTCACGCCCGATGTTCGGGCGACGCTAGGGCATGAAAACACGGAGTTCACGTCGCAATTACTCTCCTTCTCAGTGCTTGCGCTACACATGAATGCCCGGCAATAGTATACACAAGCGGTGGAATGGGGAAGACGAGTACGTTCAGCGTGGAATTGTTACATCGAGCCCCTCGGCCGTTTGACGATCACAAAGTTGATGGCCGAAATCGGAGCATTGCCCACAGACCATGAGGACTCTGGAAGATTGACACGTGCTTTTGAGTCGTGCAATTGCTACCTAGATACTCCAGGGAATCGCAATCCTGCTGGAACCTATTCACCACATGGGAATCGCGGAGACTGTGTGCCCAAAGGTCCTCCACGACATCAAGATTGTGTATGACATCGAGCAAAGCTCGCATGGTACTTTTCTCTGTATACTCATATTCCTCCCAAATTTGTTCCTGAGGCTGCTCAAGGAACGCTACCTATTTTATTGCTGATGGTCATGTCCCATTCGAACTCATTCACAGTCCCTCATTCAATTGTATCTCCATGTCTCGTTGCCACCCATCTGCGGAAGCATCGGGTCATAACCAAGGCCTGGGGGCTTCCGTCCCGTTGCATTGTCGTTGCGAGGTAATGCGTTCCATGGGCTTGCATTCACGGCCGCGTTCCCGGAAATGAACGACGGGGTGGCAGTGTCTGCTAGGGGGTTGGTGATGGGCCCTTGTGGGTTGCTCCAAATCTTTGATGCATCGAAATTCGTGTTCCGCAGGAATCCGGCGGCGGGATTGTACGGCGTGACGCCCTGATCGCGCAGCATACGTGCCTGCGCGCCGTTTCGACTAGCGGTGCTGGGTAAGCCTTGAAGTTGCCGAGTGTATTCTTGGGCAGGTTGAGGATCACCCGAAGGGAACTTTTGCAGAGCCGCTGGAAAATGCTGTGACCGCTGCTGCTGGGGTGGTGGCGTTGGTGGTTTGGACAAGCCTGCCCTGACCCAAACTTCAGAAGGCGGACTCCATTGGGGGTTCGGCAAATTCGAAATGGAATTCTTGGGTGTATGGCGGCTCTCGTTCCGCTTAGCGGAAATTGCGTTCTCCTGCTTATGAAGCTCGAGAGGATTGTACTTGGTCGCGTAGCCACCGTCAGTTGAAAAAGGCGAATCGTAACTTTTCTGTCGGCGTGCGAATTGTTCGACCAGATAAGGGTACTTCTGAAGATTCTCCATGTATCCAGCAGACATCTCGGGCTTAGAAATTGATGACAAAGTCGTCGCCGGTGTGGCTGGGCCACCTAAGGATGAACGCTGACTTTGTGATGAGGACGGTGGCCGGCTGTTGGAACCTGGTTGAAACGACGCGCCAACAGATGCTGTCTGCCTATGATTGACCTTGGACTGGCCCGCACTGACAGCCATCGTGTCGAAGTCAGGTCGCTGGAGCGTCTGCGAGCCCTGCGATTGTCTTCGGAAAGAAGAATATTCACCATTGTATGCGGCAGGCAAGACTTTGGCAGAATAATACTGGTCGGATGGGAAGGATCGTAGTGGTGTCGAGTGACGCGACGAGTCGCTGCTCTGGTAGCCGTATAGTGCAAGCGGTGGATGATACATTCTCACAGGAGAAATGTTGCGGGACGTGTCCATCAGCTGTTGATTGTCGGCGAAAAACTCACTCGAGTCTGGAAACGCCGACAAGTCTAGCGTATTTACCGTGGAATTCGACGCTGCAGGCTCGCGCGGCTTGTACACATACGGCTTCTCATTTCGGGGTGCAACGACGGTTTGTGCGGGAGGATTTCGTGGTACCACGTTCGAGGGCGCACGAATTGGCGCAGTGGGTTGTTTCGCAGGAGGGTTTGTGCTCGCAGACCGATCGGAACCAATCATTCGCTCCATGAAATTGGCTCTCGTCGAGATCTCTTTACTACCAGGCTTTTCCGTGTAAAACTGCTTCGCATCGGTAGAGCCGTCCGGCAGATAGTAGAACAGGTCTGACTCGAGATCTACGACAGGCTTTTTTGCGACCTCAAACGGACTGCTCGCGTAGCCAGGAGGCGGCATATGCAGGTTGTAGAAGTCGAACCACTTGAGAGTCTCATCTGTATGGAATGGCTCATCTTGTGTCGGGACACCATCCTGGCGATTGGACATGGAGAAGTTGTCTTTGTTGAAATTTTGAGGCATGGGAAGTGCGGACGCAGAAGGCTTCGGCCGCAACGAGTCGTCCTGATTGAGCAGGGACAACCACTTCCATTCCACCTCGATACGATCACTGATGAAGCTAGTTAGCATCCATGACTGAAAAGTGAAAAGTCTCTCTGCACTCACCCGTCGGGAAGAACATCAATGATGACAGTCATCTCTGATGGCCTGTTCTCCACTACTAATCCGCCGAAAATAGCGCCGCCAGAATGCTGAGCCTGGACTGTATCATTCGGCTTGAGGTCCTTCGCAAAGTTGATGATCCGCTTGCTGTTCTCTAAAGCATCCACGTTGAGATTTTTTGGCATCTTTGGTCGGTGGTACTGACACCGAAAGTCGAAGCCTTCCTCGAAGTACTCTGTGCCGTCCTCACTGAACGTCGGTACGGGACCGGCATCAATGAGTACTCCTGCCGCAACAGCGCAAGTCGCGTGGAAAGCGCGGGCGCACTTCTTGTACGAGCATTGGAAGCAGGCACCACGTCTTGAGCGACAGAAATTGCATTTGAGCTCGAGTCGAGCTTTGTCGATGTTTGCCACCCCACAAACCTTCTCTTTTCCGTTAACAAGGACAACATACGTCTCGGGTGTGTAGAGCGCACACGAGCGATGCGCCATTTTGCCGGTGTCTGTGTGAAGCAACGGCTCCCAGGGGTTGTCGTTCGGGCACATGACACATGGCTCCCTGGTCGACCGGCGAATCTTGATGCGGATTTTGGTCTTCTTCTTCGGCACTTCGGTCTTGGCATCCCGTTTGCGTTTCTTAGTTTTGGGCTTGCGACCTTTCACGCTCGCAGGTGGTGAAGGCAAATTTCCGTCTTCTTCGTTGTCCAGATCCTCGTCCTCGTCGTCAGTTTCCTCGTAATATTCAGGAGTTGGCTCGCCCCTCAGTTTCCGCTCGATTTCGGCCACGTCGACCCAAACATTGTCAGCTTCACAATTGCACTTTCGAGCAATGCGCCCGTAGTCGAGCCAGGATTCGGTGGCGAAGTTTACTGATTCTGCGCAATTGTACCCAACGTTGTAGCCGGAATGATAGCCGTAGGGGTACGTGATGACGAATTCACCCTCGTAGTGAACGAGCTTATTCACCTTGACGCCATACTGCTTTTGAAGCACATCTGGCGAGATGAGATAAGTCTTGTGGCGGAGGAATTGGTCGCAATTCTTGGCGTCCAGGGGCCAGACTTGTTTCATGGCACGCTCGAATTTACGAGCATCCTCTTGGGAAATACTGTACCACTGCTTAGGAGCACCGAAGTGAATGTAGTTGATACTGTACAAATCGACGTCTTCTAGATGCCAGGCAAAGGTAGCCTTCCACATTCCCATGTATAAATAAGCAGTGTTGACTCCTGGAACTTTGGTCCCGAGAACATCAAGCAGGTTTTCCAGTTTGGCCACGTTCCAGCTTGTTGTCGAATCGTCAAAGAGTGATCCAGGCATATCGGCAGCATACATCGGCTGATTGAAGCCCAAGCTCTTCCAGTAATGCGTCTCAAGTTCAGCACAACGTTCAGGCGTAAATTCTTCAAGGCCCTCCATGCGGTAGTCGAAGTCTTTGAAAGCTTTCTCATCCACGTATTCGGCAGCCTCGGCAGTATTGTTGAGACGTCGAGCAGTTACTGACTTGGCCTGGCCTGCACCCTTGGCTGGACGGCCCCTGGGTCGTTTGGTGGGCTTCTCTGTCGGAGCAGGAGAATTCGGTGTAGGCGGCTCCTGAATGCGCTTCTCTTGAGCCTCATCGTCCGACGCAAGCTCCTCGCCTGGGAGAGGGTTTCGACGCGGGCGGCCAGGTTTCCTTTTTGACTTCAAAACCTCTTCGTCCTGAGAGGTAGGGGCTCCAGAAGAGACCCGTCCTCGAGCGTTTCCACCACCTCGCGTGACCTTTTCCTGATTCTTGCGTCGCTCTCCACGTTTAGCCGGAGGTTGATACTGTGTCTCCTCAGTCAAAGCCTTCCACTCCGGCAAGTTGTAGGATCTCTGCTTTTCCACGTTCTGCTGTGTGTACGTTCCAAAAGTTCCGTTGAATTCCTGTGTGATAGGATTCTTGATCCGGATGCGTTTCACGTGTTCGTCCAGTGCCGGGAGAGAAGCACGCCTGATGTACGATTAGCATGGCAAGCTGTAACGCTGAGATGTGAACAACACACCATTCCGCTGGCGGGATAACTTTCACGATGCCCGATTTCATGCCGTATTTGTCAATCTTCTCGATGTACCTCTTGAAACTTCGAAACTGGTCCATCGTTGGTTTAAATACTGGGATTTTACCGCCATTCTCCTCGTCCCAGAAGTGATCGGGAAAGACTTCCTCGTCATCGTCGTCACTCAGGTCTAGCTCACTTAGATCCGACTCTTCTGGTTCCTGCTTGGGGTCGATGTTCATCTCCTCACTCGTGGGTGGCGTGAGAGCGTTGGCAGGCTTGTTGGCCAACTCGATTGAAGGCTGTACATCCGACATTGGAGGCAACAGTGAATCCGAGGCCGGATTTGCATGGTTGTTGGCAGTGCTGGCAGAAGCCATCATGAGATGCGCACGGTCTGTGAGTCGTGAGCGTGTCTGCAGCGGATTGATGCGCCGACGCCGACGCCGGCGCTTGAGGCAGAAAAAGGGTTGAGACCTAAAAGTGACGTTTGAAAAAGGCAGGGAGTGTCACGTTCAAGTGTGGCACGCGCGCGAGGATCGCGCGCGGCCGAGAAGGTCGAATAATCGCAGTGAAGGAGTGAAGATAATGAGGAAGGGTATAAGAACGGAGGCAATGACTGTAAGTCTCGGATGGTGGATGTGTGTGTGCAGCACAGTATTGACCAGCACTACCTATCTACCTAGTATGGTGGCAGTCAAGTCCTGCAGCAAGCCCTTCGGATGAACGAGGGTTAACGAATTGCTGACTGATGATTTGACTTACGAATTGTGCCTAATAAACCTGGCCCGTTTTTTTCACCTGCTGCCACACAAAGTCGGGAGCGTCTCATCATGCCTGGAGGCCTGCAAGATGATGGGAAGAAGCACGCGGGGACTTCCGTAGCTAAACTCTAAAGCGCAACCCGTCCGAGCACGCTCGGGTGCTGTTACCCACCCCTCACATCCATGGATTTCATGTGGGAAAAATTACTTTTGATGGATTACTTCTCCTTTCGTGTACATGTGAGGGATTACAACTGATCACGTTATAGTACTTTGTTGTAAGTGAAAATATCATCCAAAGAAAGGTGGATTCATCGGTGGGCGAGAATCTGTAACAAATTGTGCCCAGGTGTGCTATCAGTCATACATACACAGTGGTGTAGACCGACACTGAACTCGAGGTGTGATCCACTCTGTACCGTGCTACAATACTACAGTACCCAGTTGGGCTGTACAAATCAACATGGATGCTATCAGATTTTCGTCCGCATAGCATACTCGTAATATATAGGGGAGCATCGCGACGAAAGAGTGGAATCATCAACGGTGCAAGCGCTTGAGCATTCTTTCACCTTTCTTGAAATGCCTAAGTATCCTACAATATTCACTATGCCGAACTAGTAACGCGGTTACATGTCACCTGAGCATTCCAAGAAGAGAAACAGATAATTGTTTTCCACGTGGAGCTCGAAATGTCAACAACCTTGAACGAAACCATTATAGCTCTCGGGAAGACGATAGGGCAAATGATGGCACTCCTGGGCAGTGCAGTCCGCACTTACCTTGAGCTGCAGGCATCCAGAGGGCACACAGTGCTCTTTTATACCTCTCCAATGATTTCACTGGCTAGACTGATGAACGGCGGAACAATAATGTCCAAACATCGTAAGCATTGCTCACCGCTTCTCTAAAGACATGTACTGATCCAGTGGGGCACTAAGCCCAGCTGCGTGAGCTCAGCTGACCCATGTATTTCAGCGTGCTATTGCAAATAGGAAGGGCGTTTGTCTTTCGAAGGCGCGAAAGTACATGCCGTGTCTTGTAGAGCGAGTAACAATTCTGCAACAGCAGACGCACCTGGGCAGCATGTGAAACTGAAGCCGTCGGGCGGCTTGCGGGGATTATCGTGAATGTCTTGCATAATTAGCGTCAGGGTCAAGGCTACCATGGTCGGTGCGCCTTGAACGAAACGCATGCACCGTATCTCTTACCGTCTGTCATAAATCGGAGCTTGCTCCTCATCGGTCATGTCATTTGTCACACGTAACGTATATGGCAAGAGTCGACGACAGGCAAGCTAGACATATTATACAGGCTTGCGCGAACGAAATGTCGGTGTTCTGTCTCGTTGTTGACTTCCAAAGGTTCCGCTCGCGCGCCGTGGTGTTGTGAGAGTGTCTGCCAGTCTGCGCGCTGCCGGTGTCATGGCGTGGCCTTTCCGCAAGGGACTGCTAGCAAAGGTGGGAGTTTTTGATCTTCCCGGTGTGATGCCAAGGTCGCGCAAGTGCTCCAGTCTATTCCTGCTTCGGCGATTGCCATCTGCTTGTTCGACTAGTTTGCGATGTATGATCTCCCGTGAATTATTCTCCGGGATGTGAAATCGATTTGGCCCACTAATGTCAAGTTTTGGAAGTAGGCGCATCACGCGCGTGTGCTCAGCATCAGCCACGTCTTGCTCGTCGGCCGGCTGGCCATACTCGTTCGGCGTAGGCTCTGAATCGACAAACGCGTACCCATTGACCCGCGGCGTCTCCGCACCCGAGTAACCAGGTTCAGACTCGGTACCTGCTGAGCGACCCGCGATAGCTGCATCAATCGCACTCATAGATGGACTCGGTGGAATCATTTGTGCAGATGGGGCGATGCTTGGAAGCCTGGTGTTTGCATATATAACGGCTTTTGGCGGAAGCTCTGTTGGGCTGCCTGGAAGATTGCGCGCAATTGTTTGCTCTTCAATTCCGTCTGGCCCAAACATAAAATGATTCCTTGCGCCCTGTTTGTTTGGAAATGGGTCCAACGAAGCAGGTCTCGCAGCTAGGTCTTGCGACGGTCTTGGGGCTGCCTGAGCGGCATTTGAGTTCTTATCGGTCTCAAGCAGTGCAATTGAATTTGAACTTGTGGTTCCCTGCCCAAGCAACTTCTGGCCATCGGCTCGATACTCCAGCTGCCGCGATGGAGGTATTCTGTCGCCATTATGAAGAAATGTGTACTTTTGTGATCGCTGGTTGTTTTGCTTATCCAGTATTGCGTTGAAGCTCTCGTTGTCCTCCGAGGTGTATTTGGCTTGAAATGTGCCCAGGCTCATATTGATGTTCACGGCCGGATTGTCTGGCTTGACGGCGCTTGAGCGAGGCGTTTGTCCGGGCGTCTCGGCGGCGTAGCCTCGAGGCGTGTCTTCACCAGTTGTCGCACGGCGACTACGATCCATGAGGTTTTTTCTCCCCTTGTAACGATAGCCTTTTGGTGTCATCGCCTGTGTGAGCCTCACGCCCGCCTCTCTTATCCAATCTTTGTCGCTGCTTTCGACTGCTTCCATGTAGTCTGTCTGAGCTTGCATTTCATGAAGGGCTGGGAAGTAGTCGCGCGCAATGATGTCGGAAACAGCCTGTGCATACTCGTCTTCGTCTAAAACGATTGCAGGGCGCTTCTGTCGTTTTCGAGGCGGTGGGGGAGGCATCAATGCAGTCTCCATAGAGCGCTTCGTGAGTGCTTGTGAGGAATTGAACGGCATGGTGGTCTTGTCGTTAGGATGGCAGTGTTAGACTCGAGTGTGACCATCGAGGCATGGATATGTGTATGATTGTCGTGACAAGCCTCCGGAAACTTAGAACCAACCTTACCCCGGCCTTATTGTTTGTCGTATATGAATGCGGGTTGTCTGAAGTAGGCGTGATTGCCGAAGGTGAACGATTTATTCATGCAACCCACCCCGGGCCTGAACACTGTGCAAGAGCCCTCGTGTGCTGATCTTATCTGGTCGCAAATGACGGCACACCCTGGTTCCCAGGCAGGTGCGCCGAGCCAGGCACGTATTACAGGCACACAGGGCTGGTGCATGACAAGCAAATGGAAAGACGTGGAAAGCGGTACTCAGATCCGGTCCACCAACGTGGTTTGACTTGTGTGATCATCTAACTCTCAGAGAATCGTAACGAGTATTATCCATCTTCTCATCAAAATTGCCGACTTGCTGATCCATCTGAGCCCACCCCCACAATCTTTGTCAATAGCCGCAATCTACCTGGTCACGCGATACAATGGCTTCCGCAGTCGACAACAACACGAACTTGAACGGAGAGTCCAAATCCGCGCGCAAACGAGCCTCGAAAGGGAGCACAGAGGCCAATGGCACCGCATCCACCCTTCCCGTAGTTCCATTGAATCACATTAAAGAGAACTCTGCTGCAGCCGACTCAGAAAATGCCACCGACCACCCATACCTTCGCGAGCTTCAAAAGCAGATTCGTAACATCACCAAGAAGTTGAGCGCATCGCAGAAGATCGACGCAATAATTGCTGAGAACCCCGGCAAATCGCTCGACAGCCTGGTTGCCGATCGCAAACTCAACGCTGACCAGAAAGCTGCTGCGCTCAAGAAACCCCAACTTCAGGCCCAACTTGCCCAACTTGAGGAGCAAAGTGCCCACTATCGCAAGTTCGATGCCGACTATCAAGTCAAATTCAATAAGCAGCGAGAAGACTTGCTTGCGACACACCAGAAAGACTTGGACGAGCTAAGGGCAAACACACATAACGAAGCCACACAACTCGGTGCGGCCGAGTTACGTAAAAAGCTTCTCATCTTCTCGCAATTCCTTCGTGCGGCTGCCGCTAAGCGTACGATCGAAGACGATCAGGATACGGACGAAAGCATTGCCTTTGAAGGTGCGCTTCTGCTTGTTTATGGTGGTGACGAAAAGGCTGTGGACGCTGCCATCAACCTCATCGAAGGCTCAAGCGAGCAAGTACTGAGCATCGAGGGCACCCCAACACCAATAACCTGTAAGTCGCCTCATATCATGTGGAGCTAGCGCGCAAGGATTCCCTTTGTGTGCCTGATGGTCCATTAGACTGTGCTGACTTGAAACAGACGCCCAGGTCAAGGAGGCTTCCGTCAGCCATGCGCCATTTCAAGCAGAGGAAGCATGGCTCGAATCGGTAGAGGAGGCGAGAGGCGGTCAGCCTGCAGAAGAAGTGCCGGGTGCGAACGGCTCGGATCCGACGATCGTCAATGCGGGACTTACAGAATTGAATGCTCAGTCAACAGCCGCGGCAGCGCAAGAGCAAGTTCCTACTGTTCAGGTTACTGTCGGTGAAACCAGTGGCAACGTCGCTGGAGACCGCTGGGATACCGCTGCAGCAGGAAATTCGAACGAAAGCGCACTAGAAGAAAGCTACGAGATAATCCCTCGCCCTGCTGAAGAGGTCAACGATACGACAGGCGCTGCACCTCTGCCACCGCAAGGTCTCAACTGGGCAGATGAGCCCTCGACACATGATGTGCCTACCGGCAATCAGGCTGGTGAGGCATGGGATACCCGGGCTCCTGGAGACCAAACGGAGAGCGGCGCCGTAGCCGCATCAGGTCCTGATGATGGTTTCCATGAGGTCCCTGGCCGCAATCGTGGTCGTGGAGGGTTCCGCGGACGTGGCGATGGTGAATTTCGCGGACGAGGCGGTCGCCGTGGCAATTTCCGCGGCCGCGGAGATGGCGAGTTCCGTGGTGGCCGCGGCGGACGCGGTGCCTTTCGCGGCGATGGTGAGCACCGAGGTGGCCGTGGTGGAGGACGCGGTGGCCCACGCGGTGGCCCTCGGGGCGGAGGCGACGCTCCACGTGGGGCTCCGGCATCATAAGCCATAGAGACGCAGCATTGCTTGCGACGTCGTGAGGAGCATTGGCCCTTACTTGACCACCTGGCGATACCGTATGGAAGCATGGCGTAGTTGTACCGGGTCAGCATGGAGGTGTTTTTTAATGAGCATGCACAGAACACTTAACGAGCCCGCCGACTGAGCTTCATGTACATCAGACTTGTGGATGAGCAGGCTGGCATTCGCCATGTCACTGAATGGGAGTGTCGGCCACTATGTAACAACACTTTCGCACCTGGGAAATGGCAGACGATGACCGCGGCGTCGAGGATTGGAATGTGCTCTCGCTCATGGCAAGATTACCCCCAAGATTGGTGCATCTATGTGTTGCTGGACCGTTTGCTTTTTACCGGATTCGTCCCAACAAGTAAAGCTGAGTATCAGGCCGATAACATATTTTGAACATTCCTTTGCATTGTAGCCTCTCTATTAGCCCGCACTATGCAGTACTGATGGAAATGTCTCCCAAGTCGAACACTTCCACAGCTCTGATCATGCCCAGAGCAGGTTTTCCATTCTTTCGTTGATTTTGTTCGCCCTGGTCCTGTGGAGTGCTACAAGCTGCGACACCACAAAGCGGATAGTGAAGTTTGTCTTGTGGGAAACCGAGAGGATTGTCATGCTGCTGGGCTGAAGAGTTTCGTTTCTGGTCTCATGAATGAGCCCAGATCAATCTTCGCTATCCTACCATCCTCCGCGCGTTTGGCATCCTCTTCTTCTCCTTTTGGCCCTCCTTGCGTTGCCGCCTCTCCATTAATCTCTCCCGCTCCTTGCTCTTCAAACCCTTATATTTCTCAACCAATGCCCGCTCCTTGATCTCTTTGTCCTTAAGGTAGTATGGCGTCTTGCCTTGCTCAACCTTGAGACGTTCCTCCTTGCGATGCTGGCGAATGACGGCTTGCGTGCGCTCCTTGGCTTCGCGAGCCATGATCTGATTTCGCATACTGCCCGCCGTGCGCCGCAAACGCGCTGCATCCTCCTCGTTCCGACTCTTTTTAGCAGCAGCTTGCAGCTCTTCAATCTCAGCTTTCTGATATTCTCGAAGAAAACCGTAGGCTTTTTCGCTGTCCCCTGTGTGCGCAGAGCGTTGTTGCTGGATGGCGTCAAAGCGTGGATCCCGGTAACGACGCTGCGGAACATCTATGACGTTTCGTCGCCGAGACACCTGGTGCTTTGAAGACTGTGCAGCCGGAGCATGTTTGGAAGTGCGGGAGCGCGAAATGTCATCACCTTCTTCAGACGGCGCAGAGTCTGAGTCGCTTCCCGTATCCTCCTCCACACCGTCCTTGCCTTCAATTCGTCTTGACCGAGTCTCAAGTTTCGCTGATGCGCCGCCTAAATCTTTGGCCGAGGACGACGGCAATGATTTGGATTCTTTGATTTGTCTTAATCTTTGCCGAAGAGCTTCCAGTTTCTGGTCCTGGTCTTGCGTCTGATCCGACCCTCTTTTGCGCTTGCGCGAGAGCGCATCCTGAGCTTGTTTCAGAATCCCAAAGGAAACATTGGTGATCTGGTCGCCAACTAGCCCACTGTCTGTGTAGCGGGTTGCGCCATCTTCATCGCTGTCGCTCAGCTCGAAATCATCACTGACTTCATGTTCTTCTCCATTGACCTCCTCGTCACTGCGGGCTGGCATGCCGTCACTTTCTTGCTCATTTAAGCTTGACGATTCACCGATGACGTCTTCGCCCGTATCATCATCGTACTCAAGTTGAGCCTGCTGTGGTCGGACGTTGCGGTTTAAGAGTCGTGCCGAAGTCATTTCAGGATCGTCTCAATACTCCATCGGCACGTGCGAGAAATTTAATTGCTTCAAAAATGAGCATGTGTAAGGGCTGAGGCAGCCGCCGCTAGCCAGAATTTGGCCTGGTGAGGCGGCGATGATTTATTACTTGGACACCTGGGCAGCCTTGTAAGCCGTGCAAGCTCCCGCTCGCCGCATCATGACGTTACGCTTGCGTCCTGCGACGATAAGCCCGAGCTTGTGCCGCTGCTACAAGTTATGAGTTGTTTCTTAACAAATTCCGCCCTTCTCAACATTGCAACATTCTTCTGGAAATCCGACATTGGTCTCGGGCGAATTGCAGCCATCAATCGCCATCTTGCGCTTTGAATCTCCCGGTGGAAATTCACAAAATGAAGATTCTAACAGCCGAACAAGAGGCGGCTCACTACAAGTATGCGAGCACGCGACCCGACACATTAATTGGATGCTAATAAACATGGTAGTGCCACATTGAAAGGCGGTGCCATTGGCGGTGTCGCCGGAACCATATTGGGAACAGCAGGCGTGTATGCTGCCTCCGTTCGATATCCAGCCTTCAAAAGCCTTACACTGCCGTTTCGAGTCTTCCTTATCGCCTCCTCTGGAACCTTTGCATGTGAGTATAGAGCATGCCAGCGAAGTAACACTTGTTAACATTTCTTAGCTATTGTCTATGCCGATCGATACTCCCGGCAATTTGAAACCGACAATTGGGCAGGCAAGGAGTACAGAGATGAGCAAAAATCAATGCAGGAACAAATCGATTCGCAGAAAAGTAGCAAGCAGAAGTCCATGGAGTGGCTGCAGGACAATCGATACAGCCTCGTCTTCGGCTCTTGGGTGGTGTCTATGGGCGCGGCGCTAGGCATTGTTGGTCGGAGTCGGTGGCTTACTACACAGCAAAAGCTAGTCCAGGCTCGTGTCTACGCACAAGGGTTCACCATTGCGGCTGTTATCATCAGTTTGGCATTCGAGGGTAACGACCGCATGGCTGGTTCCGGCCGCTGGGAGACCATCAAGATCGTAGATCCGAATGATCCCGAGCACAAGAATCTCATCGAAAAGCGGATTCACCACGAGAAATACAAAGGAGAGGATCAATGGATGGACATGGTGGAGGCAGAGGAGCGACGCATCAAAGAGCGCGAGCAGGCCGTAAAGGAGCGGGAAAACGCCGTCAGCAAGAAGGATGGTCACAAGAATGGCAAGAAACACGCCACTGAGGACTTGACCAAGGGTAATCCGGAGGAAGCCAAAGACAAGAAGCTCCGGGCTCCATGAGCGAAAGCACGTCTAGACGAGGGGCAGGGTTGAGGCTCCATGTAGAATCCAATGTCCGAACCGACGGGTTCGGCGACTGAGAGGCAGTCGCTACTACCAGCAAGACAACGACCTGCTGCGAAGAGTTCAGCTACGCAGGGATGTGATCGTCGAGGGAGCATATTCCTCGGCCAGTCCATCAGTACGATGTATACACGGCCTTTCTAATGTACCTAGTATTGATGCAGTTACTAGTCAAATCGGAAAGACCCTTCCGATTAAAAATCTGATACATCTTCACTCCGATGACTACCTAGGTAGTTTTACACTTTTCGACGTCGTGCAGATCCTGTCCCTGCCTGTTCTATGCGAGCCTAATATGCAGAGAACCTTCTTTGCGTAGGATCTAGGATTTATATCCCCAGCCTTATATTAAGCTACAGTATGTCGATCAAATGATAATACCTGGGTACGCGCATGATGAGTTGTGGATGGTGAGTTGTGGGGCTCACTAGAACTGCATGAATCATGGGCTGCGCACTGTGTGGATTTTGATCCTCGTTGCATTAAATATCACCAAGCGAAGGTCACAGTACATACTATTCCTGAGATTCACCCTGGCCAAGAGGTCATTCAACAACCTCCAGACTGTCTCACACAAGAGGTTCAAATATGTGACTTACTCCAGCCACCCGAAGTCACCTTCTGCGGAGGAGAAATCGCTGGCTCAAAGCCACAGCCACGGATCGTCCCGGCGACAGCCTTCGATTGCGAACTGTATAAACCTAGGTCCTTCAAAAGCAGACAATGTCTGGGCCGCACAACAACGCCTTTCTACCTGAGTAGGCTCTCTCTCTCTCTCTTCCAGCACAGACAGTACCAGATGTTGCATGCACGCCTGTGTTCACCCGAAAACAGCTCTCATCCGGGCGAAAGAACCTCGTTTGCACGTCATCGCCGTTGATCATGTTTGCTGTCACATGTAGTTTAAAGGTCTGGCCTGTGTCTCACTGTGTTCTACGACATGAAGCGACGTTGCAGACACGCGCTCTGCGAGTGGAAGAACATTGGGAGGACAAAGCCGCCTTGTACGATGTTGGAGAGTGAGTGAACGCCGAATCAATCTCGTTGGGTAGAACAAATATTTGATGATCGTCACACACACACGCCTCTCTGATGAGCCCTTTCCCTAGGTAGTCTCTCAAGCTCTGCTGCGTGGGTACGTACCAGATTACTCCGTTAGGCCGTTGAAGCTCAGTCTAGCGTGCCTTCATGCAATTTCACCGACTGCAACCAGCCATTCACGTAACGGTGCCTAGGTAGGTAACGGGTACCTAACAAAAGTGCGCCCACCATCTCATCTACACTACTGGCGGTATGTATGCACGATGCTCCCACGCATGCTACGGCTTCTTGCTTGCATTCTCGCACGTCGTCCAACGCCGGTTCTGACCACCGCCTCATCCAGGTCGAGTGCTCGCGCATCGCGGCTCTACTTTGCCGACCTGCCGCTCGTTATTCTTGCCTCGCGCCGTTGGATCTGGCAGACCACGCACCCTCGACCATTCTCTTCATCCACCGCAGGACCTTACATTGCTCCTCGACGCGCGAACCTGACTGAGCCGCTGCTCGGCCTCACCTCTCATCATGAGCCAGTACGGTCGTTTTTTCGATTTCTGTCGCGATAGCGGCAGTGGCTATGCGACAATCCCAGTGTGCAATCTCTTCTACGAATCGCGCGCGCGGCCAAACAATGTCGTCGATCAGACGAACTACTTTGGAGGCTGCCAACTCACCGGCATACCTTTGGGGGATGATCGCTACTTGGCCAATCTGGGTAGGTCGATGGATGATAGCAAGCACGATGGGTCATTGATGGCGTGAATAGGCTCAATTCTCGTGGCCGGAATTGCGATACTCTCGGTATTCTTTCTGCTCTGGCGGTCAGAACGGAAAAGAGCTGCGGTTGGCAGAAGGTAGGCCGCATATGAACCATCAAAGGTCATAACTATGCGCAAGGGACCATCTGACACTTCACACAGAGAGATGCAATTCTTCCTCATCGGCTATCTCATCATAGAGGTTTGCGAGATCTTCTCGATCGGCGGATTCCCCCTCAACAGTCGCGTACGCCGAGCGTTCTCGGCAGCACACATCGCAGCAGTCGTCGCAACCTCATGGATCCTCCTAATGAATGGCGCAGTGGGCTTCCAGATCTTATATGACGGAACATGGGCATCTTTGCTCTTGATCTTCGGTTCCGCCACAGCCCTTTTCGTCGGCACTGGATACATTGCGCTCGACACTGGCTTCAGCTGGACTGGCTACTGGGACAGCACCCTCGTGGCACCAAATCAGGCATATGCGTTGTACACGCTCTTCCTGCTTGTCCCGTTGATCTTCGTTGTGTTGTACTTCGTTCTGGAGTCCGTTTTGGTGTTGCGTGTCTTGGGCGAGATCAGACCAATGTGTAAGGCATAATCATCACGACGATACTGGCACTCTGCTGACGCTTTCTTAGATTATCTTGTTGCTGCTGCATTGTTATTCGCGATTGGCCAGATCTTCCAGTTTGTCATCAGCGTGCATATCTGCAACGGCACCAATGGCAAGATCAATGGTGGCCTCTTTGAATCATTGTTCACATACTTTTCCGTGGTTATGATCTGGGTTTTTTGGTCGAGCATTACGGAGGATGACTGGCCGACATCAAGTACGACGGAAGGATATAATTAATGTAATTGGGTCATCGGGTCATCGTCACGGCATTGGGGCTTTAAGAGCGCGAGTTCATCGCGTGACATGGTGCCAGGGTCATGCATACATATGGGGCCGAAACGGAGAGGTCGGGCGTACTGTTCATGAGTTGATGATTTGTGTAATTAGCGAGATACCAATTTGTAGTGTAGTAGCCATCAGCACCAATGCGACATCTGGCACCTTGAGATCGTTTCTTCTGTTGCGAAATATGCAGGTGTTGGCCGGACACAAGTCTACCTAGTATCACAATATCAGATGATCGCGCGGCGAGGGATAATTAAACACTTCTCGCACTGACAATTTTCCGCATCTTGTCGACGAAAGTCCCTGACAGAGTCTTTGGATGAGGCGAATTTCCTGTCGCACATCATTCTTCACCATATGGTGGATTGTGAGCTTGACAGAGTATGTACATGTATTTGAATGTGACTTGGGACGTGTCTTAGTCCGTAGAGTAGTCCTGTCAACATTGTTGCCCTGCCTGTCAATCAGATACCTCAGATAGGTATGTTTTGCGGAAATTGCTGAAGTCGCCACGCTTCCAATCTGGCTCGAACACATCAAGTGCCCAGGTGTGCATGACTCCAGCTCACTTCGTTAATAAAATAGTGATAAGCCGGCCAGGTAGTGTTCTGGAAATCTATATTTTCCTCGCACCCAATATCCAAAGCTCTTTCCGCTCAGGTCATCAGGTGAAAGCTGAACACAGTATGCGCCAATACCCAAACCCATCCCTTCACTCGGTTGTGCAAGTCCGGTTTGACACATCTTCTAGTCTCTCACTGCGTTTTGTAACGTGGACGATGCCGGCTTTTTGATCAGTCCGTCATGGCCAGCCGTACGCTCTTTATCGAAAGTGAATCGGGCGACGATTCTGTTGCAACTGACACCACGGTTGAGAGCGAACAGCTTGACGAATATGCCGTGGAAAAGGTGCTCCTCGAGGAACGCCATCACGAAGACAATGAGATGCGATACTTGATCAAATGGGAAGGCTATCCATTGAGCGCGGCGACATGGGAGCCGCTGAGTAACATCGAAGATAGGTCAATTATCGAGCAATGGGAAGAACAGAAGGCTGCTATCGCTCAAGGTTTGGCCGAGCCATTTGATCCTGACGAATTTACACACGCTGTCACAGTCGCTTGTGCGCAAAGAGATGATCGCTTGAAGCGAAGGGAGGCTAAGCGAGCCAAGCGCAGAGCTCAATCCTCTAATCCGAAACCTGCGCCCAAATCTAGGAAGAACAACACTTCAGATGGAGAAGATTCACTATCTACCCAGTTCACGAAGGAGAAAGCTTCGCCGGACAGAGCGCTTGAGCGGCCACGCAAGGCGACCAAGCCTACGACTACACCCATTCGCAAGGGCCAGGCTCGAGTCGTGGCACGACGGCTAGCCATATCGTCAGATGGCTCTAATTATAGTGAGTCAGAAGATGAAGCTCTCAACGAAGACGTACTAGAGGAGCAGTATGAACAGCAACCTGCGGTGGTAGCTCGATCCGCTCCAAGGAAAACTGCGCCTACGGCTAACATGATGCCTGCCTCGAACGCTGCTGGGACTACATCAAGTCGAAAGGTATCAGAGACTCGGGTAAACCCCACTACACGGCCGGATCTCACTCTCGGTCGAACGACGAGCTCCGCTGAGATTACACAAAACAAGACGTCGAACTTGAGAGAGTCTGTGCCTCGCAAGCAGCGGCCAAGAGTAAGCGGTGATACTCCCAAACAGTCGACAGAAGCGCAATTCAGAAAGCTCTCTCAGATGGGCCGGTACCAAAAGTATGGAGCACAGAATGAACCACCTCCGGATATAAGAAAGCTCGTCCTGCTCGACCCAAAGACAGGCAAACCGGAAACGGCCCCTCCAGCTCCTTCCACAGCTCAACAGGTGACCTCACAGGCATCTTCAAACGTTTACAATCGTCGATCGCCACCCCCTAAGCCGGGACGTCGCTCACCTTCGCCGGTTCCACGAGCCCGAAATGCGAGCGATGCTGCTTCACGCCCAGTGACTGCCACAAGTGCTACTGCTCTTCCTAAAAGCGCATATGTCAAAACGTGTCCTGAGTGGGCTGCCGGTCGATGTCCAAATGATGCAATCACGTGCACTCGAGCCCACCATTGGGCAGATCCACAAATTCTCGGTGCCAAAAACATCGCTTGTCATTTCTGGAGAACGGCAGGCAAATGCTATCGGACTGATCAGGAATGTGCATTCGCCCATCATGATACAGGGTACTACGGGCGGCCACCAGGAGCACATGATCGCTCGCAATTAAAGCTACACGCAGCTCCGACGGGGCCAAGAGGGTTCCATCGCGTGCCCAGAGAAGAGACGACCTGCTTCTATTGGAAGGATGGAGGCGGGTGTTTCAATCCTAATTGCCGATTTGCCCATCGAGACACAGGATACTACACGAAAAAGCCTGGGACGATCAGAGAAGTACCAGTGGGAGATCGATCTCTTGACGACAGACACATGTCTCTTCCGAATACAATCGCAAACCACTCTCGCAGATCCTCCCCCGACTCATGCCGTGAATGCGGCTCCCGTGCTGGTACACGCGACCCGATCACTGATAATGCGCGGACGGGCACATCTCGTCTCGACGGTATCGATGACGAGCGGAGCCCGATCGTCAATGCTTCTGTGCCAAGCAAACATCCCGACGTCGATGGCTCAAGGCGGGATATGGCTTCTGAAGCCAATGCGTCACAAAGTGGGAACCGTAGTGGTACAATGGCCAGGAAAAGCAGCAATTCAATTGCTACGGATTCTCGGCCTCGACGTGCTTCAAGCGTTTCCCTACAACTCTTGAAGGCCACTATTCACATCACCCTGGAAGGCGTCTCGGAAGACGTCGAGCTCAATGTGCACCTCGAGGCTAGTGACCATGCATTGCCGTCGTCCTCGGCTACCATACTGGAAGTCCAGCATGCAATCATGGCCTCTGATTTCCAGAGCATTGTCTGGACCAAGGGCACCAAAATTGCAGAGCAAAGTAGCGGCCGTGTTATCGCCGATGCAGACCATGCCACTTCAGCTCAGTCTGTCGCTGAGTTGTGTAAATCGACCACATCGGGTTTGATAGCAAGGGTCAACAGCGGCATGCTGAAGATGTTGATCTATCCTTCTACTGCGGAAGAGTGGAAGTTTCTTCCACCAGTCGAGTCTCGACCAGGGTCGACAGATTCTGCCATACTTAGCTTTTGTTTGTTCACTCAGATGCCGGGATTCGAAGATCACCTAGCTGCTAACTTAACACAGTTTCAGAACAGATCATTCAGATCCGTCGAAGGCGTGGGTGCTGCAATAGTAGACCTTGATGCCGATCGACTGCTCCTGAAGGAGCACGATAAACGAATCGAGGCCGTCTTTCTTATGCTACCTGCATCACGACACATTGAGTTCGAGTTGTTTTCACGATTCTTCATCGAGCAAGGCTGTAAGATTTACCACTCTGGCACAGCGGGTGCTTGGCTGTATTTTGTCAAAAAATACCGACGTTCGTGCCTTGTCATTATACATCCCGAAGTGCGTCTGGACAGCATACCACGGCTGTACGATCTCATCGCCCAGCATGGTGCTGGGCCAAGATTCTTTTCCGTAGGCGTCAACCGCGATGCAGCTGCCGTTCTACACGAACGACCTTCTTTTGGATGTGTCAGATTGTTCCCCAACGGCCAAGTCATATATCTGACAGACGAGGCGTTACAATATCATCCGAACGAGTCGCGCGACATCATCACATTCATCAAAAGAGATAATGAGCGACCTCTGTCCCACAGCAAGATCGTCACCCGACCCAACGTCAAAGCTTGGCTGCTGGACCTGATCGCATCAACGCAAGACTCCCGATACGTGGAGCTCTACACCGCGCTCTGCTTCTTCTGTCCCGCCGAGGACCACAATCCTGACGATATGACGAAGACCCTTCCGACCTCAAGTCTGCTCATGATCGACGCATCGACGATGCCCCGACTCGCAAGTATGGACGACACCGCACGATCGGACTACCTCATAAATTGGTTTGCCGGCTGGGCGATGCTACACGCGAGCGTCTGGCGGATGTTCGTCATCTGCTACGAGCCCAAGGAGGGCAGCACGCGGATGGTGCCGGCCAAAACCACCGGGTTTGTTGTCGAGGCCAATGCGGATCCATTTGGTTGGGCGAAGCGTTATCAGCATGTGGGAGTGGTGGGCCCGAAACAGCTGCAGGAGAGGTTGGCGAAGAAACAGGAATCATCGTTGCTGCAGAGTGTGGTCGGGGAAATTAAACGTAAGATGTGAAAGTGTGGAGTGTGTCTTGGGCAAGGTGCAAGTAAACTCATATCACGACCAAGATGGAAAAAGGGGCTTTGCAAAGGCGCATCGGCGGTCCTGTCACATCACGAGAAATTTCACTCCGTAGGATGCGGGCCAGCCACCAACAAGTTTCTAAATCAGCAAAGGCGACGCGTGGTTTATTATTACTCGCGTCAAGTGAGCGCTGTATGGACTGAGGTATTGCAGCCCTCGAATGTGAAGGATTAGCATACACACTTCTAATCCTCACCGCCCACAAGTCCGTCGGATGATGTCCTACGATGTACGTGTGACAAGTGTTAAAAAAGCAATTTATCTGTGGAATAGGAGCTATTATGGTTCGCAGGATGGCCAGGTGAGGATCACTTGCACATGTCAGTCGCAGACAAAACTGTTTATATCGTGAAGGTAAAGTACAACTACAGTATAGTTGACTAGTTCGCCAGATATTTTGCGAAAACTTCTTGATTTTCCGATTGGAATGTACCTACGACAAGACAGGGTCCCGCCCTGTTCTAGGAGAGAAAAAAAGTAAAAAGTCTCCTGGACTAAAGACTTTAGCCGTGATTTGACAGCCTTGACGTCCATTGTCTGAGGCTCATTTGATAATTAGAGAGCTTGCCTGCCTTTTACGTCATGCGTGGTCACCACCGTTCCAGTCATACAAATGCTCGGGGGTTAAATGAACCTGTGTAATTTACCTGCTCCAATATTCGATCAACAGAATCGGAGCCGGATGATGCTAGGATGGTCGATCGACGAAAGATCGGGACGTTTCGGGGAAGGCCGTGAGGGAGAGCTGAACACTCCAGTGATGGTCGTATTAGATGTGAAAATTCTGGCGCAAGGCGCCTGATGGTAATCGTGGACGCTGAGTTACCGAAATAGAAGCGAACATTGGTCGGTCCTTGCTGGCATCTTCATGAGTGGAACAGGTCCCATGCTCTCTCCATCAAGCGCATGAATTCCTCCTTCTTCTCCGATGAGCTGATACCTGCCCGCCAATCTTCCTCTGCGCGATCCCGGTCATCTCCTCGGACAGCCACTGTCGCATGAGGGTGTCGCGGTTCGGCGGCATGCGCGCCAAACCTTGAATGATAAGACGAGGGTCCGGATGGGGCGGGGCCGGTTGGTGGGGAGCTTCCCTGGTCGCGCTCATATTCATCGCGGCCGCGACGGCGGCCATTAATCGACTGAGGACGGTAAGACGCCTCCGAGCGTCCCCCAGGGCCATCGAGGTCGCGACGAGAATGACGCCCAGCATGTGGAGAAGGCTCGCTCGAATCATGAGGATAGTGGCTGCTGTGAGGGACGTGCGCTGACGGCGCACCACGCTGGTACTGGGCGTGAGGCATGGGTGAAGGTGGAGTTGGCGGTTGAACACCTCCATAGTGAATGCGCTTGGGAAGCATGTCTTCGCGGCCGCCTGCCATGCCTTGGATAGCTTCTTCTGAGGAGCGGAACTCTCGACCGCGAGTACTGGGAGGAGGAGCCTGAAATTGCGGTGGTGGGAAGCCTGGCGATGGTGCAGGAGGTGCAATATGGGAGCCACGTGGAGAACCATTCATATGACCTCGCGACGCTTCGAGTCGGTCGTTTGGGAAGACGTCCGATATGGGCGGCAGTCGGTTGTTCGTCTGAGGCGGCGGCTGGGGATTGTTGACATGGCTGCTATGGCTGAGACCACTCGGGCCGTGTTGAACATGACGAGTATGCGGGTACTCACCAGGTCGGAGACCTGTGAACGTCTGATGGAGTGGAGCGGACTGAATGACACGATCGTTCGCAAATTGAGCAGCTGACGGCGCATTGATTGACAGACCGGGCGGCGGTCCTTTCCGACGAGGATTACTAGATACCCTCGCACCGGCATGTCCGCCCAAAGAATGACCATCCTGCGTCCGAGCGCCTTCGCTATCATGTGAGCTCCCTGGCTTGGCTCCCTGTAGGCGTGCTTCAATTATCTGTCTTTGGTGATCCCGCACATCGAGACTCCTTTGCAACTGCTCACGCATGCTCGGATCGTTCGTCTGAAAGCCTGGCGAGAGGCATGCGATCCCCACATCCTGAATAGCCAATCCAGCCAATTCTCGCGAGGTGAGCGGTGGAGCTGGTCGAGCGGTATGCGGAGCACGACTTATGGCGGCGGAAGAACTGGACGAAAGATCGAGTCGCTTGGGTCGTGGTCGAGAAGAGGGCGCTGCAGGCGAGCCAGGCTCTTTCTTCACTCTAGTGGCAGACGACATGCCAGTGCGGAAGCTGGGCGCGGAAGGTGTCAGCTATTACACAGTGGACGTTGATTCGTGACGGAGCGATACGTACGACAGAGGCGAGCTTTTGCTATTCGCAAGCGATCGCTCTCCAGCAATCTCTGGTGAATCATTGCTCCTTGCGCGCTTCGCTGAGGGCTCATGGCTGTTCGAATGCGCCGAGGATGTGGGAGCGGAGGGCGCAATCGAAGCAAATTGTCGCGGCGAGATCTGTCGTTCGGCGGCGGCGGAGGCAGCGGGAGGATTTGCGTGCGAGGGTGCGACGGCCGTCGACATGATGGTGGATCGGATCGCGAAATGCTCGAGAGAGCGTCGTTGCGAGATGGTGTTCACTCACCCGTCTGGCGCGAAGGGCAAGAGGGCAAAGAGAATGAGAAAGGAAGAGAATGCGGCAACAACAGGCGTAAGTGTGCGATGGTGCTAGCAGAGGATGCTTGCTTAACTGCAGGTCCAAAAATGAAGGAAAGGCGCGCTGCAGTAGGTGCGTATGTGTGATGGTAGTGGTGGTGGTAGTACAGTAAGTAGTAGTTTGTGGTGGAGGGTGGAAGGTGGGTGTGATGGCGTAGTGCACAGCACGATCCAGCACCAAATTGTCGGCGGAGTGAGGCGCGTGAGAGGAAAGTTCAAGACAAAAGCTAGGTGCAGTAATGCATGGCCTGACAATGCCTGTGCTGGACGGAGAACGTGTGGAGTGAAAGGCTGCTCAAGGCGGTGATAGTTGTGCGAGGGAGAAAATGAGGAGGGTGGAGAGAGAGAGAGAGGAGAAAGAATGATGACAGAGATAGACGCCGATAGATGTGCAGCACCTCAGACAACTCGCGATCTTGTCCCAGGGGGGGTCGCAATCAAGGCGAGATTCGTCGTCGTCTCCTTGTTCTTCTATTCGCATTATTATTGTTGTCAGGTGGGTAGTATTATTATCATTATTATTGTTGTTATTATTATTGTTATCATCATCATCAGCAGCAGCAGCATCATCATCAGTGTGATGTGGGTATGTCAAGAGTTGTTTGGTCACCAAGCTGTAGGCTTTGTTTGATGTTATAGTGGTGTACAGTTCGTCGACCAGCCTCTATGGATGGATGGATGGCGTAGGAACGCTGCGCTTGAGAATTACGTGTGCGTGCGGATGAGGGAAGCGGCGGGTGCGTGCAAGTGGGTGTGAGTGTGAGGTAGTGGGTGGGCAAGTGTTTGACCGTGGTTTCCGCCAGTGGTGGAGCTTTTGCTGATTAGCCCACTACTGTCGCGCTGGATTCTCACGTCGTGGGCTAAAACAACACCCATCCATGCTGGAATGCACTAGTCCAATATTTCCCTTTTCACTTGTCGCATTTCCTATTTCGCAATGTGGGACTCGCTAACCTCCAGGTCAAGGGATTGGAGTCTGTGGTATTCTCTTTAACAGGTAAGAATATACGACCTAAAAAGAAGCGGGCGCAGCAAGTGGAGCGGAAAGAATCTAGGCCATTCGCGTCGAGGATACCTATCCACCTGCATGCAGCAACAAATACAATAGTCCACTACTGGTGATCAAGGATGGGGAAACATAAACCTCCCCCGACGAAACCACGTATCATCATGATCGATTCGAGCGATTTGGCAATTGCATAGCATAGAATTCCTCTAGCATTATGTCCGCGCAAAAGTGTAATTTCAAGTTTTGACGTGCTCTCTGGCAAAGCGAGAATTCATTGAACGACACCGGCAGGGGACTGCCGCACGAGGGTGTATCCCTGTATCATCGCTGTTGTCGTGATTTTGGATGCAACGGATTCGCGCGTGCTACGTACGACCATTGTAACAATAATGATACTAGAGTGACACTTTGAATTGTTTTGGAACTATCACGCAGGATTTTCGCTTTTCGTGAAACAAAGCGAGTCACGATCCGTATCGAAATGACAGAAAGTGGTGTAGGAGGCAGCGCCAGGCAGGCAGAGGAGGAGAGGTCCGAGGTACGGGCAAAGAAGAGCGACCAGCTTGTGAAACATGTGTAGTGGACATTTCGTGCATGCACCCGGACACTAGCTGCCCGGCTGGTCACACTTCGGCTCTCCCGCTAACGATTTTCAGATCCAGTAGAACCGCCACCAAAGCACGAATATGCCATTGTGGCTGTCCTCGTGGATATTGCTCTTGATCCCTTCCGGCGGCAATGAGTATTTCATGTAATATGTACTTGGCGACCGCTGATACTGATCGAGCGAGAATTTGGTCTATGATCATGTATAACCATGCGCATCTCCGACGGCACTGCAGCAAAGTGTCAAAAAGAGGGAAGGGGAGCTGCGACAGTGGTACCGGTGTCGAACGATGATGCGGCGCGGTCGCGCGGGCGCCCCGATGACTCGTTCCTGGATTGCAGGATGACGACCGGGACATCTGTAACAACACTTGTAGACTGTACCTCTCCTTGTTTGTGACTGCGATAATATCGACACATCACGAGACCAGGAATGAAACCGACGAATGCTTCATCGTCGAAAATTGAGACCTTTCTGGGACACTGTAGACCCCAGACGGATGTTTCATGACCTGCTACCAGGATCCATAACGCGTGAATGACGAGTGACGAAAGTAGTCTGACTCGTGTGTCGGCTCCGCTCAATCGCAGTTTGCAGGGATCCAACACCTATGCTAGTATATTTCCTTTTGACATTTTGAAGGATTTATCGAATAAGTTTCTGACACCGGACCTCTGGGAGCCGCATTTGCATGCATGTACAGTGCACACGTCGGTGGGTTCCAGGACGTTGGGCTTTGAGGGGCGGATCGGGATCTCCTCGTTCCGCCACGAGGTTGAAACATGGCCGACCTGCAGCTTCAGTATCCTTGAGAGCAACGGCCTTATTATTATATACATAGGATCTCGTGATGATGCCGGCGCGAGATGCAAGGTGAAGATGATTAATCCCCCACCGAGCAGCTGCTTGTATGTGATTAGTCATCACACAGGATCGAACGGCACCGGGCTGATACGCTTGCAAGGAACGCCCAAAGGAGCGATCCACAGAAGAAGAATATGAAACGATAGATCCATCACAAGCGTCTTTTTCCTCCACCACTAACCCCCGCGCCCTACCACCCATCACCTGCATGCCTCCAGTCCTGGGCTATCGATCTTCTCACTCAACATACCCTGGCCCTTTCCCCACCACTTTTAATGACCAAATAAAATGTTCCGCTAGCCTGGTCGATCAACCTGCCACGCATCCACTCCACATGTTTCTACCTCGTATGGCAAAGAAAAGCATGCTCGCAATTGTTTGTTTTCGATAGCGCACGAACAGTGGCATTTAGTATTTGTCATCGTCGCAGCATCATGTTTGTAAAATTCTAATCTACAATCGCTGAGCCCCATAGCTTCAACCTGATAAAAGTCCGAAGAGGAGAAAGGTCCGACGCCAGTATTCATGCGCGTTCTTCCTAAGCCGTTCCTGCGCCGCCGGCTCCAGCCCGACATGCTGCATGAGCTGATCGACCGTAGTCGAGAATCTGCCCTCGCCACTGGCCTTGACGTTGTCGTTGCTGCTGCCGACGATGGAAGATACTTGTAATGCTCGTTGTAGATAGAATCCATCAAGTGCCATCTGGAGATGTTGTTCCCGGAGTTGTGCGTCAATTTTGGATTCTTTAGCTGTGGATTCTGTCTCGGCCTCATCGGCAACTTTGTCTTCTTCTTCGTGGTCGTCGTCCTCGAGCACCTCTACTTCTCTGGCTGTAATCACATCGAATACATCGCGCTCCGCCAATTGCTCAATGATAGAGGCCTTCAATGTCTGCACGGCATCAGGGGCCCAGAGATCTGTCCCAGAAGCGGACATTTGACGATGTAAGTCGGTCAAAAATCGGAACGTCCCGGTCGACGGCTGCACGGGCAAATTTGGCGTACCGTCCCAAAGGCTTGTTGGTATGTAGCGAAGGACGCGCATCCACCGGCTGTACGCTGCTAACGGAGGGTCTGCGACTGATGTCGCGATACGCAGATGTAACGACCGAACAACCGCGTGGTCACAGGACACCGTGTCGAAGGATGCGAAGGTTGCAACGAGGCCACGCTTCCGAAGGTCCAATTCCCGCAGCATTCGAACATGCAGGGCCACGTCTACATTTTCGCCTTTTGCATGCTCTTCGATGACAGTATATGTTTTGCGAAGTGTTGCGGTCGCCGCCTCGAGCAGCGCCTCCTCCAACCGCTGGGGATCTTGTTTGCTGAGAGCAGTGAGCATGGTCTCTCCGTCATCCAAATCATCCAAATCGAGTTCAACATCATCATCCCATTTGGTTGCACGTAAGGCAACGGCAATGCTTTTGGTGCGTTCTAGCCGCTCGATCCATTCATCAAACAATTGTGTATGCCGTCGGATACCATCCGAACGCCCATGCTGTCGTCTGAGGACCGCCTGTCGAAAAGCTGTCGCACCTCGGCCAAGATCCAGATTCTCGCCCGCCAGGTTCCAAAGATCGAGATCACGTCCCTGGCCAGCAGACTGATCATGCGCATCTGGGAACATATCTGACAATGCTAACTCCGCTGCCTCTTTGGTGAGAGTCTCAAGCTTCGCAAGGAATGCTCCCCGCATGTCGTTAATTGCACGGAGCTGGCTCTCGTCGCGGAAACGTGCGCCAAGCGACAGATATTTCGAGAGCACTTTGTGCCGCATTTCCAACACCTGCTTTGCTTCAGTCTGCTGCGCCAAACAGTCTGTGAGGCCTTGCAGCAGGTACTTCTGAGCATGTCGCGCCCACGACGAGAGCGCATTCTTGACTTCCGAAATGACGATCGATTCATGGCTAATCCAAGGTATAAAGTTGCGCACGTCTGGCGCGATCCATTGCTCGTAGACGTCCAAATTGAGTTCGACGACTGCACGAACACCCACGTCTCGCGTCAAAGCGACCTTGGAGATTTGCGAAAGCGATTCGAGGAACCTTTTGGGAAACAGCTCTCGCGTATCTGCCAATGTGCGTTGAAATAAATCGAGAGCATCCATGAGGTCCGCCTCCGAAGCACTCTCAGCCCGACTCTCGAGCTGTGTAAATCGGACCTGGAGAAAATGCCGTAGCACATCCTTCGGAGAGGAATTTGAGATTAAAGCATACGCACAAAGTGTCTGCAAAGTGAATTTCTTGTCCACATCCGCACGAACCAGCGAGCGTTCGATGTATGATAGCAGTCTCTTCCTCGTCCGTCTCATTCTCTTCGCCAGATCCTCCAACACTGCAGGCGCCTGCTCGCTCTCGGCGACGCTCTTGTGCAGCAATCGCGCTAGAACCAACAACTTTGATGCAAGCAGTGCATCTTCATTCGCCTTGATTATCCGTACTGTTACCACCAGCGCGTTTTGGAGGACTTTCGTCTGCGCAAGCGCCCCATATCGGGCCTGCTCTGAGGTCGCACGCTCTTTCTTCATCTGAACATGGTTGCTCTCAATGCGTTCGAGCATGCGTGCGTTGCATTTCCGCCCGATGTCACCGAGATGTGATTCAACGCCTTGGATCTGCTCATCCATATCAATGATGCGCTCGGCAGTACCTAGGAGGTCTCGGTAGCTGGCGCCGACCAGGGTGCGTAGTTTCTGCCGATTATCTTCCATGTTGCGCCGGAGCTGCTGCTCCAGCTTGCGCACAACTGGCAATGGGTATTGGAAGGCATCCTCCCAGGTCGTTAACGAGCTCACATCTGGTTGTTGAGCCGACATTGTGCAGAGTTGTATTTGGTGCAGCGATGCAACCTGATCGCGATCATCTACTCAAAAAGAAAAGGACTGAAGTCTGGAGACGTGGCTTGCTCTCAATGCTGAATTGTGGGGACAGGCACCATTCGACATGACGACTTGCCCGTGAAGTCGGCTAACAACAATAAGAATACCTACCTAGGTATGATGGTGTCAATGTAAGTGCCTACCTACTAGGTACGCTCACTTTCTGAACATCTCACATCCCGGCCTCGTGACGCCAACGAATGAGGTACTCATTAGTTGAAGCTGAACCCTGACATCTCGACCATCGTTTGTCACCTCGGAAATCGAGTTTGTACTGTACTCGAATTACTTTCATATGTCCATACATAATTTATGATTAGAACTATTCCTAAGTTATTTTCAAGTCTACCTAGGTACGCTTCAATATTTCTGTCTGCACTCGAGTCATGACCGTCTGTGTGCTCAAGTCATTTCTGTCTGCACTCAGGTCGTGTCCATGCAGGTGTGCACGCAAGTCCAAAGTAGTAGATGACAACACTCTAGCACCGGATATGTCCGAGCCAATTATAAAGCTGCAATTGTAGTCATACCACTCGTGCTTGAATCGCGGCATAACCTCGGACGATTTTTATTGCCTCCAACCTTCCATGAGGCGTACATGCCCAGGTGATTACATGTATAACAAATTAAATTGATTGTTCCAAGGTCAGTCAGCGGTATATTTCATGCTACATAGGCATCCATGGATCTCAGCACAAGTCCTAGTACTCAAAGACAACCAGTCCACAAGCTTCATAATTCTCTGCAGACAGGAATGTCATAGAATACCACGCGGCGGAGGCTTCACCTCATTCAGTAGGAAAGATCACTTATAAAAGAGACAATAAAAGCATAAGGCGAGAGGTGCGTAATCCTCACCTCCGGAAGGCGAGGCAAAGTATGGGAGTGACTTAGTATCTCCGTTGCGACCTGCCTACTCTTCCAATCGTTCCTCGCTCACCAGAACGGGGTTCAATCTTCTTCACGATACAGACGTGATTTGCAATGTACATGTTCTATTTCTGGTTGACATCTGGCCACCCTAGGACGTCGCCCACGCTTACCACACTCCACCTGACCCCGACGAGGGCTACAAGGGCTCCTATGAGCTCGACTAGTAGCAACGAGATGATCGCCAGAAGCATGCGTGGCATGAACACGCGATAGAGCATCAGATGTCTCCGCAACCATGCAGCCTCGATGACAGTGGCGACCGCAATAGCTGCGTAGAACATCAGGTGTGTGGCCATCCCTCCAGCAATTCGACTCAGGAGAGCTGGGTGTTTCGGTGGCACCTTCCATAGTGCAATCGTCGGCACAGCAACGGCGCAGAGGATCTGTGGACCAAAACTGTTCAAGACGACAAGCAGGGGACTCCAAGGATATTGGATCGTACGGAGCGGAATAAATGCCGACTCCCACTGTATCGTAGCCAGCGCAGCTTGGTGGCCGGTTTTGAAAAAGTGAAAGCTGCCAAGCAGGGCCAGGATGATTGGGCCAACAGGTGAGGAGCGGATGTTGTTCGCGTCGATCATTTCAAGGATGTTGAGAATGGAAATCATGCATAGCGCAAGGGCGCCCTGTCCCATCGGCTTCTGTACGAGTAGGAGGGCGAGCAGCCATGCGCAAGGAAGGAGGAAATAGCGAGTGCCGTGAATGTTCGCATACCCATAGATGATGAGCTTGGTGCGAGGTGCAGCGGGAGGTGCACGCACAGTAGTTAGAACAGGTGCGTCAGGCTCGCCATTGTCAATTGGTTTGGAGACCGTGGTGGCCGGTGGGGCTGGTGCTTCTTCTGTCTTGACAGCCAACATCGGCGCGGCCCATATGTAGGTCGCATATCCAGCAGCAAAGGCGACGGAAAGCACAACCTGGGCAATCACGATGCGTGTAGTCTTAAGCAAATTCTTCGAGATCCCAGGATACCACTCCCCGTCATCAGCGGCATCAAGGAACCAGTATGAAGCGACCATGACCAGCCCCACGCGCAGGGCGATGCCGATCCAGATGACAGCTGAGCCATGGTAGTTGAGCGTACGAACAAAGAAGAATCTGATGATCGATGGCAAGACGAGCGCCACCACAAATGGAATAAACAGCTGCCAATTGGACGATGTTGACGATGTGGCCGACGCGTAGTATGATGAGCGGCAGTTCGGCATTTGCTCTTCTCGGCACAGACGCGAGAGGGAACTCAACCGCGTTGCGACCAAGAACGAAACCGCATTAAGAGATCCAAGCTTCCGATCGTAAGCCTCTGCCCGTCCCAGAGATGCTCCAAGCATGAGCACACCGAATGTGGTCAACAGGAATAACAATTGCTCGTCTTCCCACACGACGAATGAGTTGGACGCAAACCCAATGCAAAGCAGAGCCGTGATCAAGAAGCAGTATCCGCCCCAGAGTGTTCTTGGAAGAGGAAGCTGCAGGAACTTCCTCGCAGGCCAAAGTCCATAAGACGTAGCCAATATTCCTCCAGCGGCTGCACCAAACGCAATTGATTGTAAAACGCCCAAGGTCAGAAGCATACCAAAACCGGCTCCCGCAATCGCACCAATGACGGTTCCGAGCAGACCCGATCCAAGTAGCGGAGGAGTGATTGCGGCACGATCTCCAGCAATGCCTTGAGCATAGACGATCAGTAAAACGAATGTGCCGACCAGCGTGACAATGCCCATCGTCATGCTGGTAAGGTCAAATCGTGCCCAGAGATGCTTTGAGGTCCGTAGGTTCTCTCTTTGATAAGCTGCATAGGCTTCGTAGAGACCCCAGGCCTCATTGCTGCCTGGCTTCAATGACTTTGATGACATCGAGCGCCAAACACTGTCGGCCGCCTGCCAGAGACTTTCTGCCACGGCAAAAGAATCGCCCATTTTCCTCGCTCGAGCATATTCTGTCTGATAGCGATGGATCTGCGCTGCCGTGATGCGCCCCACGATTGAAAGATCCTTGGGACTTGAAGGATTAAACGCTTCCTCAATTGGCCAGCCGAGATTATTGAAGGGTATCGGCATGCCGAGGAGCAAGGACAAAGTCGGGACGAGATCGATTTGAGCAACGGGTCTCTCCTTAGCTGTCGCTGGTGGTTCCACGAATGACTTCTCGCGCCGTCCAAAGAAGGGCCGTTTCGAATACATCCACAAAGCGGCCTCCACCTCGTCATCCGACTCACCTCCGTGGTCACCTTTTACATCCATGCCATGATCTCCCATGACCACCAATAAGGTGTCCTCATCCAATGCATCAATCATACGACGCAATACTCCATCCATCTGTTGCAGTTTATCCGCCATAGCGGGGTGGTCCGGTCCATAGCGATGGCCAGCATGGTCCACTCCAAGATAATGAGCAATGATGACATCCCAACGATCACGCATGGCCGGATCGAGAAGTGGAAAGATGTGCTCGTTGACGCCATTGTCCAAGGTGTGCAGATCCCAGACATTGAACGAGTCGTAAGCCCGCGTCAAGTTGGGCTCGAAATATCCTGGGAACAGAGAATGCCAGGTATCATCCCCCAGATGCACTACTCTCTTGCCCGCCTTGTAGAGCTGCTCAATGATGTTGTCCTCGTCAATAGCTGTTCCAGCAAAGTTTGACCCAGCATCGATGAATACCGGCAACGTCCCTGTTGTGAGACCTTTCAGTCGTTGAAGTGTTGTGGTCGGCGGATCGGCAATGAAGGGGCGAAGAAAAGCGTTTGCTGGGAAGTTGACTGCTGTTTCGTACAGGATAGGAAATGCATCATGAAAATGATGAGCGGTCTCTTGTCCAGGTCGAGGCTTGAAGGGCACTGTGAAATCGTACCGCAACGCGTCTACAACCACTACGACAGCTTTGCTGAAGCTTTTAGGTGTCCAACATCCCAGCTCTTGGGTTCCAGGAGAGTGGCCGGGGGCGTCATGAACGTCAATTGGTCGAATGGCGCATTCCGATCGATGCGGCAGTACTAGGCGCGAAAGCAAGAAACCGCTGCAGAAGAGATAAATGGCGAGCGCGTGAAAGACACTTGGGACATTGGGTCATCAGTTAGCGATGGCACCAGACCAAGGAGGATAGTAAGAAGTTTCAGGACAGTGTTCAGCATACAAAATGAGAATGAAGAAAGCTACAATGAGCCCATGCTGGGCCTTGAACTGCACCGCGAGACGCTTGTCCTCTGCCTTTACATCGCGAGGCGCAACACCCTTGGGTGCTGCACTGGGCAGCGGGGCCTTGCTCTGCATTGGAGCTTGTGACAAGTAATGATTCCAATGGGAAAAGAGAGACAAATGCAAGAAACGAGCGTGATCTATGATGGCCTCAAGTGGGCCGACATGATGGAGAAAGGGCAGAGTTCCAGATTTGCCCGGCGTGGTGTTCTGGTAGAGTGCTACGTTTGGGTCTAGAGGCAGGAGAGAGCGTTTTGACACATGCATTGGTTGAAGCATCACCTGCATCATTCATCTGGCGTCTCCACCAGCCGCCAGGGCAGGCCGCATACACGTGGCTCAACAACGATTTTCTCCGCAACGTGTAACGATCTGGTATTGTATATCACACCTTTGCCACGATATAAACTCCGGCCACATATAGAATAATTATACCACCTACCGAGAGACTCGTGATATGGATGCGCCAGGCGATAGCACATGGACGAAGCGTTCCGTGCTGCGTACCTGGACGTGGGCATTCTGAGGACTGAGATGGACCGTGGGATTGATAATAACCTTGGAACCTTAGAACCATCGAATTGGTCGCTCGTGCCTTTGTTAAGCTCCCTTGAAATAATTCCTGTAATAGATACACGCGGTTTCTTTCAATAAGATTATGGGTTGACCAAAGACGAATATCGGTGTCGAAAGTAGGATGATCATACAGGTGTGGTCTTACTTTCTCCCTTGCGGGTGTGTCAAACAACAAGGGCTTAGAATCCTTCACAATGGTGAGGGATGATTAATATCACTTATGAATATGTTTATCCAGGTGAAGATTTGGTCGCTATAGTCCTACACTTATCGTAGCCACTGTCCGTGATTTCCCCGAATACGATTTTCACAAGTTGGACAATCTCGCATTGCGCTTATTCATTAGAGGTCTTTGTCGAGACTACCACCCTTAACAGCATCCGAAGAGGGGACAGAAAATATGATGTATGGTTTTCATTCTGATGGCCTATGGCACCAACGCATGAGCGGTTATTGAGGGCAAAGAAGAATATTTACACGTAGATCGTGGATACTCCAAGGGTATCTTTCTTGGAGGAGAACCATTCTGAAGCAAGTCTCAGCGCCAGCAGTAAGACATTAAACAGTATCTTCGCGGGTCCCGGTGAGCCTTTTCGTGTTCTCGCCATACGCATGCTAGTCCAATGAAGCAAAAGTGGATGAAATAAAGATTGTGGAATGAGTGTTGGCGAAGGTAGATGGTCCGTGAGGTTGTTGGTAGTTCTCTCGGATGTGGAGAGGTAGAAGAGTCGTGGGTCGTCATAACCGGCTTTCGCATGTTTAATTGTTGCCGCGCAAACCGGCTAATGATACTCCTTCTTGGGCGAGTTTTTGGCCTTTTCTATCAAGCCACCGACGCGCTCAAGGTCGATGGAATGGAAACGATCGCCTTCGGATTTCTGATAGGCAGGCAAGACATCGACCACGGGTTCCATTCCGATAGCAGAATCTCCCATGTGAACCACGACGACCCGACCTGATTTCCTCTTGCCGGTTTCGTCGACCTCCTCCGGGAAAGTGATGCGGATCTCTGGGAGAGGGCTATCGGGCGGGCTGCTGGAGTTGGCCATGAGGTCCTGCTTTTCCGCATAGACGTGGACAGGCTCCAATTGTCTCGCGCGAACGCGACGAGGACTCGATGAGGACGAGCTTTCCGAGAGACGTTTCTCATTGTACTCGGGCAAGATCGATTGCTTGAGCATTCTGCGACGGTATCGCAAGTACATCAAAGCGGCGACGAGGAAAAGTCCAACGACCAGCAAGGACAACAAGACAACGAGCAGTATGACGATTGTCGGATTGACCGTGGACTGCGGAGATTGTGAGGACGCCTCGGCGTCTCGGCCGAAGAGGTTCATAGTGAGATCGAGCATGATGTATCGACTGGAATGCGCGTTCAATTATTGTTGTTTAATGGAAGTGATTGAGATAGTGCAAGCGTGAGCTGTTTGCAGTGCGTCGGGTTCCGAAAGATGTGCGACGAGTTTCAAGCCTCGATAAGGAATGTGAGGATTACTACAGTAGTCATCTCTCGTCAGCACTGATCGGTGAACTCGTGGCAATCAGGTCAGCAGCAGAGTGAGCCGCCGGGCGAGCAGTCGTGGATACCAGAGTTTGGATCCCGAGAGACCATTCATCCAATGTCTCTTCTTGCGTGACGTCGCTCTGCTCTACTCTGCTCTGCTTTGCTGGCGCGAGTGTCGCCTCTGTGTGCCCAGGCGAAATCGCGCGCTCCAGTATGGGTAACGTTAGGTACCTACCTAGAGTGCGAAAGGCAGACCTGATGCTGCAACCAGTAAAACAAGAAAAGAGCGTAAGAGTAATGAAGCCAGACTGAATGAATGTGGAAGCTGCGGTCGCGCGCGCACCGTGGAACAAGGAAAGAACGCTCGTGGTTGAGCCAGAAATGCAGAGATGGTCCAAATGGAAATGGTCGAGTCGCTGAAACGAAGAAGGGAATGGGAAGGAGAGCGGAAGACGGTGCGAGAGGGCGCCGCACTAAAGAGGGATGGCAACTTTAGAGTTGGGGCATGGGGGGAAATGATGATGGGAGCGCTTGCGCTTGTCTTTCCACCACGCTGTACAAAGTGACCACCTGGGCCACCTACGTGTCTGCCGATCACGCAGCAGTTTGAGCCAGTCTCTATCACAACTCTACAGTACCACTCTGCGGACTGGAGTTAACCCCGTTTCCTGCTTCAGCTTTTGAATGGGAGAACTGCACACTTCTCGCCTTGCAAGGGAACATTTCTAATGGTAGAAATGGACAAGGTGAAGAAGGGGGTCGAGCAGATGGAACCATCTCGCCTTACTTTACAGTTTCTTACCTCTTACAAGCGAGTTCTTGACGCGTCGTCCTCTATAACATTCCTGTCGATGAGGAGACGAAATGGGGCTTATCTCAGTCTGCGGAGTGAGTACGAAGAGAACTCGCAATTGTATCTCAAGTCCCATGTCTTCGCGTACAGTCCGAGAGACGTATTCTCAACGTGAGAATCCATCATCTTTGCCCATTATTGGCCCATCATGTCGATCTTAGGACAGACCTTGTCGTCAGTCGGAAATGTTTCGAAGATGAGCCCTCCCAGCTCCAATTTGGGGAGGGTTGCACGCAGCAGCAAGGGAGAAACAACCATGAGACCTGTGACGGAAAGCACCTGGGCAGCTACGTGTCGCTCTGGATGTGCGGCATGATGCAGCAAGTTTGCACTCAAGAAGGGGCGATCCCTTTTAGTGGCCTATCTAGTGATGAGGAGAAATTTGGAGATTTGGACTACGACAGCACAGGAGAGTGCTGTGAAGTGACGAGGCATTTGTGTGTCTGGCGGTTACGCTAAAGGGCAATTTAAGATGAAGAGCTTAGCCCCATTGGCGCATCATCCACACAGGTGATGGGATTGGCGCTCTGGCAAAAAGTTCAGGCGGGCAGGCGGGATCTCCAGCCCATGGCGTGAACTCCAACACCAATGGGCCAACTCACCCACATGAAGGTGGGCTAGGGTTCTTTCTACATTCAGTCTTCAACACCAGCCCTAGTGGTCACGTCTAGAGTACATGTCTACACAGTACACACTCTCCTATATGTAAACCGCTTGACACGGAGTAGCCTGTCAGATGCGCATATACTATCACATCCGGTGTCATCGTTGTTGAAACGGCTCCCATGTGTCTAGACGGCTTTACCTAGATTCTGTTCATGACGAATGTACCCAATTTTTAAAACATCTTGGAAACGTAAGTAGCGGTTCCACGCGAGCACAGCAACTGCCGAGGGGAAGGTAATCCGACGAGGAAGAACATTTTACCAAATGCCCACTTGCAGGGATGAACAAGGCCACCTGGTGAGAGCAGATCACCTCGACCAAGTGACTCCTCGAGCGCAAAACAGTGATCTGTTGGTGTTGAATCTTGCCATGCTTCTCCACAGTAGAAAGACACATAGGCCATTAGCATGCACGTCCACATACTGGTGATCTCCGTCCACTCGAAAAGTAGCGGGACCTTCTGGTGAGGTATGATTCAGCAGAGCCATCTCGCGACAGGCGTGTAATTGCCATCACTTCGACAGAGTGCTGGAGTGCTGTACTGAATCATGGACCTACATGGGTTAAACCGTGTACAGCATGTTCTATGCTCAGAGACTTGAAACTTGCCTCACGCTTAGACGCTTCGGAGGCATTTCGTCCATACCGTAGACTGTAATCGCAACTCCATGTGCCGTCTTTCTGTCCCGTAGCTTGGGTTGGATTGAACCTGGGCGCCGACACAAGCATCAGCTGCGTGCAGCCTATACGCTGTGCGCGTTAGTGGAGGCACCCAGGTAGACCCTGGGGAACAGCGCGTCGCTGCCGCAGCGAACGTTTGCATTAATGGTTGTGCACGCGACGACGTCTGATGTACTGTAGATCATAGGTGTTACATATATTGTACAAAGATGTCATTCCCATAGCGAAGAGAACTTTGCGCGATCATATCGCCCAAGTCGTTGGCTTTTCGCTGCCACAACCTTCGCTCGTGGAGTGGTGAATTCGCCAGACATGGACGAGGTCGAGAATCCTGCTCTTCCTGCTGCCGGAATGTCCAGTCCGACGTTGAGGCCATTGGGAAGCGATGAAGATCCGGGCAGTACAATAACCGAAGCATCGCAATCGGAATTGCAATCGGATAATGTTCAAGAGTCAGCAAGATTCGGCGGTTTGGACCCGGCAGACCCGGCTCCAAACCCATCAAGATTCGGCGTGCAGTCGAGACCATCAGTGCAACGAGAAACCTCTGTGCCGCCGCCTCAGCAGCCCCCACCAGCACCTCCCGTCCAAACCAACAGTGACATGAACGAATACTCGCAGGATCCACCGGACAGCTTGACTTTGGCTGATTTGAAGCGAATTCGAAACTCTTTTCCTGCTGCGGTGGAACCCCAGAGGCAACAGGTCGTCGAACTTCGGGACGTTTACGACTTTGATTACCGCGACGCACAATCGCTACCATGCGAATTGGAAGAGTGGTTTAGCTATAGCGAGGAAGAGGAGAAGAGACTGTATCAATGTAAAGCAGTCTTTGATCAAGAATGGCGTGCTTCCGAACATGGAAAGCAGGATTGGTTGAATGTTACGGAGGATGCACGCAGAGCTTTCACCAAGAGGTGGATCCAAGTCTTGAACGACCCATCGCAGGAGCAGGATGTCGCGAATGCGCTCATGATACTCACATATCTAGGCCTTGGGGTCTGGGAAGAGACGGCAGGACGCAACGAAGGATGTGCCCTGGAAGATCTTTTCAACGATAGTGGCTTTGGCGGATCTCGTCTGGAAGAGTATGGCCGTTCAAGCTTACAGATCCAATGGATCGTTGCCATGGTTGACACGCTCCATGCTTGTGACGGGTTGAGCAATATCTACGACACGCTGAGACGGATCTGCGAGGATGATTTTGCGAATAGTGCCGTAGAGCCAAGCTTACGGGATGAGGGACAGGCTCAAAGAGGCGACACCACCATCGAGCTTTGGTGCGCTTTGACACTGATGTATCTCTTCGTTGAGGTGGCCAGGACTACGACTAATGCTCGCGCTTTGAAGCAAGACGTCGTTGCGCTGGACCCAAATATTCTCTCATATCTGACGCAGATCGTCGCCAGGATGCGATGGGATGAAAATGCACCCATACCCTTGACCAAGATGTTGCTGCTGGCGTGGAAAGCAATTCTGGTATGTTTTGGTGGCATTGCTGACATCGAGCAGCTGAAGAAGTCTCTCCAAAAGCAGGAGGTGGACAAAGATGTTCGTGGCGCGCCCATCATCACTGCCTCCCCACTTGACTATCACCTGTTTCGACAGGAAATTAGTTCCAAATATCCTGCCTATCAGCCACCATTACCACTCTTTCCTCTGGAGCCCGAGCACAATAGCATTTTACCGCCGCTGAGCCATCGCCGTCCAAGTGTTTCGCGGTCAGATGCAGCCATCACTGGGGCTCCCAATATTGGCAGCGATTCAATCATGCATCAGCCGATGCACATTGCCACGCCAGCCCCCTCACCTCCTCCATCGCCTGGCGGTCCTGGCAAGGCTGGCAAGAAGCAAAACTATCAGACGAATCAACTATTTCCATTCCTCTATCCTCCTCTCGATGCCAGCAGTAATGACCTCGGAGGAAAAGGAAGCACTGAGCTGCAGGACACGCTTGTGGGCCGTCGATGGGAGGGCTCCGACGTACCATCAAGTATCTTAGAGGGCGCAGAATTGTTTGCGCAGCGCATGCGTGCCACACGTGGCATGCAACAAATGTGGGATGCCCGAGATGACTTTATGAAGGAAGACCGAGGCTGGGAAACCAACGGTGATCCCAGTGCCTTCATCGACGTTGATGCTCGCGAAGAGCTGCGAAAGGGAGGACCAGCATACGCTGGTCAGAAAGTCCCGCCCGAGGCCCAAGAAGTTATTGCCAAGGTCAACGCTTACTACAAAGACTGCCTTCCACATTTGCAGAGCCTGGTCGTTGTGATGTTGAAGGTCATTCTTCAGAACGTTACAGAACTCGTCACAAAGAGTGGCCACAATGGCTTTCCGTCGAGCATCCAGCTGAATGACATGAATGGTCATCGAACAATGGAAAACAGCGTCAACTTCTCCGCGGATAGCATCGAGAATGCTGTCGACGAAGCCAACAAACAACGATCCCAGGAAATCTTAGCGAAGGCGTTAGGGGCTATCATCTTGCTGCTGTTGAAATGGTTCAGGCTTTCCCATGTACTACAATACGAGTACATGACGCAGCTTCTCTTGGATGCGAACTTTGTACCACTTATCGTGCGAGTGTGGCAATCACAGGACATTGGTCGGGCGTGTCATATCAAACAAGATCGCGAGGATCGTAGCTTTTTCTACTACTGCCAAAAGAATTCACGGCAAGGCGCACCGGAATCGACTTTGGCTCCAGCGATGGCATCACTAAACGAGGAGTCTGAAGATGAAGCAGCGCCGCCTCCGATCAAACGTAAGCGCGACGATTCGAGCAACGAGTTGTCTCTACGACCTGATGACTTCTCCCACCTACCCGAAGTTGATGAGTTGGGTTATCAAACGACTCCGATGCCCCTGAAGCCGATCAAGTCATACTCATATCGCAACATCTTCAGTACAATCAATTATCTGCGCATCCTGCAAAAGATCACTCACCGCAAGACACATCGTGCCTTGACCCTCGTAGGCAGTCACAAGACTCAATTCCTCAGAAAGACGCTGAAGATTCCAGTACAGCTTGTTCGATACTATACCTTGAAGCTCTACAAATCGCAGGTCCCCTTTTGTGGACGCAAGTGGCGGCAGAGCAACATGAAAGTCATCACTGCGGTCTGGTTGTCCGTCCCAGCAGATCTCCGCGACGACTGGCTCACAGGGGGTGGAGGCGGCATGGGCGGCGCATATGTTGGTGACGTGGATGGCACCGTCGAGGACGCCCTCCCGCTTGAACAGAGCTTGCGGACTATCACGCATTGGTGGAATTTACGCAATTTCCCGGACGCCATGTGCGCAACGAACAACGTCCAAGACGAAGGGATGGATTTTTTCACCCGCGAGCTCGAGAAGATGGATTTGTTGAGAGAGGATGAGATGGCAGATAGCCAGAGCCTCGCGGAAGGTTTATGGGAAGGTCCGGTTGATGGCTATTGATATCATTGCACTTACACTGGTGTAGGAAGATCTTGAGGTTGTGCATAACGTTCAAATACAGGTTCTTTGAATCTTTTTTGAACCAGTGCCATCGAACTCGTGACTTCGCCATCGAGTCGTTTGGTACTGTGTCCGGTGCGACACCTGTCAACTAACTAACTAGTCTTTCAACTAACTAAATGATCCAGCAAAGACTGTACCAAAAGTGCCCTGTCCGATTTGACGGATCCATGGATGTCTGCCAGGGATAGGTACATTCAGACGCTGTCCGAACAATCCATGGATAGCAATCTTGAACGAGCTAAAAGCGAGAAGTCCGAAAGGCGTGCAACGATCCAGGGTGAACAGCGAATTGATGACTCATCACTCAATGAGCTCCACTGATTAGTCACCACGGTATGAGCTCAGGACGAGTTCGAAGGCAACTTCATGTACTTCACCTAGGCGATGTGCATCAGTAAATGCATGAAGTAGTTCGTCCTCCAGCTGTTTGACCGAACCCTCTGGCCCGATGCAATGTCATAGAGATGAGCCAGCTTTTTGGGAGCTGTGCAGGTGCAGGCTCGGGTGCCCAGGTGCTGCCCAGGTGTTCAGCGGCTTTATTAGGGTTGTTCCTCGGCTTCGGCTACTCGAATAACCCCATTCCAATGTTCTTTCTTACTTACATCCATACCTACCTACCTAGTAGGTATCTAGTAGGTATCTTCCACAGGTGAACAATCCTGGCGGACAAACCGTTGATGATACTCGCAGGCGACGTATGTGTTATACCAGTCCGCAGAGAGGCAGTGCGGGACCCAGGAACTTTGGTAGCATGTACTGTACGGTATTTAGTCATCACGTCAATTGGATCAAAATTGTTTGCGGCATATGGCAAGGATTCCAGTTTGGAAACACGATGTTGAGTTTCTTACATCTTGCCTCGCATATGGAAACTTTCGATAATATTAAACGTACTGCCCGTATACTAGTGCTTCCAGTGAGGCTTACCATCTAATATAATGACAGGCCATTAAAGAGCTACGGTAAATATACCAATACAGGAGGGCTACATTCGTTACCCAACAGTGCATCGATGGTGCTTCGTATATAGTCCGAGGCTCCCCATACAGACAGCGATCAGTTTCATCAATAGTGACAACAAATACTGACCATAGTAAACACCCTACCTACCTAGGTAGATAGACAACGACAGCTCCCAGGCTCCATTGAGAACACATTTCGCCGTGACCCATTGAAGAGCACGTTCCTCAAAAAACTCGGGCCATGGGCCTTGGCAGTCGGCCCGTGCGCTAAGCTCCTCCCTTCTCTCCCGACTTCTTCCAAACAGCACTGCAGCTCACCAGCTCTCGACGAAAACTCACCCCATCAACCTCCATCATCATCACCTCCACGATGCTGAAGAAGTATGTTCCATCTCCATCAATAGTTCATTGGATCTCTGTGTCGCAATTGGCATCAAAAACGTACTGACTGAGCTACAGCGGCATCGCCCGGTCGCTGCGCGCCTCTGCCCTGCGCAAGCCTGCTTGCCAGCGCGCCTTCCAGCCAAAGACCTTCGTCCCGGCTATCTCTCAGCGCTTCGCTTCCACCGAGACTGGCCAAACTGGACGCATTCATACAGTCATTGGCGCTGTCGTCGATGGTATCGCCTCTCACGCCTACACCGAAGCCTCGAAGGATTTGCCGAGCTAACAATTTCATCAGTCAAGTTCGATGGCGACTCACTTCCTCCGATTCTCAATGCCCTCACCACCGACAACCAGGGCAACAAGCTAGTGCTCGAGGTCGCCGTACGTCTCGAAGAGTTGGGTTGATGCAATACATGCCGAGGTTGGATGCTGACCAGAAACTTTAGCAACATTTGGGAGAGAACGTCGTGCGATGCATTGCTATGGACGGTACCGAGGGTCTCGTTCGTGGTGCCAAAGCTGTCGACACCGGTAACCCCATCCTGGTTCCCGTTGGAAAGGGCACGCTCGGTCGTATCCTGAACGTCACTGGTGACCCCATTGATAACCGTGGCCCGGTCGAGCACACCCAGAAGCGATCCATTCACGCCGATCCTCCACCATTCACCGAGCAGTCCACCTCCGCCGAGGTCTTGGTCACTGGTATCAAGGTCGTCGACCTCCTCGCGCCTTACGCCCGTGGTGGTAAGATTGGTCTTTTCGGTGGTGCTGGTGTCGGCAAGACTGTGTTCATCCAGGAGCTCATCGTACGTATTATTGATCTGGCCTGAATTGGTGCCCAAGATTGACCTGTCCTACAGAACAACATCGCCAAAGCTCACGGTGGTTACTCTGTCTTCACCGGTGTCGGTGAGCGTACCCGTGAAGGAAACGATCTTTACCACGAAATGCAGGAGACCGGTGTCATCCAGCTTGACGGAGAGTCAAAGGTCTCCTTGGTCTTTGGAGTAAGCCGCAAACACCTCTCAAAGTTATTACCATATGCTAACAATTGACCCCCAGCAAATGAATGAACCTCCGTATTTCTCCCCAATTTTCCTTTGCAATCCATGGCTGCGTTCGTTTCAAAAAAACCACTTCTACACAACCTTTTTTCCTGGGGAAAGTTCTGGGTGGATGTACCAAAATCCTGGAGTTGTGATGCGGTGACTCGGGCGGAGGAACTTGTGTCCGCGCCGTGGTGAACTTCACTTCTCCGGGTTGGATGCATCACCTTGCTGTTTTGCCTCACCCCGCTACCTTGCCTCACCTCGCGATCCTCCATCACTTCGCTGTTTAACCTCACCTCACGATCCTGCATCACTTCTCTGTTGAGCCTCACCTTGCTATCCCCGTGATCCAACATTGCCTTGCTATTTGGGAAAACATGCTGACTTTCATCACAGGGGAGCCCGTGCTCGTGTCGCCTTGACTGGATTGGTAAGTGTATTCTTCAGACCCAATTTCTACTCTCATTTCTGACTTTCAAAGGCCATCTGCGAAGAGTTCCGTGACCAGGGTCAGGACGTGCTTCTCTTCATCGACAACATTTTCCGATTCACCCAGGCCGGTTCCGAAGTGTCCGCTCTTCTTGGTCGTATCCCATCTGCCGTCGGTTACCAGCCCACCCTAGCCGTGGACATGGGTCAGATGCAGGAGCGTATCACTACCACTCGCAAGGGCTCTATCACATCCGTCCAGGCCGTCTACGTGCCCGCTGACGATTTGACCGATCCCGCCCCCGCCACCACCTTTGCTCACTTGGACGCCACCACTGTGCTTTCCCGAGGTATCTCAGAGTTGGGTATTTACCCCGCCGTCGACCCTCTGGACAGCAAGAGCCGTATGTTGGATCCCCGTGTCATTGGTCAGGACCACTACAACACCGCTTCCCGCGTGCAGCAGATGCTTCAGGAGTACAAGTCCCTCCAGGACATCATCGCCATTTTGGGAATGGACGAACTCAGCGAGCAGGACAAGCTCACTGTCGAGCGTGCCCGTAAGCTCCAGCGTTTCCTCAGCCAGCCTTTCGCCGTCGCCACTGTCTTCACCGGTATTGAGGGCAAGTTGGTCGAGCTCAAGGACACCATCGCCTCTTTCAAGTCTATCATGAACGGTGAGGGTGATGACCTGCCTGAGGGTGCTTTCTACATGGTCGGCAACTTCGCCGAGGCCCGTGCGAAGGGTGAGAAGATCTTGGCCGACCTTGAGAAGTCATCGTAGATTTCATCAATCGGATGAAGTGGTGAACAATGTGGCTGAGGTCCGACTTTCTGATTTTTGGCGCCCCCACTGTACAGAATTGAAGTGCCAAAGGGAAGGAAGGCCTAATTGAGAATTGTCTGTATCCCTAGATCTCGAAAGCGAAATTTTTCCTTTGTGCGCAAGGATGTGCTGTAGTACATACGATGGTGCTTCTGGTGTAAAACAGCTATGAAATCCTTCACACAATGTAAGATGGACTTACTCTTGGCGATCTGCCACGCCATCGGGAAGTGTCTGTGAGGTTACTCTGCTTGTGATGGGGTCGGCAAGATCCGTCTCCATGTTCGGATACAACAAAACAATGCCTTGAATGCGGATGTTTACGACAATCGCATCAAATCAAAGATTCTTCTGTGATCATCAGAATTCCTCCTGCAAAACCGCATGACCAACACGTGCACTACGCTCATAGTAGATAATTCTCTTTCCACCGAGGCAAAACTCGCCTTGATCTTCTCCCGGGTAGGTGACTAGATGACAACGCTCATGTTTGTGATAAGGACTGCGTGATCTTTGTCACCTAAGACTCCAGATCACAGGCCTCCTCGAACTTAATTCTATAGCCGATAGACCCATGTCACACAAACGGAAGGAACTTGTCACGTTCGGACCCAACTTAGGTCGAATGAGCTTTCAAACAGGTGATAGAAAGTGATCATTTGACCGGTCTACTGTGTGTCAAGACAGCTCACAAGGCAATGTTAGTATTCTCACCGATCGGGAAGGTCGCAAGGTCATGGAGCACACGAATCTCATATTGCGAATTGTTTCTCTGCTGGTGACTTTGCTTTCATGCTGTTGGACATACAATTACTGCTCGTGAACAGTGACAGATCCTGGTGTGCTAGGTGAACGCTGACGTCTTGCGAAGACGGATCTCCCATTTCCCGATCCGCGCACTTTCACGTCTGTATCTCCCAGTCGAGCGTTTTCATCGAGAAGTGAACCTTCACCAGGCTCATCTCGCCAGATTTCAATTTCATCCCAGATGCCCTGCTTGGTCATCAAGGAAGCGACTCGCTGTGCCTGCGCCATGTCTGCGACTTCGAATAGAACGATCTTGACGCCAACCTGCAAAGCCAGTTCCAGCAGTCTCGGATAGAAGCGATCTCCAATTTCCACGTCACTCATTGTAGGCAGCGAGGACGGAACCAGCGCTAGCGGAGGCTCAAACATCCTCACCGATCGAGAAGTTGTGCGTTGAAACTCCTGCGGGGATATATACGGAGGATTGGCGATCAGTATGTCAAAGTCGTCTCGACCATCATCAAGCTGCAACCTCTCTAATGCTTCCAGGATCGGGGGTGGGTCAGAAGTAGCCCCGTTCGCTGTAGTATTCAGCACGTCCGCCTGCACGAAGCCAATCCTTTGCAAAGAACGCCTGCGTGCTACGGAGTCATCGCCAACATTGCTTTGGTCGGCAATACGATGGATCAAATTTTCCCTAGCTATACTCAAGGCTACTCCAGAGACATCGATGCCAACGATTTCGAGCGCGGTGTTCGTTCTCGGTCGCTCGGCGTAGAACTCATGGTGGAACAGGAGAGGAATACAACCGGTTCCAGTGCAAAGGTCGAGCACGCGCAGGGCCGATGAACGATCTTGTTCGATGCTCAAAATCTTCACGAGATGCGTGACAGATGCGGCAGTCTCCTCACGAGGAATCAGCACGCCAGGCCGACATCTAATCTCAAGGGCGCCGAAGAATTGACTCTCCAGAATGTATTGAAGTGGCTCTCCTTGTGCGCGACGGCTGACGTAGGATTCTAGAAGATGACGATGGGTCTTCAGTCCAACTTGCTGAGAGATCTTGATCGAATGCTCTGTCATCCATCGGAGCTCATTTTGAGCCGAGCGGAGGTCTCGACATTGCGGCAGGAGATGAAGGCAGTGCGGACCGATGCGCCGCGCCTGCCATAACGCAGCAGGCCGGATCCGTGGCATTCATTCACTCGTGAGCTTGGTTCTTCAGGTAATTTTGTTCTCTATCCATATAGTGTTCTGGACTGTGTGATTGGCGCTTGAATGTGGAGTAGGCTCACCGCTGGTAACCTTCCATGTGTGAGGGTTCGATGTAAGGAAGGATCATGGCTGGTGAGTTTCCATGTATGAGATACGCTGTATGCAACTCGTTAGGTAGAGCGTGCTCACAAACCTGCATGTCACATTAGCATTAGCCTTTTTACCGCCGAAAATGCCATTTTGGGCACAGTGGTAAGCCGGCGGCAGAAGGCGCGGGCCGCCACTCACAGGTGAGAGGAACACTGAGTATCGGTCAAATCAAATGTTGAGCGTTCACAGCTCAATAAAAACGACACCAGGTCGAGGTGGCCCCTGAAGCCACCGAAAAGCTACCTAATCCTCCGTTTATCCCTCGGCGATAGTATGTGATAAGTCATGAAACTGTACCGTCCGATTGTCCAATTTATGGATGCCTGTATGAGGTCGGTGGTCGTGCCCTTTCAAGCTTCGATTAGATTCCGTCTACTTTACTCGTCATTACCATCACCTGATGACACATTTAAACGTTGCCTCGCCGATTTGAATATTCACCCAACACGTTCCAAGCGTGCTACAACCCGGAGCCGTCATCCAAACACGTACGGCCTCACATCATCGCATCGTGCTGGGAGTTGCGACCGTCATCGATCACCGTTATCAAGAACTTGCCCCACCATTCATTGCTACTTACACGACCGCTGTCGGTAGCCACACTTCAACATGAAGCTCACCTTCAAAGACCTCAAACAACAAAAGTTCATCATCGAAGCCGAGCCAAGCGAAACCATCGCACAATTGAAAGAGAAGATCAGCAGCGAGAAAGGATGGGAACCACAAACACAGAAGCTGATCTTTTCGGGAAAGATCTTGCAAGATGAGAACACTATCGAGTCGTATAATATTGAAGAAAAGGGCTTCATTGTTTGCATGACAACCAAGGTAGGCTCTTACTCTGCAATTGAAAAGAGATTCTCTTGAAAAATTTGCTGACACTGCACAGCCCAAAGTCGTCGCATCAAAACCCGCGGAACCGTCAACTCCTGCGAAGCCTGTGTCGACCCCTGCAGTGCCAGCGGCTCCTGCGCAGTCCTCAACATCCTCGACTACACAACCACCTGCCACGCCTTCACCGGCGCCTGGCGCAGCAGCCACGGCTGGTGGAGCTTTCAACGACCCAAATGCCTTGGCTATTGGCGATCAGCGCAATGCTGCTATCGCAAACATGGAGGCGATGGGTTTCCCGCGCGACCAAATTGACAGAGCCATGCGTGCTGCCTTCTTCAACCCGGACCGCGCTGTGGAGTATTTGTTGACCGGTATTCCCGAATCAGCACCACAAGAACAGCGACCAGCTGCGACCCCCACCGGAGCTGCAGCCCCTGCGCAGCAGCAGCAACCTCAGCAGCAGCCGCAGCAGACCAGTGGAACAAGTGCTCCATCTGCGCCGTCAGGTGACGAGCCTATCAACCTTTTTGAACAGGCCGCTGCGCAACAAGGAGGAGGACGAGGGGCAGCAAGAGGTGCCGGTGGCCTTGCAGGTGCCGGACTCGGTTCGGGTGGTGCTGCAGGAGCCGGGCAAATCGATACGTCAAGTCTTGATTTCCTAAGGAATAACCCTCAATTCCAGCAGTTGCGTCAGGTCGTCCAGCAGCAGCCTGCGATGTTAGAACCCATCCTGCAGCAGGTAGCCGCCGGCAATCCACAGCTCGGGAACTTGATCATGCAAAATCAGCAAGCATTTATGGAGCTTCTGGCCGAGGACACTGGCGATGATGATGTTCAGCTTCCTCCGGGCGCTGTGCATGAGATTCCTGTGACCGAGGAGGAGCGAGATGCTATCGAGAGAGTACGTGTTCATTTCTTGTCGCCATGTTACTAGATTGATTTGACTGACTTTTGAAAAGCTCTGTCGTCTAGGCTTCGATCGCAACATGGCAATGCAGGCCTACTTTGCGTGCGATAAGAACGAGGAGCTTGCAGCAAATTTCTTGTTTGACCAGCCCGACGAGCCTGATGAACAGTAAGCGTAGCACTCGCGCCAGATCGGCAAAGTGTATATGAGAAACGAGATACGGTCATGTGTGCCTAATGATCAAAACCTCACGTGCGGACCACGCCCATGGTAATCCAGCTCCTTTGGCATGCTATGTAGCTCTATCGTCCTCGGATGATGTCCATCTAAGTCGCCCCGATGAACAAATGGTGGCAGAGCTTTGCTCAATTGATCATCGAAGCCATTTGTATGCATAAAGCCTTTGGTGAGATCCTGAGACAAGTGAAGGATAGCCTCTCAATGTGCCATCTGACTCACATATGAGGAAGGAGCACCTTATTGAGTGAACTAATGCACCTAGGTAGGTTCTTGAAAGCATTTGCCTCGAAGCCTTTCAATGTCTACCCAGGCATTGAACGATTTTCACACTCTTCCCACACCTCCATTCGAATAACATTGCCTTGAAAACTTCAGCCTTGCATCGTTTCTGGGATCGGTCAATCGGACGGGGCAGTCCGACTGTTTAATAGAAACGTGCCGGTGTTCCATTCTGCCTTCTCTGCCTAATAAAATTACATACTCTCCCTTTCGCTCGATATGATGAGACTAAAGGCATATATCCTACGCCTTATCTACGTACAAGACTCGTCTAAGCTAAGGTAGAGGTATCCTTCGAAGTACACCTGCACACCGTAAAAAAGTGTACCTTGTAAGATCAGTTATCAGTCATCAAATTGAAGATATGTTGTCTCAGTCATTAAAGTGCCACCGTCCGATACGACCAAGTAATGCCTGTATGAAAACCTCACTTCGGTGTGCAATGACCTTGAATGGGGATCTACGACGCTCGTGATGGACAACAACCATTATTTCAATCGCTACAAGGCTTGATCATGCATGTCCATCATAATGATGAAGCATTCGTTGTCTTCCAATGTTGTGTACTGTTGGCGACTGGCGGTTGTGCACCAAAGCTAGCGGCGGCTGTCATTGGCTGGAAGGCTGGTACCGAGAAGAACAATCTCAAGGGAAGCCGATCGATGTGCATCAAGTCCATCAAGCGACGAGTGTCCTTTGATCTCTCATCGCCGTCAATTCGAGGCATCACCCTTATTACAATGATTTAATGATATTGCTTGCATACCTTGATGCCTTTTCTGCCTATTCGACTTTCATTTGCGCAACACAACCTTTGTGTTGACACGCCCATACGCCTAACATTGCGACCAGATACACACAGCCCGGTCATCGCATCGCTAGTATTGTTGACCACATACCTCGAGCAAAGTAGTAACGCACTCCTCGTGGTCAATTCAAGATTCATACAGTAAATCGAGGGAGCCACAGTCCACAACCTGCATTGTATGACACCCCTCTTGGCTATTGTTGGTCACGTTCTTTTGGCTTTAATCGTTGACCTTCTAGCAGCCCTGGAGTCTTGCCATTGTCGGCTTCGTATCGCGCCGACGCGGCAGTCCAACGGCTCTCGAACACTGACCTCACCATTGATATTGATTTACTCAAATTGATCGCGCGTCGTAGATTTGATTATTTACACTGTCGATGACTAATGAAAAATTGTCTGCTGGAATGAGCAACAGTGGCGCGACTTCCAGACGCCGCACGCCTGGGAAGCCAGGTCGGTTTGAACCTTCCGAGCCGCTTCATATGATGACAAGGAGACACGCCGCGCGAAGCGGCAATGATAACGGTTCACCTTCTCTTAATGGATCTTTCGATGACAATTACAGTCGTCGAGGATCGATCGATGATATAAGGCCGCAAACATCACAGAGTCTTGGCAGTCAGCAATCGGTCAAGGACATTGACATGATGCGCTCGCCTACGCGCAAACGGAAACGATCATCTCAGACGCCACCAGAAACGCCAAACGAGAGACCCGCAATCTTGGACGCTCCTCAACTGATTGTACAGCAATACGACGATAAGCCGAAGGCGTCCGGTATGCAGATCTCCGATCGAGAGAGTGTTGGCAGCGATGAACCAGATGCAGAATTTGGCTCGTTTGTCTTGAAAGCCAAGCCATCGACTGAACTCACGCCAGCGGACTCTGAGGCCGTCTCGCCAATATCTGAAACGTCCAATGCCAACATCTCATTGGCGAGGAAGGTCGAGGAACGCGTGCCGGGAATCGGATTGCCCTTGCAACCTGAGGAGCCAGACGACGTCGATGATGTCGATGAAGGCGCAGATGCTGACGAAATCGACGAGCCCGATGAAGTCGACGATATTGACGATCCTGACGACCAGGCGAAGGGAGAAGGTGATAGTAGATCTCGTCGGAGATTTTATGGCAGACGGCGCGCTGATCATCACGTGCCGGCGATTGAAGCAGCCATGAGACGACAGCTGCAGCTCAAATCGTCATTTCGAGCCATTACGCGTGCACTCAAACCAGTACTGGCGGAGATAGCGCTCAAGACTGTGGAGCAGCTCGAACAAGATCCTACGAAGCACGAGCAAGTGGTCGAATTCACCGGCCACGAGTCAGAAAACGGCGTTGATCAACAAATCGCGATGGCCTTCGAGCGTCGTAAGGCTCAACTGGATGCACAGCTAAAATGGAACAAATTGCAGCTCCAGCGGACTCAATTGGCTGGGCAGGAGATCAGTAGATCAAAATGCGATCTACAGATCGAACAGGCGCGGGAGGAGCATCTAAGCGATCTCGAACATCAATGGCTCGTGTTAGCACGTGAAGCTCAAGTTAATCAACACCAGGAGCCAGCAGAGACTGACGACGAAGACGATGATATAGTGGCGAAGCTGAAGGGTATGGCTTACCGCTGTCAACGCACAACTGCGCTTGACTCCAAGTACGATTCCAGAAGTCGTGTGGCCATCGAGACTCAACGTGCCATAGACGGACTGCAACTTCGGTTCGAGATGTTCGAGATGCTCAGAGATGAAACAGGCGAGCATCATGTGCGCCCAGTCGATTTTACTATCATGGACAATGAACGGCGACAACTTGCAATGGCTCGTCGCGACGCGTGCACGAACATTCAGACAATCCTTGCCGCTTTTGAGGAAGAAGAGCGGATAGCCAAGATTTCCAAGATCCCCGTGATTCCGAACGAGATGGCGCACGGATTACAGCTACTAGGTGACCTCGTTTCGCGGCCAATTTTCGACCGAACACCAGCGTTCCTTCCCCCACCGAGGCATCTGCCCAGTCTCAGCTATGTACAGCCTGGTCAGCATAGTATGCGACCACCTCCCCTACGTCCACCGATACACATGGAGGTGCACGAGCACGACATGTCGCCGCGAACTCAACACTACATGGAACGTCCCACGCATGGCAACACCTATCATGATCACTCTAGACACGGCAGCTTCTCAGATTCATCCCGTCGAGACCTGCATCTTCTGTCTCCGGCGTCCAGCACCAGTCGAGCTGGTTCTTTGGTCCCGCTCGCGATGAAGCTTGCTGAGCACGAGCACGATGCCCACAGAGCAACAATGGCTCCATATCGTCATGCAAGCTATGAGCCCGGTCTGCACCCTGCTGAACGGCCCGACTCCTCATATCGAAGCTCACGAGAAATGGATGAGATGCCGATGGATTATTATCATCGTCGTCAATTCTCATTCGACCATGCTCCAAGACCTTTGCCTCCGCCAGATCGATCTGTGCATGAATTTTCTCGAGGTGGACCACTCGTTATCGAACGCATCGAGCCGCGAGATTCGTTGAGACACGGTCAGCATCGATCTGAGCTGATGGAAGATCCCAGCATCAATGATCAAGCATACCCGCCACATTCGGTGAGATGGGGTGGGCCACAAAGTCCCGAGGATCATGATGCCCGACCAGACGAAAGGCCATCTCCCACGCCGAAGAATGAGCTGTCTCGGGAGGATTCCGACAACAAAGCTCCACCAGCGCGAAACGCTTCCCTGAATCTTTCCGCGGCCGATTTCAACGGCAGTAAGGTACGGGCACCTCGCCAGCCGCGTCACAAAGGCGTCAAGATCAATTTTGGCACAAAAGGCACCAAATCTGAAAGGACAGGTACGACGCGGAGGGCTTCTAAAGCGCAGAATCAGGAAGAAAAACGTCCGTTGGAGCCCAATTCGCCCCGTGAAGCAGGACCGTCGATCCATCGCTTCCGCCTCAACACTGATCAGCGGCCACGAACACCACAGCAAGGCCAGCCATGGCAAGGCTCGCCGCCACGTACTGCTCCACTTCCGCTGCCTCCTAGCGAATACATCTATACATCTCAGTATGGACATACTGCACCGCCACCGATGGGTTTCGGCTATGGACCGCCTCCATATGAGCACCATGCGTCTTACCCTCATCCATACCATCACCACCGAAACGGTGGACCGGGACAAACGTCACAATATTCAGGGCCTCCTCCACTGCCTCCGCCGCCCGGAGGATGGCAGCATCAGCCTCACAGTCCGCTCTATGGAGTTCCTCAGCCTGTGCACCTTGCTTCTGACCCATGGCAGCAGCATCCACCGCCACCGCCACCGCCACCTCCAGGCTACCCTCGAGCTCCATCATCTCGCGATGGCCCACTTTCATCAAGCATAGGACATGCCCCGCCACATGGTAGTCCATACGGACCGAGCCACTTCGGGCAGTATGGGGGGCCTGCGCTCGCTCCGGCCACACCAGACGGGAGGGTCTGGCATGCTGGCTCAGGACCGTCGCACGCACCTGCATTTGCACAACAGCAGAGACAACAGGAAGGAGCTGGCACCAGCACCAGCACCGGCGGCCGGCAACGACGACGCACTAACAGTGATGTGCCAGCCAACTCCAAGTTTCAGCATTGGGCGCCGCGCCGTCGAGAGTGACGTGGCGGGTACTGAGAATACAAGCCAACCAGAATGGAGTTCATTTCTGATTTATATTGCTATCTTCATTGTATCAATCATATCACAGTGACCAATTACACTTGTCTATAGATCTGATTGCCTCACGCGCCAGCTAAGATTCGCGGCCCTCTTAATGAAACAAATGAGTAACACACATGTACAGACATAGCCATGTAATCGATTCAGCAATAGCATCGAACATGAAAATCGTTGAGTTATCAAAGAGCGTTTATGCGAAATGACCCGTCAGACTGGCAAGCCATCTGAGCGGCAATGCAAATAGCTCGTGGTAGATCCCTGTCCAGCCTGCGCGCGCCAATTCACTACCTGGTGGCCTATCCTAATCTTCACTGACAATCCATAGATATTGTAGCCACCGTCATTTGTACTTCTCGTTTGAAGTGCTCACGAAAGGGCGCCGACGATGGTGCAACCCTTTTGATTTTCGGAGAGATTAAAATCACGACGAGGTAAGTTCATGCTGGGATACTTTACACTCGATGGAGGAATACGAACCCAGCGCAAGGACAAAGTTTATTCCATGCCCACGAGGTGCGTGCAGAACTCAGTCAAGAAGAGCGCCCAAATACAACCCCCGGACATGTAGTGATGGGATTATTCATCAACAACGAGGCTCGGCGATTGATCACCCAAATACCACGGATCTGAGCTTTACTTGTTATTTGCTAAGCTATCGAAGCGCTTCATCCTTTTTGAGCAAGCCCTGGGTCTAATGAACGGTGGATGGGCACCAGACACGAGCGTTTATCAGACACAGTGGCTGCTCCAGAGAAGTATACGGGGATTGAGCTGCATGACGGCAAAGAGCCCTGGAGCGTATGCAGTAATGCATGCAAGTCTCGGCGTCAAAATCGATTTTGCATGACAGTACGGCAGATACCGTACCCTACCCGGTCATCGGCGGCTAGCAATAAACCATCCAAGGAAGGTGAATAATGTCTTTCGGCACGCCCGGGTGAAGAAATGCATTTCGATCAAAGCTCCTGATGAAAGGTACAACATGGCTGTCGAGATTGTGTTGGGTGAGTCATCGTGTGGTTCATCCCGTCACATGGAACAATCCGATCAACACACCAAAACACAAGTTCACGAGTCATCAAGCCTCCCTAAGTACTATACCTAGGTAGGTACTCAGAATCCACCGGCGTAAATGATTTCCAATAGCCCGTACGTGCCCTCGAACTAGATCCATGTGTGCAATGACGATGACAAGCAGTTTCGGGGGCTACCAACTTGATTTCAGAGGAGAAATTGAAAAAATTCCCCGGGTGCACAGCCGTCGAGGAACCCGTGCACCCGCCCGTCTACCGAAACAGATTGGACTGGAAACGGCCGACAACGGGCAAATTGACAGCGAATGGGGCCAGAAGGAAGTCGATCATGACGGCCCCGGGGTGCAATCGATGCGACGGAGGGTGCCCGAAGAATTGCCATTGGCCGGTTTTCGCTTAGAGTCGCTTGCGTGTCGCAATATGAGGTGGAATTCATGGACTGCGTATCGATTTTAAATAGATATAAACTATCTAGGTGGACCGCTGGATAGCCTACTTCCGACCGGGCGGTACGTTTCCTCCTGTTCTTGTTCTTGTTATCCTTGTCAACGACATCTCCTCATCATGGCAACACAGCGCATGATTTCCGTCTTTGGCGTCCACGCGGGAGAGCAAACAAGCAAACCCTGCCACGAAATGATTGACGATGAGACAGCCTCGCCATGAATAACAAGATCATCTTGGTAAGATGAGTGTGAGATTCCTAGACCTGGCGCGCTGGTCCTGCAGAAGTCTTCCCGCGCATGCATATGGTGAAATTCCACCGTCAGGCAAGTCATTTCCGTGTCATCGCCCCAATGCACTCTTCTCGCAGCTTAATGCAGGAGCTGCTCTAGTGTGCATATCGCAAGCCAGTTTCATCTCTTTCCAAGTGCACATCAGATCTCTTGCCAGCGTACGTCGCCCTTCATCAACGATGCCGTCGCCGTCGCCGATGGATCCTGGTCGTGCTTGCATCGTCAGCTGCATCTTCTCGTCCTTCTTCTGCAGCTGCAGCTCTTCCCTCTTCCTTGTTCCTGTTCGCCTCCGTCTCCGTCAGCTACCGCTGGCCTCACGTCTCCGGGAACCGCTGGCTTCATTGTTCGCTTCTGCATCCTCGTCTGCTGCATCGCGCACGCCTAGGGCCACCTCGTTTCAGAGTCGTGATGCTGGCACTGCCATTCTCTTCGCTCCTTCCGCATTGAATTGTTGCTACGCGCCTTCTAATACCCTTCATTTGTGTGCCCTCGTTGATCGTTGCTATCACGCCGAGGCCTGATTTGGTCCTACACTGTCGCTACTGTTCTACATCGCTCGCTTCCGAATCGATCAGCCTACGACTCTACGACACTTTACGCGCGCGCCATTAATGATTAATATATCGATCAAGGGCAGCTGTTGCCTTTTATGATCCTGCTCATCCATTCGCTTCCTCTCGAATTCACTTCCGTCTAGTGACATGGCCGAACATCCCGAGCAGCCATGGCAATACTACGAGAAGGTACGCGAATCCCCAAACAAGACTCTGTCGGAGTGTCGAAAGTCTGACTGATGATATCGTGCTAGACCAACTTGTTGCTAGAGGTGATCAAGAGCTCACGAATCCACCCACATCTCCTACGAGACATAATTTTACAGTACCGAATTGCCATTCCTGCTCTCGAGGAAGTCGCGCTTCCACAAGGTCAGCATGATTAAAGCTGCATTGCACGCCATGTTGTCACGAGTTAACAAATCTTTACAAGCAGGTCGCTCACTACGCTCTTGCTCCAACATTCTGGTGGAATTGGGCTTAACGACATACCCGCAAGGTCAGCCACAACAATCAAGTCAACATCCACAACATTTTGGCGGACCTGTACAACAACAACTGCCACATACGCCAACGCAGGTATTGAATACATATACACAACAGCCTCAGCCTCAACCCCAGCACCGTCCCTTGCAAGCTCAAATGCATTCATCGTTGTATCCTGTGATCGGTGGTAGGGCCATTCGACCAAAGACATCGACGCCGGCGATCAATCCACATGGCTCTCCTGCGCCCACAGAGCCGCCTGCCAAAAAGAAACGTGGACGTCCTACTAAAGCGGAGGTCCAGGCAAGAGCAGAGGCTGCAGCTGCAACAGGCACGGAGTCAGGTCCGCCGACGAGACCCGCTTCACAGGCGGCAACACCACGGGTACCACCACCACCGCTGTCAACAACAGCGGCAACGACGACAGCGACAGCGACAGAATCGAGACCTGCACCTTTATCTTCCTCCACAAGATTCTCTATCGCTCACATACTGACGCCAACCACTGTCACACAGAGAGAGAGCCCGCCAAGCAATCATTCAAGTGGTGGATCATCAGGCAGGAGGCGAAGAGCGCGGGCTCGACAGTCGTCAGGGCCTGAAGAAAGAGCAACAGCGAGTATCTCCGGAACCCGCGCGGAACAATCGCCAGTGCTTGCTGTCCCTCGTCAACGCGAGTCTGGTGGTAGCGTGTTTGAGGATACTCCAATTCGCTCCATTCACGGCCAGCTTGACCAAAGTGACGAGCTTCGCCTACCGCGCACGTCGCCACGTTTACTCAATCGCCCAGAATCGAGATTGTCCCCTCGCGGATCCGATCCTGCTCGACTGTAACGGAGACACACATCATCGAGCATGTTTTACGATCGTTTCAACCATTATTCATTCTCTTGCGTCCACTTAGCGGGATCAATCATCACTTTACGTCGCCACGGCCACATTTGGGCAGGAAACATTGAATCTTTTTCACACTTGCGGATTTGATTGCCTTTTTTTCGGACATCGAGCTGCGGTGGATTGTAGTCAATTCTGAAGATACTCGTCGCCGTAGGCTAGGCTATGGTTGCCACGAGTCCACGTTTGGGATCACATGGTGGCCTCTCGGAAGACAACGCGTACTATCAAATCAACCTACACCAATCAGCCTCCATATCAGCTGCCAAATATCACGACCATTACTCATTCAAGAATAACTTCTCACATCATCTAATCGGGCTCTCATTATACCTTCGAAAGATCAGGAGGAGGGATGTCCTTGTTCAGGGAAGTCAACTCTCAAGAGCAGCCTACTAGGCCAAGGACTATCGCCTCTCCAAAGACGGCTCACCTTGGGATCTCTTCCACTCCAGAAGGTAGTTCCATCTAGTCTACGACTCTACGCACACTCAGATCACGAACGCGAGCACCTCACGGATTCATGTGAGCGATAAATTATCTTTCCCATTTTGGTGGTGCAATCTGTTTTGAGGCATGAGAAAAGACCTCGCTTCTATTCGACGCTGCTTGTACTGTAATTATATTTAATGCCTGAGATTTGGTAGGATACTTACGGCTTGTAACAATCTCGCGCTTCTTTCACAAATTTGTCAACTACCTAGGTACCTATGTATAGAGATGTTGAGATGAGTTAAATTGGTGATTCCCCTCAGATCGTAGTGCTGTTACTGTAATAAGTCAACTCGTCGACGCCAACTATACAATCCAAAGTCTGTGAGATCAAGGTGATCAAGCTCCCCTCATTCTGATGAGGGGAAATATCGCAAAATCTCGATGATGCTGTTTATCCGTGAAAGTTCATGATGACCACCGCCGCAACAGCAAAAAGGATACTTCACATATTATTCATTGTCCCTGATGAGGAACGGGGAACGGCTCGCTGATCTCCACATCCGGAAGGTCGGGTAAATTTTGTCGATGACTCAGCAGTCGCCTGCAGATGGCGCGGAAGGACAATCACAGTGAAATGGCCTACACTGCGAATATCGCGATTAATGATCTGTAAAAGTCGTGTCCTTCATGCTCTCAGGAACGTGCCCGATTTTACAACATTCGTCGCGACGCAGGTATTGCCATCACAAGGCGCAAAAAGGCTGGACCACATACCTGCTTCATAGAGCAGATTAAACATTCTTTACGCGCAAAGTGGCATCATCAGTCTGGTTTGCCTTGACCATACCAATTGTATGACCAAGAGTGTATTCCGAGCGAAGAAGTGAGGCATCATTCAAATACAGTCATTATCCAAGTGCTTTTCCGTGTCGAATACTCGCGCCCGAAATTAAGCCATCTCGCCAATTCAGGAATTTGACAATTTTTCCCATGCCTTCACATTTCCAGTGCAAATAACGCTACGACACAAGGCTTTCATGTCCCTTGATAAATGCTACGTTACTTGGCTGTCGAGGCAGAGCCAACGCTCGTGACCGCCTCGCATCAGACGCGACTTTGCAAGTCCTCCGCACGACTCACTCCCGACCCGCGTCAGACACCAACACCTTAGGCCAGCTCAACGACATCATGCCTGAAGACGGCTTCAAACAAGAGAGCTTGGAACTGGAAGTGCGTGGGATGAATTTGAAAGAGGAGGATCGCGACGTGGATATGAATAATGACTCTGGCGCGGCCTCGTTGAAACAAGAGCCCTTTGCTCGGGTCGCCGCTCTCCGCAGCAGCACAAGCACACCAACGGGACTGCGACGATCGGCTCAGTCCCCAGCGAGCAGCTGCGGTGGAAGCCAATCCACGTCTGCGATGAATGAGCAAGAGACAACGGTGGGTGGCGATGTATCCATCAAATTGGAGGAAGGCAAGCCACTTAAGCTGTCACGCTCGACTACGCAAAAAGTCGAGAAACGAGCGGCACGGCTCTGGTTCGACCACGAGGATGCGACGGCCGAGGCCTGCTCGACTTTCGACAAGTTAACCGAATGCACATACGCAAATAAGAATTTGGGCATCACAGAACATGCGTTGGAGTGTGATTGCTCGGAGGAGTGGGGTAAGCAGTCTTGAATTCCAAAATGGCTTGCGAGCCTAGCCTCACACCTGATACATTATGCTGATTGATGGATAGATGGCGCAACGCGGACGAATCAAGCATGCGGCGAGGACTCAGATTGCATCAACCGCGCGACCAAAATGGAATGCGTCGGGGACTGCTCCTGTGGCACTGGCTGTCAGAATCGGCGCTTTCAACACAAGCAGTACGCGGATGTTGCAGTCATTAAGACGGAGAAGAAGGGCTACGGTCTACGCGCCAACACCGATTTACGTCCAAATGACTTCATCTTCGAGTATATCGGCGAGGTGATAGGAGAGAATGTCTTCCGGAGACGAATGCAGCAGTACGACGAGGAAGGCATCAAGCATTTCTACTTCATGTCGTTAACGAAGGGCGAGTTCGTCGACGCCACCAAGCGAGGCAATCTCGGTCGCTTTTGCAATCACTCTTGCAACCCCAACTGTTACGTGGACAAATGGGTTGTTGGGGACAGGCTGCGGATGGGCGTTTTTGCCGAACGCAAGATTGAGGCAGGAGAAGAGTTGGTGTTCAACTACAATGTAGACCGGTATGGCGCTGATCCACAGCCGTGTTATTGTGGCGAGCCGAATTGTACAGGGTACATTGGTGGCAAGACACAGACAGAACGAGGCACGAAACTCTCCAATGCCATCATCGAAGCGCTGGGTATCGAAGACGCCGAAGCATGGGACACTGCTGTGGCGAAGCGTCCTCGCAAGAAAAAGGCAGGCGAAGACGACGAAGAATATGTCAACAATGTCGAACCAAGAGGCTTGGATGAGGAGGGCGTCAACAAAGTCATGTCGTCTCTGATGCAGTGCAAGGAGAAATGGATTGCAGTGAAGCTTCTCACTCGGATACAGCGTGCGGAAGACGACCGCGTACGCAACCGTGTCGTGAGATTTCACGGCTATCGAATTCTTAAGACAGCCCTTACTAATTTCAAGGACGATGTCAATGTCTGCATCCAAATTCTGGACATCCTCGACAAAATGCCGAGACTCACACGCAACAAGATCCAAGATTCCAATATCGAATCAACAATCACGGAGCTAGCCGCCGTGGAGAACCAAGGTGTGGCATCCCGGGCACAGGCACTGGTCGATGCTTGGGCGAAATTAGAGATCGCCTATCGAATCCCTCGAGTGAAGCGAGATCCCAATGCCGCTTTGCCTGATCGGAAGTTGGACAGGTTAGAAAGACGAGGCGAAGACAGACGGCGAAGCAAGTCAAGGACGCGTTCGCCGGAGAGAATCCACGCACCTACGGGACCACGCAACAATGCACCGTCAAGGCCGTCCGCCTTTTTTTCCAATCCACGACCATCACGACCACGTCCCACCGCACCGATGGGTGCTCTACCCGTCGGTTGGTTCGAGGCGACGGCGGCCAATGGATCAAAATACTATTACAATCAGACCGGCGATACCACATGGCAAAGGCCAACTATGCCCACTCTATCGGCGCCTCCGCCACCGCCGCCGAAGGTGGTCTCAGACCAACAAGTTCTGTCCGATTTGATCAAGAATATTGTCTCTTCGAAGAAGGAATCCAGCAAGAATCCATCTGCGACTGCCACGCCGGTTGAGACGCCCAAAAAGGAGCGCAAGGAGGATAAATGGCGCTCTTTGCCAGAAGACAAGCAGAAAAAGCTGTACGAGAGCGCGTTGCAGCCTCACATCATGCATGTTGTTGGCAAATTTAAGCACAAGCTTCCTAAAGACGATTTGAAGCGCTGGGCCAAGGAGTTCGCGAAGCAGGTTGTCAACTCCGACTTCAAAAAGAAACGCGTTGAGGACGTGCACAAGATCAGTGACAAGAAAGCCAAAGAAGTCAAAAAGCACGCACAAGTCTTCTTTGATAAGGCAGTGAAAAAGAAAGGGGCTGCCGAGAAGAAGAAGGTGGAAAAGAAGGCCCTTAAAGAGCAAGACGGAGACGCCGCCGTCGGCTCTCCACAAGCTGATGAGGGCAGCCCGACGCTTGAAGACATCGAGGAGGCCCTCTCTGATCACGATATTGAGGAGAACGGAGCAGAGGCAACGCCTGCGGAGTCTACGGATAGCTTCATGGTCAAACGCAGGAGAGACGACGAAGTAACAGATGACGAGACTGCGGAGCAGCTGCTCAAAAGACAACGGGTGGAACTCGAAGATGCGCCACCGCCACCCCCGCCACCGCCGCCGCCCGCGGAGACTGGATTGTCGAATGGAGCAGACGGTGAGGAAACTGATGTCGTCGCTGCTGTTATAAGCGGAGATCAGGACCATCAATTGAGCAACGGCGGCGACGACTTCGACGCTCACAGTGCTACCGGATTGATGGCCGTCACAATCTCCAAGCCTGACCTGGAACCTTCCCAGGTAGCGACACCGCCAACCACCGGCTCGCCTGACCAGGGTGACGCAGAGATCGAGAAGTAGAGGGTATTTTCGGATGCCTTTCGCAGGATAGGCCGACGAAGTAATCCTCTGCATTCAATTCATAAGACAACATCGCAGGATTGCCGGGGGGCATCGTATTTAGTTGACTTTCATATCCTCAGGATGCTGTACATTTAGTAATCACTCTTGGCTTGTCCTTAATGCAGCCCTACCGTGGCGCCGTCATTTTTCATTGCTTCAACACCACGCGTCCTGCCTATCAACTTGATTGAGTCATAGGGGAGCACGTGATCGACTCGCGACGTGCGCATCTGTTCAAGTTGGTCACGTCCACGGGCGCTCTTGGATAGCATTTGAAGACTACCTAATCACATCGAACACCTTGGCATGCAAATCTCGCACCGTACCAGGTTCGCTGAGCCACGCGTCCAGCGTCGTTAGCTTATTAACGCTAGCCGATCCTGGGGATGACATGTGTATGCACAGTATTTGATGTTCGGCATGGCTCTCCACTTTCCTGCGACAAAATCTCGCTCATATCCGATACCGATACGAAACTGCAATATGAAGAATCAGATTTCCGCCTGTCTTTGCTTACTCTTGGGAACAATGGCACAGGCAAGCGAACGCCAGATTCTGGTTTCCTACCCTGAGGATACCCCTCACCACATTCTCCAGCAAGCAATCGATGCCGTCAAACAGGCGGGCGGCACGATTCTACACGAGTACACATTGATCAAGGGTTTCGCGGTGGGTGAAAGTTTGAGATGATGCTCCAGGAGAAGTTTGAACTGACAGCTCGGTGGCAGGCCAAGGCATCCGCTGAGGCGCTTGACACCGTGCGGACATTTGGATACAACGTGGAGATCGAGGACGATGGCCTTGCCACGACCATGGGCTCGACTTGAAGGATGTATGACAGACTGAATGTGCCCGACACAACGATGGCTCGAGATGAAGAACGGTCACGTCATGTGTATGAACGCTCTGTGGGAGCCGCGTCTACTATCCTTTGAGGTTCTCTATGCTGGTTCTATGAAAGTGATTTGCACCGATGAAGTGCGACCTTATTTATCACAGACCCCGACCTGCACCCGCTGATAAAACTCCATAGACGCGCACATGCAGAAATGTCGCATTTCACAACAGGAATGCCCAATTGCAACAGATATGAGGGACTGTAATTGCTCGCGAGATATGGAACAGGACGGGTAGGGTTCCAAGGTTGTAGTAGTCTTGTGCCTCGAACCTGATGGTATGTGAATGACGTGCTCCCGTCGCACGGGGCGGCCCGCAAACACCATTTGATCCGCAACATGTCTCGCGATCACGGGCTGACAACACTGAACAAGTCTTGCGCAGAACAAGTTATAACTTGTGCAGGACAATCTCCTCGCGCCGACCAATTGACCGTCATCAGACTACACTCAACAAGATCCTCTCAACCAAAGTCAAGGCTCAAGTGCTCGACCAAACGCGTTGGCCAGGGATTTACACGGAAAACACTGCGGCCCTACGTTCAAGACAAGCTGGCTCGCGACGTGCATGCGGTCTCTGCGTTGGAAAAGAGGAGGCTCTCATATATTCGTGAGCAGAAAGAGCTTTGAATACCTTCAGGACCTCAATTGTTGTTGTTTTGAACCGAGCCGTAGCTAGCAACCTGTCATCACACGTGCTGCCATACTTCTTTCACTGTGAAGGTCGTTCCTGTGTGGATAGCCTCTCGAGAATCTATTGATGGTCTGATTCTGGGCAAAAGAACATCAGTTGGAGGGCAGAAGAAATCTTTCAACGTCTGGGCCGAGTCCCACAAGTGGGGTTCATCCTTCCCTCGAGGTACCCACGTCTGCCTATGGTTTATAGCATCACCGGTGAAACGTGAAGTGTGCTGTCTCTCTCGCGCGTAAAATCATCATGTCTTCGAGGTCACCTAGAGGTTCTTTCTCCGGCGTGTCCTCGGCCGATGTTGCCGCCGATTTTGAAGACTCCCTCAAGGATCTGGGGGCAAACAACCGCTACGAGATTAGCAATTTGACCATTATCGCGAAAGAGAGCACCGAACACGCTGAAGCTATCTCCAATGTCCTGGAGAATCATATCAAAAACGTGAGATCGTCCGCACATACTCTCGTATATCCACTGGGCGGTACCTTTGCTGACCTTGTCTCATCATCACCAGACATCGCCCTCACGAAAACTCCCAGCCCTCTATGTGTTGGACAGCATCGTAAAGAATGTGGGAACGCCGTATAGTTTCTACTTGGGAAGAAATCTATTTCGCACGTTCATGGACGCATATGTCCTGGTCGATTCCGCCACCAGAAGGAATATGGAGGGCATGTTGAAGACGTGGAAGGAGCCTGTGCCTGGATCAATTGATTCTCGCCCTGTTTTCCCTCCCGAGAATGTACGGCCCATCGACAACGCGTTGATAAAAGCGAAGACGGCTGCGATCCAGAATCAGCGCCAAGCACAGCCGTCTCAGGTCGCATACAGGGGCATTGCAACGCCGCCCCAGCACAATGGGCAGTTCGCACCTCCGCAGAATCAGCCACACCAGCAATTATACGGAGGCCTCCATAATCAGCAAGTAAGTCAAGTCATTCTTTAGTTGACAAAACGATTCTCATTCGTATTGTCTAGGTACCGCAGCAGCACACATATGCCGCCATGGGCAACCAACCATCCTCAGAACTAGAGATTCTTAAACGAGACATATCCCTTCTCATATCACGCGATAGGCATATGGTCTCTTTGAATCCTGCTGATATCGGTCTACAAACGCGCTTGCAAGCATTGTCTGATCTGAGGAATCTTCTCGATATGCGGAGCTTCGTTCCGAATGAATTGCAGGCCATAAGAGCGCAAGTCCAACAAATAGCACCATCCGCACCAGGACCACCTCAATCGTCGACACCACAACCGCCACCGCAATGGGCGCAAAGTAGCTCAGCTCCTCAACCTTACCAGGCCCCTCAACCCACCTTCCCAACAGCCATCTCACAGCCCAACATACCGGCACCGCCTGTCCTCAATCCGGCGGCGTTGAGCGGGCTACAGGCATTGTTGGCCAATGTGCCGAAGCCTAGCACACCTCAGCTGCGTGCTGCTTTGCCTGAAATGCGTAGCGCGAGTCATTCCCAGCTTGATGCGATTCAGCACCATACAGCTGTCGCACCGGCCGCTAGTGGTGCAGCTGACCTGCTTTCCTCGCTAGCCAAAGCAGGACTTATCAAGCCCACAATAAACGTAACAAAGCCTAGCAGCAATACCGTGCCAAATCTGTCCCAAGGTCAGACAGCTATGTTGCTGAAGTCTTTGCAAGGCGTACTCCCGCCTTCAGGGCAAGGTATACTTCCTGTGGCAATGCCCGCCCAGCGCATAGCAGCAAAAGTGCATGTGCCTGTCTCTGCAGCCTCTCTGAAGATTTATCGACCGGAGATTATTTCGTCACTCTACGATGCGCAGCCAAACCAATGCAGTACCTGCGGTCGGAGATTCGAGATGACGGGCGTGGGCAGGGAAGAGAAGAGCCGACATCTCGATTGGCACTTCCGAACAAATCAGCGCATGGCGGATCCCAATTTGAACCGAGGGCATCATCGAAATTGGTACGTCGATGAGCTCGAATGGGTTCGACACGTTGAATTCGATCCATCCACAGCTGCGACCGGAGCTGGCGAGGTCGACGCTGCGACCAAGCCGAATAAGCAGGCAGCCGAGCAGTTCGTCCGGGCGCCTCCAGGTATGACCAAAAACACATGCAACATTTGTTTCGAAGAGATGAAGAGCAGCTACTCCGAAGATCAACAAGATTGGATCTTCGCGGATGCTACCCTTAGCAACGGCAAGATTGTTCACGCGCAATGTCACGCCGAAATGAGCAAATCGCTCCCTTCTACAGGCGGAGGCGCGCTGAGCGGTATCTTCTCCAACAACAATGCCGGCGCCCGGGAGCGGAGTGCGACTCCGGACTCGACGCTCGGTAAGAGGAAAGCGGAGAGCGCGATGGTCGGGAATGGTGCACGCTTGAAACTGTCACAGTAGCTACACTAGTCCAATTGTCGTTCAAATACCATTTCTCTATTGATCGCGATGTGGCCCGAAACGTGGGATGTGTTACATGTCCCCACAGGACAGATATTTTGCCGCCAAGTCGACAGATTTACCTCCATCAAATGGTTCTCCAACACAAGTGGCCACCGTCGACCAGGTTTTGATGAACAATCACGTGGATGTTGGGCTTACACGTAGAGCAATCTGTCGAGGGGGTTTTCACGATGCCAAGGCGTGCGCTGTGAGATGCAGGGTTGGGATGATGGAAGGTCGATCATGCACTGACGGCAGGAGGAACATCAGTGCAAGCATTGACAACGCAGAGGCAATTATCAAAGTTCAACTTGGTATACATTTGTTAATCATGTTAGGGGCAATCTGGCCCAGATGCGGGTATCTCTGACGGCATAATACATTCAGATTCGTCATCGGAAAAGAAAATCAGAGCACCCGCCCATAAACACTCCCATTACGCCTGCGCTTGAAACCCAAAATTTCGCTCTTCGTAAGTCCGACATGACACTCGTAAAAGCATGCTCAGTATCCGGCTTGTTGACTTGCATACCATCCTTCAATCTCCGCCAATCGAGCTTTCATCGCGCTTGCTTCTTTCATCAATGCCAGATTATCTGCAGACAGTGTCTGGATGTGTTGGATTGCGCTTTGAAGGATGGTGGATTTGCTTGGTTTGTCGTCAGCCAGTATAGGGGAGCCACCGGTGGCGGACTTGGATGCGACGACCGTGGCTTGCAGCGATTTGATGCCGGCATTCAAGGCTTCACGATATCTGAGAGGTATATCAGCAATCGTTCGATGGTCTCAAGTGCGACTCTCTGAAGCTTACCGTCGCTCCACAGCTGTGTGGGGAATGCGCTGCCGCTTTCGGCTGCGTTGCTTGCTGTCGCCATCGAGAACGAAATCTTCTTCTTCGCCCTCACTCCCAGCCAATTTCTGGCTTGTAGGGCAGGATGTGACCTGCTGCAGTCTTCGTCTTGTGGCTACCTCTGGCGCGGTGCTTGAACGGGCAATGAGAGGTCGGGATGATTCGTATAGGCTTGCCGCGGGCACCTGCGGGCTGGTGCCGTCGTATGAGCTCGTTGGGCTGTGAGTCGAGGAAGCTCCTACTGAGCGTGCTGAAGGCACCTGGAGATTGTGCTTCGAGTCGGTGAAAGGCAGAGACGGGAACACTTCCGAGGACGGTGTGCCGAAGGTCATTGTTGAAGGCGAGTGAACGTCATAATCGGAAGTCCAGTCGGCGTCGCTTGCATAACTCAAGTGCGGCGAGAGCATTGCGGGTGTGTTGCCGGCGTATGCGTCGTCGAATCGATCCTCTTGAAACATGCGAAGATCTGTGTTGTGCATGCCACCTTGACCGGCGTGCCAGTTTTGAAGAGGGAAGGAGGGCTGTCCCTGATATGAAACTCGCCATGTGTCGGACATGGGATCGATGATGTGTTCAGGTGTGTCGAACGGCGTAACCGAGTTGAGGTTGACAGAAACCATAGCAGTCATCCTGAAAATGAGGCGGAGTGATACTCGAGAATAAGGAGTCGCCGATAGTTGAGAGCTGAAGGATGTAGAGATGGTTGAGACGAGAACACCGTGAAGGGAAGTGATCGACCGAGGACTCTTATATTCTCTTCGTCGGAGATTACAGACCGCTGCAGCATTTACGAGCCAGCAATATGACGGCAACTCCGGAACGAGGGCCCTGTCCGCGCATTTCCCACATGGTCCAGGGCGCCATGGTCGACGCCTTCGTAGGGGTTTCCAGAAGCCCTGCGCACCCGCACGAGTCCTGTGTGCTGCACAATGCACACAATCAATGCATGGATGCAATCAGTGATTGGAGCTCGCCAAGTCTGCCATGCGCAAGCCACTGGCGCCTCGCTTGGATGCGTTGTGCCTTCCCAACTCACGTGGAAACTTGTCGGTCCGCATGGGTTGGTGGTGGTGGTGATGGGCGGTTTCGGGCTCGACCAAAGTCGACGCAAGCACGGCAAGAGCCCTCTGTGTTCTCCCGGGGTGCAAAGGGACGCGTTGTGATGAAACTTCTTCTCGCCCGCCAAAAGCAGTTTAGAAGCTTTCGCTTGTTAGCAGGCTAGATCGACCTCGGGAGCTTTTGGGCCCCAACCAAAGCGCGGAGGACTGCCGGATGGACCGAATCAGTGCCTATGGTGAAGGGCTGACGGCCCTGGTCATTGGTCGGAGTGGCCGACAGCCACGTGTGAACTAATGCAGCTAATTTTACTCCCACGAGAATACTGATTGTTTGTACAGGGTATTTCATGTGCGACAGCCCTGGAGTCCTGTGTCCTGTACAGATACGATATCCAACGGTCTAGTATTGTACATTAGCTCGGCTCGCATGGATGGTGACTATGCCGCAGGGGAACAAGGGCTTCATCACTGGGCTCGAGTTCCACCAAGCGGAAGAAAACTCTGTTTCTCGCTTCCACGTGCTGATGACTGTGCAGGCGAGCATTAGCTGCATTGCGTTTGCTAACGAGAATTTTCCAGCATATGAGGACAGGCTTAGTAAGAATGAGGCGATGTTGATGCAGACATGTCCATGCAGCGGCTCGCTGACGGTGAACGAGGGCGTCTGGAGAAATCTCAGCCTACTACGCCCCCAGCCCGCCTCTCGCAGCAACCTTAGTGCCACCGACACTCTCTGTCACTACCCTGCACCAAAGGTGGCAGCGGTGCATCGTTGGTCATATCCTGATGGCGTCACGAGATTGCGGCTCATCATCTCTTGCTCCACGAGCCCAGTACCGTCTTACGTAGCTCAATTCGCTATCGGAAAAGACGAAAATATCAACACAGCACAACTGCCCAGGTGGTCCGTCGGAACTGCAGGGCAAACGGCGGATCAGGGCTTCTAGAACGGCGAGCGGGAGCGATAGAAGCTTCCGTTCCACGAGCCCCTGATGATGATAAGAGCACCTGGGCAGCTTGTTATTAGTATCCATGGATGCCCAGACATTGCTTTACCGACGCAGCGGATGGATCTTCGCTTGTGGTCTTGGTATGTATCTTGGTCTGTGCTCATTTTCGCTTTTGGGTAGGGCTTCGGGAATTCCTGCGCCTTCCACGCTATGAACAGTATTTCCTAATTCCGCGCCTGGGAGTATTCCAAGAATGCCAAGCACCATTTCCACGAGGCTCGATCCACGGCATCCTATTCCACAACACACCCACTGTGCTTACCAGCGTTACGACAATCCTACCGTTGCAAGTTGCTCACACGTGGAGCAATTGCATATGCCGTAGTGGATCTATACTCTTCGCCCATTCAAAGCGCAGCATCGTGTAGGCATCGTTGCTGGAGCTCCGAGGAAGCTACTACCTGCATGCCGCCAAGAGACCCTGTGAATGTCACTCGGTACGGATGCAGTCGAGGCACTCTTTCGAAGGTTCAGGATCTAGTGCTCTTTTGAGTTCGTCACGCTTCATTTGCTCCGCCAGGCATTTTATTGTAGCAGCAAATGCCGACGAAGGTTCGTCAGAGCAGGAGTGGAGATTACTTGCGTCGCTTGGTTACGGTCGAGCCAACACGGGCGATGCCATACTATTCGCCCGAGATATGCGAGGAATCCTTGGAAATGGGTTCATACAGATGTAGAAACAGGCTCACTCAGCTGCAGAGCGCCACCTTCGGGGCATCCGTAGATTGCATAGCATCAAGGCTGCCTGGGCGACTTGAAAACGGAAGAAGATTCGTGCGTCGATGCGCACGGGACCAAGTTGTGCAGATGTATGAAAGCACGCAATGGAATATTAGAAAGTTGTACCAGGTTACCGCCCAAGTATTTAATGCGCGAACCTTTCATGTTCCAGCGAGTACGCGGGGGCGTACATTGCGTTGTACCATTGGATTCGTCGCCCAACGAAGTTTGCCCAGAAACCAAAAGTCTGCTATGATGGCCGCCATGGAAGTGACATATGTTCACAATTGCTGTGATGGACAGCAAGGTCCAATTGAAAAGGTCAACACGTGTAATAAAGCCCATGGGCCGCAAGAAAGGAGTGCAGAGGTTGAATGTTGTCCCACAGTAAACTTCAAGGTTCCCAAGTTCCGAGATTGTGTTGAATTCGACCGTTTCCATTCAGTATTCTCACTGTTCTCAATCCAGGATCGTGTTGAACCGGTCTTGCTCAACGCGAAAGCGAACGAGCTTACACTAAGAAGATAGTGATGGTTTTCACACGACGCATCATGTGCTAAGAAGTTATCAATAAAATGTCGATAAGGTTTTTCGTAAACCCTGTTGAAGCGCGCCTGAAGATCTAGACCCGGATGACTCATTCTGAATTGATGCGCCCGCTTCGGATCGAGGCAATGAAATCACGTGGCCTCGCGTCTCTCTCGAGCTTCGATTGCGACGACGTCACTGACTACCGCGCGCTGCCGACGCGATCGACACAGATCCCTCTCCTGGATGTCTTCTATACTCTATCGGAGGCTCAATGTCGTGCTGAACTAGTAATGGAGGTCTCATCTCGCAACGAACGAGACCACGGGCCCCCGGAAATTCCAGCGCAACAGTCACCGCTGTCATATACCAAGCTGCTGTCTCGATATGAGGAGCTACAACGGCAACATGCAAGATGTCAAGGAGAGCTTCGGCAAGCTCTGCAGAAACTGACAATCTACAGAGAACGCGCTAAAGCTTGGTATCTGTATGCTCAGCGCAAGAAGACCCAGGGCTCACTTGCGAATCGACCCGCGGGAGGCACGTCAGATCTCGGCCAGGGCGAATGCCCGTCGAGGTTAGATGCTCGATCATCTAGTCACGCGCTGCCAGCAATGGTTGATCCTCGACTGCGGCAGACACGACATTTGTCACAACAAACTGGTGAAGCGAGATTGGCTGCTCGAGGCGATGTTGGGATGGCGTCAAGTCAAAGTACAATAGTAGAAGCCGACGATGCAGTGCAAAGCTCGACGAAACTCGTCTGCATCAAGGCTGAGCCTGGATCAGACGATGAGCCCGTCATTGTGTCTGAGCGCAACCTGAAGCGCAAGCGAGGCGGAAGCCCCCTTAGAGACGACACGATGCGCCGTGTCAAGCAGGAACCCGTCGAATCTGAAGGACTCTCGGACGTCATGAAAGATTCTGAAAGTGGCGTACGAGGGCAACAGTTGCGTACGATGAAGACAATGACGTCCGATCTAGAGGTAGATGGGCCTACGGTCCAGACTCCACGCAAACCTTCGCGCAATCTAATTTCCCACACAGATCGAGCATCTTTCTCGGACGGGAAAGCGTCCAACCGTCCAAAAGGCAGACATTCGGCCTCGACCGTTAATGTCGCGCCTCACGTTACGGATGAACCGCTTGCATTGCGCCAAATCAGTACAAACATTCCTCCGAAACGGAAGGCTGCGAGGTCCAGTCCTCCAATGCATCGTGCCAGCGCTGTTGACAAGCTGGCAATGCTCTCAGAAGACGGCGAACTTGGACACGAGTATCCGAGGCTAGAGGAGCCGAGAGCAAAGGGCAACGATCGCAAATTAAAAGTCATGCTCCAGCAGCCACTAGCTGAAAGATCACCAGCACTAGACAAGAGGTCGACGAAAATCGCAAGAAATACAGATGAGCATCCACTTCCCACGCGGATGGAAGAAGAGCCCCTGCGCATTCGAGATCCCAAGACGCTCCAACTGACAGACTTCAAAGTCAATGCTGATTATATGGGATCATGCTTTGCTTTTGCGGACACATTGCGAGGTCGTGATCAGCGCCAGGGACTACATACTTGTACGAAACCTGACTGCTGTGGTGACGCTTTCCGCAAAGTGATTGAACTAGGCGGCAAGGCCGCATCAGGCAAAACAGACGCGCAAGCTTTGGAGATCTACCTTGGCCGCGACTGGTCAGACGTCATGGGTTCTTTTGCTCCTGATACTAGGAAAGAGATGACGATGAATGCGCATGTGTATGCTTTAACCGAGGAGAATGGCAAACACAAACTGGCTTTTGAGCGAAGGAGCACGCCTCCTGGGTTTTGGCGTACTGACATGCCCACCTCTCAGGAGGCTTTAGAGGACCGTGCGAAGATCAAAGCAATAGAGGACAAAGCCGTCATGGAGAGATGGCTGCACGCCACGCGAAGGGGAGGACGCTGGCGATTCCGTGATGAGTGAGAAGCAGCAATCTTCTAGATACGGTCGTTAGCGAAGTCGAAACATTGAAGAGACATAGATCATGGCTGGCTGAGAGCCCATTATATCATCATCATCTATTTCTTTGTCCAGTCCAGATCGAAACGATCCGCAGAATTTTGGTAATGCTTTAATGCATGCAAGACCCCGTCAGCCGTCTTGGCTTCAACCATGATCCCCGAATTGTGCTTTGAAATGAATCCCTTGTCCACAGCTGTGTTGACCCACTGGAACAAGCCGTCGTAGTATCCGTTTACATTAAACACCACAACTCCTCGCCCATGGATTCCCAACTGATTCCACGTCACTACCTCCATCAGCTCTTCCATAGTCCCGAAGCCACCCGTGAGTGCAACAAATCCACCGTTGGCTCCACCCTCGATAACCTCACGGGCCATGAGTTGCTTGCGCGTATGCATATCTGGGACAACTGTCGTCCGTCCGTAGATGTTCTCGTCGATGGCCGACTGTGCAACGTCGCCGACGCCGTTCTCGCCGTACTTGCGTTCGTATTTGAGCAGGGCCTCTGGGATTATTCCGTGCACAGCGTCTTTGCCCGACAGTGATACCAGCGTCTTGGCAATCTCGCCCATGATGCCTGCAGTGCCGCCGCCATAAACGAGATTTATGCCGCTCTCGTGGAGTGCTCGACCGAGATCCCGGGCAGCTGCGAGATGTTCAGGTGAATCTCCCCCGCTTGCGCCGCAGCTGTGATCAAGAGATCGGAGATTAGCGACGATGTCGTCACAGAAATAAGAAACTGGAAACCTACAACACGCAGACAGTCGGTCGTCGTGTCACTCCATTGACAGTAGTCGCAGCTCCTCCAGCTCCGACGCCTCCGGATTGCTCGGTGGGCAAAGACATGTTGCGGCAGATCAAGGCTTGTCGAGTTACCCTGTATGAACCTAGGGAATGCGAAAGAGGAAGAAATCTATGTAGAGAACGCTTCGAATGCACCGGGCACCGTCATACTTATGCCTTGATGTGACTACATTTCAGACTGGGAGTGTGCTGTTGGCATCAAGGCATGGTCCACACGGTAGCTGTCATTGGTACCTTGCATCATCAATACTGAGTCTAGATACCTGAACATAGCTAGCTCAGTGATGCTGGGACCTAGCTGTGCCTGATGCGGTGGTTGTCTGACACCACCACACGCATTACTGTGCCTACCTAGGTATCTACTGCACCGACAATTGCTCGACCACACAGGAACGGTTCCTGTTACTGATCGTGACAAGCCGCACAAGGTCGCTCATTGCACAATTGTGCATTGTGACAGCACACCTGGCGTCCGGTGAGATTCCAAGGTTTGTCACAGTTCTACACGAGACCCCACCTAGACAAACCCAATTTGGCAGTCAACGCACGATTGGGGTGCCAGCAACCACACACAGGCATGCCACGTACTTTCATGCACACGTGAGACTCGCATGGGCCATAATTCAGCATCCATGATGAGTGAAGATGTCTCTTAGTAAAATGACAGAACAGCTGTTTCGGCCTGACTGGTGCAAATGCACAGTATGTACTGTGCATGTTTACCTAACCATTTGAACGCTGACGGGTATCCACCAACCTGAGGTGACGTATCCAGCACTTCTTAATAGGCTCTATCCCCAGGCCCATTGACGATTTGATTCACAATCCTCAGCGTATGATAACCAACGCGCCATATAAAATCATACGCAAAGAGAGCTTCATCTGATCCGATAGGGAATCATCACTCTGTAAGTTCCTGGCTGATGAATACACGAAGGACATGATTAGACGTGGGGTGAGTGGGTTCTTCTCGATCATTTCACAGGTAGGTATACATTCATCGACGCCGGTTCCAACGGCGCGGCCTCGTCACGATACAATTCATGTTAATATTCGATTCGATGCCGTTCAAAATGTGCCACATAATGTACTACAACCTTTCAAAAGTTCAGATTTGAACGTATGGATACATGCCTAGGTAGTAATGATAACGGAGCTCAACGGGGAATTGTCGGCTGATGAGCGCAAGCGCACAAATGTGCAGGTGCAGGTGGTCATCATGCGCCGTACGTGCAGCACTAAACGCTCAGCAGGGCAGATCAAGAAGAGGGCTGCCCACAGCACAAGGTCACGGAGCCGGAGCTCTACCGTTGGGATATAGTCCCTCACTGCATCTTAACCGACAATCTTGGAACTCTCTGATATCTTACGTTTCGATACTTTCCTGTCGCAATTTCGAGGTTTCCATTTCTTCTCAATTCTGTGCCTCAGCATCTCTATCGACGCCCCGCCTAGGCGACAGATGCGATAAACGTGGAAACCTTGATATCCCCCATTCGTCTGATCTGTGATCGCCGGAATGGCGCAACCGTACGATTTCATTAGCAAGATTGTGTCTCTCGGAGATTCGGGAAGCGGCAAAAGTATGTGACATTGGCTCTTGACTGATCATCTCGTTTTGCTTGCTGATCAGTCCTCTGCGTTAGGCTCCGTAGGTTCATTCCCATCCCAGCTTTCAGCATTTTGCTGATGCCAATAGCTGACAATCCGCCTTTGCGAAGGCCGCTTTGTCTCCCACCACGATGTCACCATAGGCGTCGAATTCGGATCGCGGATTGTGCCCGTAGGTCCTCCAGCCAGCTTGCAGTACAACATCAACAACCCGACTTCGGCGAGCGATGCCCCGACAAATCAAACCCCGTCCGCTGCCAAAGGCTCGAAGGGCAAGGTCGCAAAGGAGCTGGAGCAAAAACATATGAAACTGTCGCTTTGGGATACTGCAGGGCAAGAAACATACAAGTCAATAACGCGATCATACTTCCGGGGCGCTTCCGGCGCCCTACTAGTCTTTGACATCACTCGACGTAGCACGTTCTCGTCTGTGACGGCATGGCTTAATGACTTGCGCCAAATTGCCGAAGATGATATCGTGGTAGTCCTTGTTGGCAATAAATCCGATCTTGCGGAAGCCTCAACAGTCTACGGTGACGACACAGCGCCGAACAGGAGGCAAGTCACGCGCCAAGAAGCTGAACAATGGTGCAAGGAGAACAAATGTGTCCAGTATGGTAAGTAGGCTATTTCCCGGAATCATCGGATGGAGATTATAAGTTTCTAAGGAAGGATAGACAACTAACATCCACATTCTGTAGTCGAAACTTCAGCCAAAAGCGGTGAAGGGGTTGAGCGAGCATTCTTGGAGGTCGCAGAAAGAATCTATCAGAATATCGAGGCCGGGAAATATGACCTGAACGACAGAAGGAGTGGTGTCAAGGGTCCAGGTGCCGGCGGTGGAAATGGAGGCAGAGGCGTGAGTTTGGCAAAGCCGGACAAATCGGCCGCGAAGTCATCGGGTGGCAGAGGCGGTTGCTGTTGAAGCGCGAGACTTTTGATTCGCCTGTTTCACATTCCCGCAAAGTCAATATCGTCCGCGGATCATACTTTTCGGAGATAGCGAGACGCGACAGTAATGTGATCCCTCTCGTCCGCAGGACAAGGCGTGCGTCATACGTGGAATGCGCCCTCAGGAGTCAAACCGGAACAGAATCCGACTTCGCAGAGAGAATCATCACTCATGGAGTATGATCTCAGCATACAAGGTGAAATTGTGATGTTCTGCTTCCAGCGCAGAGGCCAATGCCTAAAAGCAAGGCTGAACACCACCGTGATCCATGATGTGACATTGTCAAGCGTCTCATACAGTATCTGCTCTGCATTCAGCTAAACTAGGTTTCGAACGATACCAGAGCCGGGATGTTACCAGTACTTGTGTCCTGCAAAATCAACTCTCCGCCACATGCAATAACATCAGAGCATAACAACAAATCGATGCCCAGGTGACCATCGATGTCGGTCCTTATGCAGCACTGCGGTAATTCCGCTGTGAGATGTGCAACAAGACCCTTCTAAAGTTCCTCTCCACGGGCGCATTGGTCAGCGCGTTACGTCACCACTCAACATGCTTGACGCGTCGTAAATTCTACAATTGAGGTGTAATAGACGAATGAAGGAATCAGGCGAGCGCTGCTGTTGTCAGCGCTTCAAAGCAGCGAACCACTTCGCTTACGCCTTCAAACTCAGGTGATAGCATGTCTACCGCAGTCACCGTGTCAATGGCGCCTACGCCACCAATGTCGTCGGACGGCGAAACGAAATCTGTTGAAAATGGGCCTTCGCGGACCATGGAAGAGGAGGAGGCGAAAATCGCAGCAGCACGAGAGAAGCAAGATGCAAAACACAATCGGCGACTGGCTGAAGAACGCGCGAAAGTTTTGAAAGGCGGCAAGGATGCCGTGGACAGCAAATTTAAAGCACTCGAATACCTTCTCAGTCAGAGCAAGTTGTACTCGGCGATCATGTTACAACAGATGACACAACAAGAGGATGAGCAGGCTACCAAAAGCGCGAAGGGCCGTATGCGGATACAGAACCAAGAGGAAAAGGCCGACAAAGCTGCGCAGGCGAGCCAGAAGAAGGCGACACGTGCTTCGACGTCGGCTGGCGAGACCGGAATGACGGATGAGCAGCAGCAGAATGCCTCTCCAAAGCGGCGAGGTCGCCCCGCCAAATCTAAGCAAGGCAATAAGATCGCCGACCATATAAAGAAGGAGGACGTTCAAGCGAAGGCTGGCCAAACCACAATCTCGGAGGTCTTGGCGGAAGAAGCGAACTCCTCTGATATCAAGGCAAGCAGCATTGGCATGCAAAATCTGCGATCCGCGAAACAGCCCGATCTAGTCACTGGTGGCCTGATGCGTACGTATCAACTGGAAGGTTTAGAATGGCTGACATCGCTGTACGAAAACGGGTTGAATGGGATCCTTGCAGATGAGATGGGCTTGGGAAAGACGATTCAAACCATTTCATTCCTGGCATTTCTGAGAGAGAAAGGGATTCACGGTCCCTTTCTGATCGCCGCTCCACTCTCCACTACATCCAACTGGGTGGCTGAGTTCAAGAAATGGACTCCTGATATCCCGGTTGTGCTGTACCATGGCAGCAAGCAGGAACGCGAGGAAATTCGACGCATGAGACTGCGAAACCCTGGAAGCACAATGTTTCCTGTGATCTGTACAAGCTATGAAATATGCATGAACGACCGGAAACATCTTGCTCACTACGGCTGGAAATATATCATCATCGACGAAGGCCACCGAATCAAGAATCTTAACTGCCGCCTGGTGCGCGAGCTTCAATCTTATCAATCGGCGAACCGATTGCTCATCACGGGAACACCTCTGCAGAACAACTTGGCCGAATTGTGGTCTCTTCTCCACTTTCTCATGCCCAACATCTTCGACAAATTCGAATCGTTTGAGTCGTGGTTCGATTTCAGTGCACTGAAGGAAAAGAATGGCTTTGAACAAATTCTCTCAGAAGACAAGAAGAAAAATCTTGTCACGAGTCTACATGCCATTTTGAAGCCTTTCTTGTTGCGAAGAGTGAAGGCCGATGTAGAGACATCGTTGCCCAAGAAACGAGAGTATGTGCTATACGCACCTCTAACATCGACGCAACGGGATCTTTACCAAGAGATCCTCAATGGTGACAGCAGGGTATTCTTGGAGAACAAGATGGTCGAATCGCTGAGCGGCAATACAACCCCAGTGAGTACACGAAGCGAGAGTCGCAAGCGAAAACTTGACGTTCAGAGCGCGACTCCGAACAAGAGTCTCAAATCCAGTCGAGCGTCAACTCCTGCAACTTCGAGAGATTCTCCGCCTCGCTCACGGAGGGCGAAGAACACCCAGAATTACGAAGAGTTATCTGACTCAAAATACTTTCAGCGGCTTGCAAAGGAGCCAGCATCTCCGCCAGAAGAGGAGTCCGATGAAGTGGATAGCGATACTGACCGTCGAGAGAAGACTCTAGCGCTTGCGAAGCGAGAAATCTCACAGAAGAAGCTCCAGAATCCTATAATGCAACTCAGGCAATGCTGCAATTCACCGCACAATTTCTACTACCCATTCGACATTGACGACAACACGCCGGTCGACGAGACACTCGTGACCGAATCCGGCAAGATGTTACTGCTCGATCAACTGCTACCAGAGCTATTGCGGAGAGGGCACAAGGTCCTCATCTTCTCACAATTCAAGAATCAATTGAATCTGCTGGAGACGTATTGTAATGAACTACGCCAGTGGCCAACATGTCGAATAGGTCAGGAGCATAAACAACGCAGAGTTTGTGAGACATGAGCTAACTAATACGATAGACGGTACAATCGCTCAAAATGACCGCCAACAGCAGATTCTTGATTTCAATGACCCGAAGAGCGACACCAGCGTTTTTCTGCTGTCCACCCGTGCCGGCGGTCAAGGCATCAATCTTGCGTCTGCGGACACTGTGCTATTATTTGATAGTGATTGGAATCCGCAGCAGGATTTACAGGCACAAGATCGAGCACATCGGATTGGACAGACTCGACCAGTCATCGTCTATCGATTCGCAACAAAGGGCACCGTTGAGGAAATGCTTCTAGAGAAGGCAGACAGCAAACGAAGGCTAGAGAAGCTTGTAATACAGAAGGGGCGTTTCCGCAATTTGAAGGGCGGAGACGGAGCCGACTTCTCTGAGCTTCAAGCCTTGCTTAGCCGGGATGACGGTGAACACATTGACATCACTAGTGGCAAAAGCCTTCTTACGGATGCAGACCTCGCGGTCCTCACGGACAGGAGTCCCGAGGCTTTCGAACGGGCCGAGAAAGGTCTCGAGACTGCTGGTGACATGTTCAAGGCTGTCCAAACGGACAAGAACGGAGGTGGATTGCTGAGGAGTCTTGAGAAATAACCACGGTATTGAGCTGAGCTCTACCAGACACGATTTCATTATGCTTGGGTATGGATCATGGAATGATCGAGAGTTATATGTAAATGTAGTCTGTTTCCGGTGTGTGTCAATATCGATTAATAGGCTAATTTGTACCAAAAGACGTTCCCCCGCGATCATGAAACAATGGCCACCTTCACACCTTGTACATCTTGCGTATGATGCGAGTCACAAATCGACAAATTATGCGGTATGGGGATGTGACAAAATGCAAGGTGTGAGACGAGGTTGTGAAATGTGAAATTAGCCATGTGTAAAAGGCACACATTGTGAGGTAACACATCGGCAAACAACGTCTTCAGCTTGTTAATGTCTGCTGATGGAAGCACATGTAGAATTTCCCATCTCCCTCCGTACGCCAGACACTCGAACAAAGCGCCTCCCACTCGACATCATCTCCACCCTCGGAGCCGACCGTTGCGCGAGTTGCGACAGCCAGGTAGGAGATGACCGCACCGTCAGAACCAATGCTTGTCACATCAACGTTCTTCAGTGAATATGTCTTCCAAGGCACAAATCCAGGCGTGTTGAGGATTTCTGTGAGCGATGGCTGAGAGTCGGCGGTGACCTTGACGCCCAGCGGGAATTGCATGATGGCGTCTTTGGTTAGGTAAGGCATGAGATCTTTGCCGGATCGTTGCAAAGCTTGCCACGTCTTGTCCTCGAGATACAGAATCTCATCGTGCAGCGCATTTCCGGACATGATAATTTCTGGATTTATATGTTCGCAGAGTCTTCAAGTTCTTGTCCTTGTGGTGTTGTGATAGACGACTTTTCCCCCTCCTTGTGGTTCGACGACCAAGCAAGATATCTCTCGCACGTGTCAAATCCCCAAGTGTCATCGTGCATACCTAGGTACACATCTGGACCACGGCTGAAACTACCTTCATGGTTTACAAACGAGTTCAAATAATTCATGTCCTAGCATACCATGCAACGAGAGGGCCTGGATCATTTCGATAGGGAGTTTCACTTGCCAGACATATCACGACAAGTTAGACAGCATGTAACAAACCCCACCGATTCAACCCGACATGTTTAACCCAACCCCAACGCAACCCTAAGATTGATCAAGGCCGGACATATCAACATGCGCTCCCCGCGTGCCAATTGAATCACACCTGGGCAGTAACCATCGCTCTATCTCATACTTGATCTGTTATCGTGACTACTCGCAGCTTTCTTTGAGATCAGTCTTTCGTCTCTTGCATCCGGCTCGTCAGTCGTCGTTAAGTTCCTTTGAGATGGCATCGCTGCGAACAAGGTACCCCTATCATCCTGGCTGAATGCAGTGACACGTCAGGCACCGGCTGACATTGAGCAATAGCTGTTCAGTCAAAGGTGCCCCTCATGCAATACATATAGCTTGACTCCCGCGACGCTCTTTCTTCGTCTTTCCGACGACTTCAAATGCATCAAGACCTCGAGCCAGTGGCGCTCGTGGATATGCAAGCCTGCAGATGGACAATAACTTGCTGCATGCTTTTGGAAGTCTGAAAATTGCTAACGACCAGGAAGAGCGTGCTCAGATCGCTCAAGGGCAAATCGAAAACAGTCCAAATTATCCAAAACCCAAGAGAGTTCGCCGCAAGCGAAAAGTGGCAAAGTTTGACACTCAGCCCACCGTGCTCGTAGCTGCACAAGAAAGCCATCAATCGGATGCCAGTTTGTGCACAGGCAGCGGTAAACAAGTTGCAAGTCGTCAGCAGGATAGTACCAGTGCCAGTGATGCGACTCATGGCAAGGGCGGAGATGATGTCTCCATTCAGCCCATGGACGACTTCCGACCCAGACAGAACGGTGCCAAAGACCAGGGATCAAGTCGTCACTCACGGCCATCGCCAAACCATCGTCAACCTGTTCCGGTGGCCAATCACGAAAGGGATTTCCAGTTGCCAACACGTGAATTGTCTATACGTACCAAGACGTCGCCACTTGCGTCCGATGCGAAATCATCACTTCCTTCAAAATTAGTCGAGCAGGCGATCATTCGTCCCACACCCTCAAAATTATACCTTGAGAAGGCTCACGAAGCACCCACAAAGTCACAGTCCGAGAACCCAGCCTTGCTCGTTATCCTGGATCTCAATGGAACACTACTATACCGACCGCAAAAGGGCGGGAGCAATGCAATCCATCGCTCGGGAATGAAACGATTCATCAATTACCTGTGCAAAGAGCACTACGTCATGGTATGGTCTTCAGCGCAGCCCGAAAATGTCAAGAATATGTGCAAAAAACTATTCACGAAGGACCAGAAACAAAACGTGATTGCAATATGGAATCGGCATAATTTCGGTCTGAAGCGCGAGCACCTCCACAAAAAAGTACAAGTCTATAAAGAACTTTGGAAAGTCTGGAAGGAACCCAGCATGGCGCGTTCCAAAAATACTAAAGGATCATGGGACCAGACCAACACCGTGCTGCTCGATGATAGTCGAGAAAAGGCAGCCAGCGAGCCCTTCAACCTCATCGAGGTCGACAGCTTCGAGGGCACGGAGAAAGGCCACATAGATACACTTACGCAGGTGCGCGACTACCTGGAGACCCTTCGCTCACAGGCCAATGTCAGTGCATATATCCGCGAGGCTCCGTATGTCTACGATCCGGAGCGCCAGAAGGATATCACACACAACGATTCCTTGTCTCCGGCGAGTCTCGTCGGGGAGGAGGGTTGACCTGCCACGAACTGCAATGACCCGCCGCGAGTGACCATTCCGGCCAGCGGACTGCCGACGGGATCTGAGTAGCAAAGAGTCCGTGCGATGGATCGAACAGGTTTTGGATTGTGGGAGTCGATATCACAACGCGTACACTAGTCACTGTCACATCTTTAAGCGTTTTACTCACTTGAAGACCAAAATGATCCATGTCCAATATCGACAGACAATTGGTTTGGAACAGGGATCTAAAGCTTCGATGTGATAATGCTTTGCGCACTGCAGGCATCTGGGGCTGTCTAAACACAATGATGATCCGATCACCACCTGCTTCTTCCTATCAGACCTCGCGAGGAAACTCGTCAGCAAGCTGTAGACTGGCTTTGACGTTCATGCTCATCAGCTCCTGAATCAGGAGTTTAGCGGCATACGGCATAGTCATCCGCACCACGGCTCGACTCGTCCCACAGGTTTGACACCACATATTGTATCCCATCATGCCGCAGGTCTGGCACACATCAACCTGATGTGCATCTGAGCTGAGCATGAGTCGCTCGAGCAGCAGCTGGCTTGCGCCATACGCAATCAAACAATCACGTTCCATTTCTCCCAATCGCAGACCACCTTGGCGCGACCGACCCTCTGTCGGTTGGCGGGTAAGAATGGCTCGCGGCCCGGTCGATCGCGAGTGCATCTTGTCCTGAACCATGTGCTTCAGTTTTTGGTAGTAGATCGGGCCCATGAATACGTATGCGGGCAAACTCTCGCCGGTAATGCCTGAGGTGAGGAAGTCCTTGCCCGAGTAGCTGAAGCCATGTTTGACGAGCGTGGCACCCATGTCTTCAACCTTGCTCCCACCGAAAGCTGTGCCATATTCCTGCTGTCCCGCAAGGACGCCCGCCTTGCCGGATACTAGCTCCAGCATCTTGCCGACTGTCATACGTGAAGGGAAACCGTGGGGATTCATGATAATATCTGGGTTGATGCCACGATCGGAGAAGGGCATGTCTGCCTGTTCAACCAAAAGACCCACAACACCCTTTTGGCCGTGACGCGATGAGAACTTGTCACCAATCTCTGGTCTACGTGTTTGACGCGTCTGAATTTTTACAATAGTGGTGTTTGCTTCGTTAGTCGTAATCATCACCTTGTCAGCGTAACAGGGATCGGGCAGCTTGTAAGACATGTGCATAGGTGACCACTTCTGATCCTTTTGCGGAATGGCTGAGGCTTGGTTCAAGGGCTGCTCCTTGAGCATGTACATCTCGGAGCTTTCAAGCTGGGAGCCAACCTCGACGAGACCATCTTTTCCGATTTTTTGATGACGAGGATTTTTCGGATCTCTATCAGCCAATCGATCGCGATAGCCGTTGCCATAAGACTTGAGCGGCATGCTGATCTTCTTGAAAACCTGACAACGTCCAAATCCTCGGTCACAAGATGCTTTGTTGAGCACGAGCGCATCTTCGATGTCATATCCAGAATATGACATGACAGCCACGACAGCGTTCTGCCCGGCCGGTAGCTTGTCATACTTGACCAGCTCGATGGTGCGAGTAGTGACCATGGGTTTCTGTGGATATACCATCAGGTACAGCAAAGTGTCAATGCGCGTGAATTGATTGTACGCGATAGCGCCGATCGCTTGCTTGCCCATGGCACATTGATAGGTGTTTCTTGGCGACTGATTGTGGTGAGGATATGGAATGAGACCAGCTACAGCCCCAAGTATGGTGAACGGCTCAATCTCCAGATGAGTGGTGTATTGGTTGATGTCTTTCTCGTAAATGGCGATATTGGAATCATTCTCCTCGTTGACATCAAGGTATTCAACGATGCCGCGGGAGAGTGCAGCATCAAAATCGACTCTTCCCTTGCGTAGGGATTCTAGGAAACGAATGTTCACTTTCGACCTGCCCTTTTCAACCACAATCAAGGGTCGGCACACTCGTCCCTCATCCGTTGCAATATGCACACCATTGTGGTGATGGTTGATATATATACTGACAAATTCCGAGATTCTACCCATTCGCCGGAATTTGCGGAAGCCGACAAGGAATTGCTTGGGTTGACGAGTCAGTGCCATGGGTGTACCGTTCATGAAGATGATGTAGGCGCCGTTCGCGAAGATCTCGGTGCCTGACGCGAAGGCGATATCTTCTGCGCCCAGCACGAAAACAATCTTTCGCACAGGTTCTTCATCGTCGGCTGTTGTTATGTGGGTCATGAGGGCCAGATTTTTGACGAGACCACACGCTTCACCTTCAGGTGTGTCTGAGGTGCACAGCATGCCAAACTGTGAAGGCTGCAAGGCACGTGGTCCAGACACCTTACGTGTCTTCTCAAATTGACTCGTTATGCGGGTCATCATTCCAAGAGCACTGATGTAACTCAATCGACTCAGCACATGAGTAACGCCTGCACGATCCATGCGGAAACGCTTGAGAGTCCAATTGCCTGTGGAGATTGCACGCTCCATCCCGCTTGTGATACGAGCTTCGCCCTGCTCAACAATACGTGAAGGATCGAACTCTTGTGTGGGATTGGGCTTCTTCAATAATTTGTCCATATTGACTTTGATCTGTCGGATAAAATCCTTGAATAGATCTTCGAACAACAAGGCTAGCATCTGCCCAGCGAGCTCTAACCGTTTGTTTCCTACATAATCGCGGTCGTCAACAAGCTTGGGATCATGAACAGCCATGAGTACCCGACGAGTCATGAATGCCACATAGAGTGCTTTGGGTCGAAAGTTCAAGCCTTCAACCTCGACGTGCGGTATGATGGTTGCAGCGAGTTTTTCTAATGCTTGTTGCTTAGGTGTCCTCTCACGATTCTTGAACCTTGAATCAAAGCGCTCCTGTTTCACGCGGCTAGCCACATAATCAAGAGCCTGTTCTTGAGTGTACACTCCTTCCCTTGCTGCAAGCTCCATGTTCTGAGCAAACTCGTCCTGGTATTGTGCATCGCTCCCGGCCGTGAGCAGGAGAATTTCGTGATCAGACTGTATGCCCATCGCGCGGAGAATGATGACCACTGGAATGTCCTCGGAAAGGGAGTTATGCTTGAGGTAAATGTACCCCTTTTTCGTAATCACGTATGTCTTCGTCTTGACATTTGCTGTGTGACTGGTGACAGACGCTTGAATGACACCCTTGAAAGATTCAACAATAATACGATTCTTGCTGAGCTGCTCCTGTACCAGAATGACTTTTTCCTGTCCCCGGACTACGAAGTAACCTCCGGGATCAACGGCGCATTCGTTCAGCCACGCCATGTCAGACTCTGGACGCCCATACAGTACGCATTTGGAGCTACGTAACATCATTGGCATCCTGCCAATCATGACATTCGTCTTCCTGACATTTCCGGACTGCTTGGGATAAATGAAGTCCACAAGAATTGGTGCAGCATACGTCATGTCCCGCAGGCGACACTCGTTCGGCGTCACCACGGTTTCGACGTAACCTAAGCCAGTATCTGCGACACGACAAGGTTTGCCTACGCGGATATCTGTGAAGCGAATCCATTTCTTGTTATTGGCCTCCGAGACGATAAGAGAGTTGGCCTCGACAATTTTCTTCAGCTCAACATCGGTGAAATAGTCGTATGAGTCGATATGCTGCTTGACAAGCCCTTTGACCTTGAGAAATGCTGGCAGAAGATTCCACTTATCTCTTGCTGTGTTGATAGGATCTGTCAATCGCTTGCTGTAGTAGAAAGGTTTGAGGAGGGCATCGAGGTCGTCTCTAGACTGCAATTCCCTCTTCCTTGTCGTCTGCTTCGCTTTCCGCGGATCCATATGAGAAGTTTCGTCTGGATTACCTGTCGTGCCGATGTGACTGGCAGTGATAGGTCTAGCCGTGGCCTCCGATGTGGCTCCAACCTGTATACAATGAGCAACTTCTCCACATCGGAATTTCCCATTGTTTTCCTGTGAACAGACCTTCGCAGCCAGGTTGTCGTGGCTAGCAGTGCCATCCGCTTTTCTCACTTTGGGAGCCATGCTCCTCTAAATCGCTCTTTATGCTCATACAGTCTACGCGGCTGATCGGTGATAAATCTCAGAGAGCATGACTAGATCCGGAGTTGTGTTCGCTGTTCGTGCAATCTCGGCATTAGTCATTCGATGGGAGTTTCGAAGGCAGGGTTTGTTTGCCGTTTTGCGATAGCGCGCATAGCGCGGTACAATGCGGACACGGGGTCGGCAAACTTGCTGGACGAAGAATTCGAGACGGCCATTCCCGCAAGTGAGTCAAAGCGGTCTGTGTGTCTGTACTGGGCACAAAGCCTGTGCTTGGTACAAGTCCTAAAACTGGACACACGGGGTTCGATCACAGTTGGAGATGATGCAAACTCCGAGACGCCCTGGATTCAGTAGATATCAAGTGATCCCCATCTGGGCACTCAAATTTGGCGGCCTGCAGATGACCAATCTGCAAGGTCGGTTCCGGCCTGAAGTTTCCTCCATTGGAGCGCTACGCCTCAGATCTCTGTCTTGACCGGAGTCTTCACACTACGTGGCGGTGGTTCCATCGCCGCAAAACGGACCAAACGCCGCGTCGTGCGAGACTGGGACATGCCATTTTGGAGAGGTAATGCTCGTTCTACGATATCTTGTTCACATCTGGACATGATTGGAAGACATTGTGCGAGCCGCCGAGAGTCTCGCCAAAGACGATGGCGAATGTGGTGCGAAAACGTCACGCGATAGTCACGAGGAGGGAGCTTTCGTCCTCCACTACTATACTCCACTGGGCAGGTCCACGCCCAGGAGCGAGGACCGTAATGCACGCCTACAGCAGGTGCATTGCATCGGCGCTTGCAATCATAGTGCATATGCCCTCCACATCTCTCTGCCCACCACATCTCTCTGCCCACGCGTTGTTGCATTGCTTTCACCTCAACTCATCTGACCTGGTCGGTAATAGAACCGTTCCTTGACATTCCACAGAATGGGTGACCGCCTTTTCACTTTATTGTCAGTGAAAGTCCAGTCTCGCATGACGTTGATAATAATAGGTTGAGCTGCTTATGCTGCTGTGATCGAGCTATCTACCATGAGGCGAGAGCGGCAGGTATGTAATCAAAGTGCTCAGCTACTGGCGGAATGTCCCTGGTCGGATAGCTCCGCCAGCGTTTCGTGTCGGGTGGACAAATGGCGGGTGCATCTCGAGCTCGAAAAATGATGACAGTCGTGGTGGGGATCCTGGCAGAATGCAGCCCTCATACGCGCGGCGCTGTGAAGTTATGCCGCTTGGCCTCGAGGACATTTCCAGATCGTCAGCTGATGAGTACGAATAAGAACCTTTTGGCGAGCTGAATATTGCCGCTGAGTTCAGCACAGCGGCCTGACGATGTTCGTGAGGGATTGTGACACTCGGGGTTGCTCTGTCTGGCTATATTTCCTCTCGTGCTATGGGAAGGTTCGCTGCCATCAAACATACAGTAGTAGAAAACCCACCACGCCGACAGCTTCAAATCCATGTGTGGAGGTCCATGGGTGGGTTAAACTGCACTATGTGGGTGCCTGTCCGCCCACTCGCACATCCTGCTGTTGACGAAACTGTGGAATGGGTGTTTACCTAGGTACACAACGGGGAGGCTTCGCTGGCAGAGACACTAAACTTGCCTGACAGCGAATTCCACTTGAGAGGCAAGATAACGAGTCAAGGCAAGACGTAGAAGAATCTTGCATGTGTAGCTGGTAGCCGAAGCAAAGGCGGAAATTATGGAAGCATCACAACGCCTTCCTGACTGCTGGCGTTCATGTCAAATCGGACGGGGCATATCGATTACTCATCAGATACCGACTCCCGCTGATGACTAATATTGTCGTTTTTATTCAACCGTCGGAGCGCCGATGCCCGTAGAGCCTGTTCACGTTCCGGATCCAAACGTCCTACTCACCTCACCAGCTCAGATAGTCCCGCGAACTCGGAATAACGAAGCAGTGTGGAAGCTTGGGATTGGATGTGATAGACCCTGACTAGGGTAACTTCTGCAACTTCTCCTCTTCTGCATTTGCTGTCCCGCTTCGCTGCTTCCTGCGCCGCCGCCGATCCATCAATTCGCGGTTGGTCCCTTACGCAGTGCGCCGGTAAAGGGTAAGCCCGGGCGAGGATGAGATGAGCTGAAGGCCCGACGGTGGTGGTAATTTCGTCAGAAGATTGTGTACACAGGACGGTTCAAACGAGGGCGTATTTGATGCCCCATCGCACACGGGGAGACGACTGGTTATCCTTGGGCACAACCCCTATGGCTCTTTTTCGGTAGACTAAATAGTATTAAGAGATCGCCAGTGTCAGCGGGTGCGTATTACCTCCAGGTTCGTACCATGCATGGCGCACTGCGCTAATGGGCACTCCACTCCAGAAATTGCCCAGGTGAGGTTCCGTCCGCCGTATCGCCAATCAGGTCCCCTCTTCTTGGGGCTGTCCCTTCAACCAGCCAACTCTAACTCTTGCTGTTGCACTCTTCCGTCTTTCTTTTTGCTGTTTTGCGGTTCGCGATCTTTTGAGGTTTGTTCCCGATTACCGTTCTTGTTGCTCAGTTGGAGTTTGGTCTCCGTGCCAGTACTGACGCGCAACCCAGATCATGGCTTTCTATCGCGGACCGCAGTCTCCTCGAGAGGAGCAGTATACAAACTCATTCTCTCCGCCTCAGCCGAGAAACCCGAACCGGTGGAGTGCGAATATGGCAGCGCCGGCCGATGTGCGCGGCTCACTGCACCGAAGATTCACTACGACTACTGTACCGACTATGAACGGCATCTCGGGACTCTCGCCGATCGGCCAGCAGCGTCTTCAAGCTGCAGGCGAAACCCAGCCAACCGTAAGTGCAGCACCTTGTTTGAATCCACGAATGGTCAAGAAGAGCGTCTGTAGACAGTGGAAGATTCGGAATGTGTGGCAGCCGGTGGCGGTGTTCGCTCCGTTGGTCGCGCAACGGGCAAGATGCGAGGCAGAAGACCCATGCGCCATGTCTACAGCCTTGGAACGGCGGACTGGTGCATGCTCTCTGGCCGAAGGTTACGATGCCAACAAACGCGCGAGAATGTATTGCATGAGCAGCATGTTTTGCAAATGCAGCGTCACAGTGGAAACCCGAGGTCTATTCTCGACTGCCATGCTTTTCGCTGGCTTTTCACAAGCCAATGGCTTCTTACGCATGCACTCCCACCACAGCGCTCACCTTGACATATTGTTTTCTACTCTACTCTACACTGGTTTTGTACGATCAGCTGGAAGCGACATTGATGTTGGCCAAGCTGATCGACTCGATGAGATGAGCCACGTTCTGATAAGCTGACCTTTGCATCCAGATCGGTTTGCACCATCGTTACGAAACCCTTCTACAACAGCAGCGACAAATTCAAGAGGAACTCGATCGCATTGACCCAGAAACAAGACGAGAGGTCGATGAAAACTTGCGACACGAGCAGGATGTGAATCAGCTTATTGCGCAAAGCGAGCCTACCACGCCACCCGAATATCACAACGCTTTCTCGGGTTTCAGTCGCTCGAGCCGGTACTCTACTGCAAGCCTAGCCTCGCCCCCGGGCCTTGCGACACGACCGAACAGAGCAAGCACCCAGCTCACGTCTCCGTCTTTGAGCTTCGTTCGCACGTACATGAATGGTGGTGGTGTCGGCGGCAATCCCTCCAATATTCCATCGCAGTCTGTGCCGGGCTCGCGTCGTCACTCAGATGACGAAGACGACGGTGACTACAGATTTCAATTTGAGCAACGTAACGATCGCTCAGCAGCCAAGTAAGTCCATTGTTATGCACGGCACATAGTTTCTATCAATTGTGTTGCAAAGGCTTGGCAAAATTTCCACTACCCGTGCGCATGCATGAGCCAGCCTGCAGGCACTCGATTGTGTCGGGCTTCACATGCTCACTATGTGACATATGATGTGACACACATCCATCGAAGGCATAACACATTCGTGTCGGAATTATTGCTCAAAGGCAGGAAACTGATTATTTACATGCAGATCGAACCGGAACTCCATGCCCGTCTCTTCATTTGATCGCACAAAGCGCAATACGACTGACTTGAGCCTTGGCCACATTAATACCACGGGCTTCCTGTTCGGCGACGACGGCGAGCAAATCCCGCATCTTCCGCAAACCAACCCGAAGGCATCGCCATCTGATACGAAGACGTATCTCAAAGTGCAGCACACCGCCGACGGCTTTCCCAAGCTCATCCGCAGTGAGCAAACATTCGAACCAGCACTTTCTATTTCATCCGCGCTTGATCTCGCATCATCAGCCAAGGCGGATCAGCAGCAGACAACGCGGGGACCCCGTCAGCGCATGTCGCTTCCGCCTGCTACGATGAGCAACGGTCTCAATCTAGCTCCACTGAACAGCATTCTTGCGGGAAACAACGACAATAGACAGCCCGCGTTGGATCGCCGCTCGATGGAGGTGAAATTCCCATCTGACAATGGCCGCCCTGCTCTGATGTCTGTCGCTCCACGTGCGTACACCAACGGTGCCACGTCATCATCCACCAATGACTTGCCCACCCTGAAGAGCATCAATGGCGCCAACGGCCATTCTGACAGTGCAATATCGCTCAGCTCGCCATCCGCTCAAAGCTCAAAAGCACTGGAACCCATGTCGCCAGAACGAGCTGCAGCATCCGGCTTGCTGACACCTCGATACCACCAGGATTTCAGTGCCGGAGTACGACTTGAGGACAACCAGGACGGGCTTGGTCGATCCATGCTGCAGGGCAGTGCTGTGCCTTTCTTCACGCCTGCTGCGGAAAACGTTTCGCCTCGACCGTTCGGAGGCCCCGTAGCGGCTTACGGGCAACCATACTTCAATCCATATGGCATGCAAATGCTCAGCAACGGCTTCGGGGCCATGAATATTGGTATGGGTGCAGGCTTCGGGATTCCACAACAATTTCCTCTCGTCGGAAATCCTTACCCCCAGCCTATATACGCAGGTTTTCAGGCATATCCACCGGTCGTTCCAGTTCCAACCACTGCCGCTGCCGCTGCTCGAATCACTTCTCCTCAACGACGCGCTACTACGGAGGAAGCGCAACAGAGTTTCAACTCGATCAAACTGGAACAAATCGTCGGTCAAATCTACACGCTCTGCAAGGATCAGCACGGCTGTCGTTTTCTGCAGCGCAAATTGGACGAGCGCAACGAGCAGACCGTTCAGATCATATTCGAAGACGTTAAAACTCACATGGTCGAGCTGATGGTCGATCCGTTCGGCAATTATTTGTGCCAAAAGCTCTTCGAAAGCTGCAACGATGACCAGCGGACTGTTTTAGTAAAAAATGCGATGCCGGCAATGACGAAAATTGCCCTGAACCAGCACGGTACTCGAGCTCTTCAGAAGATGATCGAGTTCGTGTCCAAGCCCGAACAGACCGCTCTTATTATCGAGGCCCTTCGTGACGACGTTGTCGCCTTGATTCAAGACCTTAATGGTAACCACGTCATTCAGAAATGCTTAAACCACCTCTCTCCGACAGATGCACGTTTCATCTTTGAAGCCGTTGGCAACAACTGCGTCGCGGTCGGCACTCATCGCCATGGCTGCTGTGTCCTCCAGCGCTGTATCGATCACGCAGACGGACTTCAAAAGGGCGAAATGGTCAATCACGTCATCAAGAACGCCGACCAGCTCGTCAAGGACCCCTTTGGAAACTATGTTGTACAATACATCCTTGATCTTGCAGAGCCATGCTTCACCGAACCGTTGTCTCGTGCATTCCTGACAAACATAGTGTATCTCTCGAAGCAGAAATTCAGCTCGAATGTGATCGAGAAATGCATTCGATGCGCCGGCCCGGATACCAAACGCGACATTATCAGGGAGATCATGCTCCCACAGGCGCTTGATAAACTGCTTCGTGATAGCTACGCGAACTACGTTGTACAGACGGCTATGGACTTCGCTGATGAGGAGACGAAGCCTGTTCTCATCAAGAACATCCGCGACGTGCTCCCCACCATCAGGAACACTCCCCACGGCCGTCGCGTCCAGAGCAAGGTTGCAGACTACGACGCTCGTATGGCGAGCTCCGGCACGACGATACTCTCGGCACTCGAATCCAAAACCGCTGCTCCTGCGGTAACTTCGAACCAAACGCCGTCCCGGGCCAACCGCTATGGGATGGTCGGCGCACCTCAGCAATGGCCTGCCAAAGATTATAACTACGTCTCCTACGGCAACAATGGTGCCGCGAATGCCGGCGAGCAGATCAATGGCCATGCTGAGCATGACATGATTGCACCCACCCCACAACGTGGCAACCCGAACTTTATGTTGAATGGCGGACAAGACTACAATGCTAGCAATGGCTACGTAGCTCAACCATTCGACATCGCCAATCCTCAGATCTATAGCCATTTCTGAGTGATGACCCCAAGCATGCTTCTCACACGTCTTTTCGGTCATCACATGTACCAGTATCGCATTCATTGGACAAGCAGACCAACGTTCTCCGACTTAGCGCCTGGCTTCCGTTCCATATGAGCTACGACCTTACGCAACCGCTGACGCAAGCATTGAAACAATAACTGGCGCGGCATCACTTTCGACTTCTGCATTGATGTTGTCTACATTTCGGATCGCCGCTGTACCAACAATCAGGCATCGCACGACTACCCAGCACCTCATTGCATTAGGTGCTGAATCATGGTTCATTCACATTTCTTTACCTTTTCCCGTGTCTTATCCTCACCAAAAATGTTTCGATTTTTGCAAAATTTTCCAACCACCGCATCAGCTCACTTGCAAGCTACGAATCGATCGATACGATGATGCCGTATGGCAGCTTGTACAAAATTTCTGCATATGATGAAAATTTCACAACCCATTGGGCTAGAGGTGAATTGTCTTTATATTTGCAATGCTATCGGGCGCGGAGGCGATTACATTTGTGTGAAAGCATGCGATTTCGCCAGCGTGGATTCTACTGGTGATCTGGTGGTCGCTTCACGGTGTGCATTGCATTGCATTGCATCGCACCGCGTCATGCTGTCCTCATAGATCTGAGTCCGCAGACGTCTTCACAATATTACCTTTGTACTGTTTCATCTCAATAGAGTTCTGAATCTTTCTTTACGATGCGTCAAATCCGCAAGGAGCATGATGAATTATGATTCTTTGTATAGACATCAGGATCAATTTGAACAGAAGCTCAACGTCGTCCTCCTCGTCCTCCACGGGCATTCCGATCATCATCGCGCTTCCTTCGCTTCGCATTTTCTTCTGCTACCAACCCACTGAGGTCCTCGTGGTCTGCAGCCGCTCCCTTCCACCCTCCACGGCTCTGCTGTGCCGTTTCCTGTTCGTACCGTCGCGAGATCTGTTCCTTTGATAATCGATCGTCCTGCTCGAGTGCATCGATATCGATGGAAGCGTCCACGTCGTTCATCTTGCGCTTGCGCCCGCGATCGTCACGATCTGACCCAAGCACAGGGCCACGAGAAGAGTTCCCGATATCGTATGCGCGCTCTCCGCCGAAGAAACCTTCAGCCCGAATTGACCGTTCCACCAGGACTTGTCCTGCTGATCGTGGTCCCGAGTCCTCTTCTGTCTCGGTTCCAGGGCGAGTTTTCCTCAATGTGAAGTCCTGGCGGCCCCCTGCGCGACCCAACACATCATTCGGTATGGCGCTCTGTATGCCACTTGGTGCATCGTTCTCTGAGATGAATGAGGTTTCCACTCCAGGTCCGCCTGACCCTGTACCCCCGTCGTCCCTATCGTCGTCGTCGTCCTCTTCTTCTTCCTCCTCTTCCTCCTCTGGCTTCTCTCGAGGCTGAAGCTCACCCCATAATGTGTTGTCAGCTTGCTCCTCTTTCATGATGGCTCTCTCCACCCCCCCTCCATCCTGCTCCTGCTTGGCTTTGTCATCGCCTAATAGATCATACAAGAGCTTTCCGTTGCTATCGACTGGTGGCTTGCCCCACTGGCCGGGCTGATATCCCCATGATCCTCCAGGTGGTGGTGGCGCAGTCAGTCCAGGAATTTTGAGTGCGGGATATGATGGTGGAGGCCCAAATTTCTGCATATTGAGCAGCCAGGGCGGTGGCGCATTGGGCGGCATATTTAGGACTTCACGCAGATCATCGCTGATATCTCCTGGCTTGAGATGTCTCAAATTTGTCTCAGATTCTTTGCCCTCATAATATACCTCTCCGTAGCCAGTGAGTGCTGGCCTTGTCTGACGATAAAAGAAGGCGTCGTAGTAGGTCTGATAATCGATGTCGTACTTGCCGAGCTTCGGCTGAACACGTGCTCGCTGCTTCTGCTTGAGGGTCGCATTTTCTTGCTTTTCGATAGCGGCTTGACGCTGCTCTGTGATACCAGTCTCGGCAATGTACGGAGGCAGCGTATATTGAGGCTTTTCAATTCCGCGCTTGCTGCTGAGATATTCCCGTTTCAGGCTCCAGTGACCCGGGACTGGAACGATGTTGCGATTGCTTTTGATGGTGACTAGCATCCGTGGGTGATGCGCTGAAACGTCGTGCCATTCCACGACCTCTGGCATTGCCACGGCAGCCTTGAGTTCCGCAACGCTAAGTTTATCGACTTGTTTGCGTGCTTTGTTGGAAATCCGCTGCTTTGTTGCCGCTTCTTCGTCTTCATCCTGAATGTAGTCCTCATCGTTCATTATTTCAGGCTTATCTGATCGCTCTGCTGCGTCAAGGTCCACCGCGCTGTCGCTCTGTCCATGATTCTCCCTGAACTTCGCGAAAACGCCGGCGAAATGTTCATACAGCGCGTTGTCAGAAGCAGTGATGGCTTCTGGTATAGATTCCTCCACCACGACAAGAGGCTCTTCCTCATCTTTTGCTCTGGATGAACCCTTACCGTTCGGCGCATTTGTGCTTATCGTGGATGTGGATTCGCCGTTAGGTGAAGCACCGAGCTATTGTACATTAACATATGTTCTGGCTAGTATTAATGCGCATATACTGACATCCTTCTGGTTCTCTTTCTGTCCGATTCCATTTTGCTGCTTCTCTTGCTTCTGTTGCTTTTGTCGTGCGCGACGCTGCTCATTCTTGGTTGGCTTGCGCACAACTGCGCTATGGCTCTCCGCAATGATGCCGGGCATGGTGATGCCTACCTGTTGGCCGTGACTGACATTCCCGATCTGAATCAACTATTGTCCGCAGGCGTCGACGGAAGCGTTTTCGCGTTGGCTCTCCGGAAGGTTTGTGATCGCCTAATGTATGGTCTGGTCGATGAATTGATACGGGACCGAGTCTTTCCGTTGGCGTTCGGGCGAAGTAGCATGCACGTGTGGAGAGAATGATGGCGAATGCTGAAAATTGAAGGAGCTGTTCGTACATGCAAGACACGCGAGCGCGAAGTTCCGTCCCATTTACACCACGAGGTGACGCCACGAGATAAAGTGGTGGGACGAACTTTTCAGGCCCATCACCACCCTGCTGTCTACGTAGATTGAATATCACTTGCATATTCACAATTTACATCACCCTTTACAACTCATGGTCCACTCTCTAATCCATGGAACAAAACATAACAAGCTAAGAAACGTGTAGTCCTCTCGTATATATATTCTGCGGGCAAACATTACCACAAGGTGGGGAGTGTGTCCTACCTTCGCAATTGTATATGAGAAGGCGCACGTGATACCGCATCCATTGTCGATCCAGCGCGCGACCCTGTTCCAAAATTTGGCAACATCCAATCTCGCGCGTCCGCCGTTCAAAGTCGTTTTTGTGAATTTTGGATCTTACGTAGCTGCGCAAATCGGAAGACCATCAGTCGAATAGGAAACATGGACAGGGACAGGAGGTATGTGACATTTTGCAAGACGCGGTGTGCTCTCACTGACACAAGTCAAGACCACGCGACATTCCGCCAGAGGACCAATTTGGCAATGGTCGAGGCCAGGTCGGTTCTGTCCCATCCTGGAAACAAGACATGAGCTGATATGGAGTCAGTCATATCGCCCTGGTAAGGGTCGCGAGCGTACACCGCCGCGCATGGATAGCTACCGTGGTCGCTCCCCATTGCCTCCAAGAAGATCGGACTACATGGACTCGTATCGCGGCCCTCGAAATCGCAGCCGGTCACCTCCTTTCGCCTTGCCCATTCGGGATGGATTTCGACGTCGCTCGCCTTCGCCAAGATTCCGGGAGCATGATCTACGAGGAGGAGATGGTTATAGAGCAGGTCCACCGAGAAGAGAGGAGCTACCAAGGGACGATCTATTTCGGCGGGAGCCTGTAAGAGAGCCCCGCGAATTCCAGAGAGGCTTTCGGGATGACATACGAGATCGAGGATTTCATCTGCCAAGTCGATCGCCGATCCCGCGGTTCAGGGACCGTAGCCCTCTATCCTTAAACAAGAGAGGACGAGAGATATCGCCGATTTCAAGTCGAGGCAGGAGATCGCCGCCACCTGCAAGACGTGAACGGCTGGTAAGCCCACCTCGTCCGCGACATGACGAGTTCCCACAATCGAGAATCGCATCGCCGCCACCGCGGCGCCGATTCTCCCCCCCTCCACGCGAACGACATATTTCGCCTCCGAGAAATATTGCTCGAGATCTTCGGCCTCGTTCACCTTCACCGACGCCCAGGGTTGATCGAACTGATGTCCGTCCAACGGAGGATAGACGAAGGCATGTTTCGCCCCCGTTGCGAGAATCTCGATTGGACTATCCAATTCGGGAAGGATCTGGATATAATTCTACGACGACTTCACGGCGCTCCTCACCTCCCATACACCCCAGTCGAGCAGGGCTTCAACACGTGGTAAACGAGGAACGCGTTCTGCCCAGCAAAGGTTCGCCTCGGAGAGATATACATGAAATCAGACCAATGGCCCAATCTGTACCAACAGAGCCGAGAAAGCAAATGAATGAAACTCAGCACCACGAAACACAAAATCAACAGCAGATCCAACGACTCTCATCTCTCGCTCCACAGGCACAGGCTCATCCACAACGAATGGCACAATCGAATCAACAAGAGCGAGATCGAGACCCAGTACGAAAACAGGACTCAGCCGAGCCAAGTGCTGCAGGCGCTGACCTATCCTCGTCTATTCCCGAATCTCGACGCCCGGAAGAAGCCCCATCCGTGACTCCGCGTGCGCCCCCGACTGGTCCAGCAGGACAACGTCATCCCCCAGCGTCTGCAAATCCACCCACGGGTCCCTCTGCTGGAGCTTCTTCGAGGTCGTCAGCTGTACCACCCTCAGGACCACGTGGGACACCATCTGCAAGAGGAGATTATTCATCACGAGGTCGTGGTGGGTTTGGCGCAGAATATACGCCGAGAGGTCGCGGAAGCAGTTTTGGACTGTCCTATCGCGGAGGGCGAGGAGGGACTCCCCCGACTTCGAATTTTGGACGAGGTGATAAATTCCAACCTGAACCGGCGCCATTCGGACGTGGCGCCGCGCCGCCCTTGGGGCCACGTGCAACTTCGATTCCCTCGGGACCAGCCGCGTCATTTCGCCAAAGCGTGGGAGCGGCATCGTCTCCTTTTACGAGATCGCAGCGATTCGGCCCTAATGGAGAGCCAATCGCCGAGCCAACCAGCACTGGTCCGCCGACAGGGCCGAAGGCGACACGACGCATCGTCGAGCCAGCGGCGACAGGGCCTCATAGCCTTATCAATCGCCCCCATCCCGCGCTTGTCGACTTGCCGCAGATCGTCGAGGGCGGCAAGAAGCTTGAACCCCTCGTTGATCGTACCAAAGTTGTTGCGTTGGAGGAGGAGGCTGAAAAGCTTCGCCGCCAGCTCGGCGAGAAGGAGATCAGGAACAGGAAATCGCTCCGCGAATGGGATCGACTGACACGCGAGACAGAGCTTGCTGCGCTACGGAGCGAATTGGCCGACAATTCGCTTCGGCAGCTCAATGGAGAGGTGGAGATGCAGGCTGCATTCTAGTAGCAATGCCTATTTGTCCATGGATCGACTGCTTTGTGAATCATGTGATCAAGCAAAAAGAGACCGTTTGCTGGACCGAGACCGTCTTATGTCTTCACGACGAGACATGTTCACATTCTACGCCTCGTACGCCGCAATTGGTACATATCCTTTGCTTCTTCGATGTAACATAGACTGAAGTACAGATTCTGTCCAGATATCTCATCCAGATCGTATGTGCAACCGTCTAAGGTGAGCAACTTGACGCTGTCACCAACCCTTGCCAAGTTCTGTAGGACTCCTAAATGCTGATCTGCACCGTGGCAGCGCCCAATCAAGACTCGGCTCATCTGCTTCGCAAGCAAGGACTGGACGTCGCTTGCTAATCAGCCCCGTTTTCATAGCGGATACATTGTTGCATTTTCTCAAAAAGAGGGCCCTTGACTTCGTCCTCCGCCGCTTTTGCCGCCTCTCTCATCGCCGCTTCGTATCTGCCGACAACCTCAGAATTTGCGTCCTGGGCCTCCAAGGATTCGTTTTGGAAGCGGCTACCAAAGTCTTTGAGAATGCGTTCACGTGCTTCCTTTGTGACCTTCATGAGGTACTTTATGATCGAGTCAAGATAATTAGAGAAGTCTTCCACGGCAAGGTCGATCGCAGCTTGAAAGACAGAGTTGCCACGCGTTCCGCGGATGTGGTCCCTGATTGCTTCAGAACGCGCGGATTGTACTGTGCCCTTCGCTCGTCTGGGACGCTTTTGCGAACTCGAAGATCGCGGAAGCTCTGCGCCCCCGAGATCGCTCGCTCGCATCAGCTGGCATTTCTCATATACTGGCTGCATAACCCTCTTGACGTAGTTGTCTTCCTCATCCACAACGCACCTGGCACGAATGATCATGATGAGTTTTTTGAAGTCGACGAATTGAGTACTCAACTCTCTGGCGACCTCTTTCAAACGGCCGTCGATGAACACAAAAAATTCGTGCATATCAATACCGTGGGATGCTTCGCATTTGTCGATGATGTCCTTCAGCTTCTCGGATATACCCATGACGCGACTGTCGAACGCTATCTCTTCCTGGTGTATATTTTCGTCGAATTCGTCGAAAGCACAGATCAGATCGTCGTCTGCAACATGTCGAATCAATGTGTTCCAATTTTTGGCTTCTCTTCTAGGACCTTTGCCAGTTCCATGCTGTACTCGCCACTCGCCCGACCTGCGGCAGAAGGCAAGAAATGTCTGTGCCTTGCATTCGCTAGTCCATCCCGAAAGTAGTTTCTCACAACTTTTGATCCAATCTTCTTGATTGTCCGTGACCGTGCTGACCAGATTTTGTTGGACATGCCTCATCACGCTTTGCAGCAGGCTACTGATGATCTCAGGAAGATACTGAGCGAGGGACGACTGAACAACCGACTCTACTTCTGTTTTTCGTTCCATCGGGGTTTTGTTAAGGATGCCGTTGATGCCTCTGATGAGATTCGGCAGCCTAATCTCGACGATGTGGCGGAGAGTTTCAGCCTTTCCGCGAGCTGCAAGTTCGTAAATATGGGTAGAAAGTGACGGTATGCCAGTAGTCTCGAAGTCCAGTAGAGGTCGCTTGCCACTGAGATGCTTGCGGTACTCACTATTGGACACATAGAAAATCTTGAGCTCTGGCGCCTGCTTAGATGGAGAAAGCTTCCTCCAGGTGTCCCGAAGGCGTGCGTCGTTGAGCGTGCAATTGGCTTTCACTGTCAGCTGAGTCAATTCAGCTTCAGCACCCACGAGCTTCGTCTGCTGTGCCTTGATGCGCCTGTCAAGTGATTGAAGTTGGGCGAATTCAGTGGCATCCTCCTTCTCCTTCTCAGAAGCAGCAATGGCCTTTTCGCAGCAGACGATTGTCTCGCGAAGAGAGACCATAGCTGGAGTAATATGGGCCTTCTCATGTGATGCAAAGTGCTTCTTTTCATCAATGTGAGTCACGACCAAACATGTCTGCCGCTCCTTTCCGGAGGTGATACATTTTCTTAGATTCCTGCGAAGTTCTTCGTTATCTTTGCATCGCGAGATGTCCGCGAATACGAGGACGGCACTGGATGAGCTAATACAGCAATCTGTGTTGCATCGAACCGTGGGATCAGAGTCGCCGGTCCCTGGGGCATCTGCAAGAACCAGTCCGGTGTTGAGTATGTCGCTGTCATGGTACACGGCGATCTTATCGATGAGTCGCCAGAGCGCGTTGACAAAAATGCCATGAACGGTAGGTCGAGCAAATTGCATAAACACATCTCCGAGCGCTGCTTGATCAGTTACGGTGAGTTCCAGAGCCGACTCTTGGTAGCCATCCACCTTCTTGATCTTGTCACATAAATCGCCAAGGACATCGTGATGACGGCGACCGTCATCATCGCCACCACCACCACCACCACTATCGCCATCATCATCGTCATCATCATCATCATCATCATCTTCTTCTTCTTCCTCTTCTCGAGCTTTAATGAAAAACCGCTCAGTGCTGTTTTGGGACCCGAATTCATCACACGACATCTGAAGTAATTCGGAGAAGAAGTCGAGACTTTCGAGATATCTCGCCTTCCGCTCTTCTTCATCATCAGCTTCAGTGCCACGGCTGAGATCTTCGTCGGCGCTGTTTTCGTCCTGGCTAGCCAAATAGCGGCGGATAATGTCATAGTGTTGCTTAACCAACTTGTCGACTGCTGATGGTGACCGAAACGTGATGACCACATGAAAAGCTGTCTCCTGGTTTCTGTGACTTCCATGATATTCATGAACCACGTAAGTGCCGCGGTCACCCCCATCGTGCTCGATAGCCACTGTGTCCTTTCCTAGAAGTGAATTGACCGTAGATGATTTTCCCGCTCCTGCTGGTCCAAGACAAGCGACAGAACCGTAGACTGGGTACAGATTTTGCGGCCTACGGACCCGTACTAACTCCTCATTGCAAACATATTTGATAGCCTCGTCTGAGAACGCAAGTTCTTGAGAGATATTCTCATGGGCACGCGTCAGTTTGTTGACAGTGAACGCCACGAGATCTTCAGTCTGTCTGAAAGTCGGGCAATACGCAGCGAGCCGTGGCGGCCCGGTTCTCGGGTGCTCGCGCTCTATCATGCTCAATGTACGCTTTTGCGATTTTGTTGAGTCCAGTCACCGATATGATAGATCTCGAATATGACGCGAACCTTCTGATTTAGAAAGCTGATGCACAGCTGCAGCGACAGGGAGGCGCAGTGGACTTGACGTCTTGTAGTGATTTTGTGTCAGGAAGCCGAGAGGCTAATTTGTGTTGACTTGTGATCTTGCTCTGGTGTGTCGTGATCATGCCAAATTTGTTGGCTAGATGAGAATCGCAAGTGTCGACGAACAAATTTATAGACCTGACTGCAAGGAATCGACTTCACGTGTCAAGTGTGAAAAGCGCAGAATTGACGAGAAGGAACGAGGAGGAGACGTGTAATGCCAGATTGACATGTGATTTGTCTCTCATCATTGAATGTTATAATCTCCACGGATTGAAAGGATCTGCCCAAGCACACAAAGGGTCATGCTTATGTTCACGGAATACTCAGCTCGCATTCAAAGCACCTGGATACTGATGGCCGTGTGCTTGACCATTGCTGAGCCAGCCGCGAAGCCAGGAGTACCGTAATGGAAGCGCAAACATGTGCGGACTGAACATGTCGCTCAATATCCTATTCATACACCGGAAGACATCAAGATGGCATCCCGAGACATCGACATGGCCGGCGAGAATCATTTAGAATAGTCATGCACACCTCGATGTAGACGTGCTGAATGAGAGGGACGCTGCACCATTGTCGTAGTATCATCAGTTAGGGCAGGCAGATTGAAGATGGCCAGGCTGTAGAAGCGCACATGTCAGCATGTTGTACCGAAGAGATCGGCAGATGAACAACTCACCTGCTTGCACTTGTAGCAAACACGCTCGGCAGTTTCAGATGGACAATCGCGAGAGACATGACCAACTTCGCCGCCTAGGATTCGGATCAGTGATGACTCTCATGTTCGATTAAGACTCAAGAACCCACAGTTGTAGCACTTCTGGCCTTGAGTGCAGTCTCGGCTCATATGGCCGTAGCCGCCGCATGTGTAGCAAGTCTGTCCGCCGGCATTCTTATTGCCGCCGCCGTAGCCACCGCGCCCGCCAAACCCGCTGCTGTAGCCACCAGCAGAGCAGTCACGAGCTATGTGACCAACCGTGCCACACTATCCACCTGGTTAGACTCGAACGACATCCGACGCAAATGACAAGCGTACCTTGTAACATTCCTGGCCACCAGATGCAGGGCCGGGCTTGGCGAAGCCACCGCGGTTCCCGCCACTTGGACATTCTCGAGATACGTGGCCGGATTGTCCACAGCCGTAACAGCTCTGCAGATTCGTCAGCGACTTTCCCAGGCTTGCAAACAGTGGGCGACATGCCTTTGCCTTGGCGGGCTGTGTGCACTCGCGAGACATGTGGCCTTGTCCGCCGCAGTTGTAGCAAGTAGGCGCACCCTTAGTCGGGCAGTCTCTCGCCTGGTGGGAGGCATCGCCGCCTTTGCGTATCATCAGCAATGCAACCGTTGAGAGTTGGATGATGAGCACGCACAATTGTAGCAAGTTTTGGCTGCGTTGGTGGGGGCAGAGAAATCCATCGTTGCAAATGAAGCTGTGATGTGTTTGAATTCTGGTTGTTGAGACGTGGTTGCACGGTGTAGCGATTTCGTAATCGAAAAATGGATCTGAATGCTTTCAAGGTTTGGAGGCTGTCAATACTCACTTCGTGCGTCAGAAAGTTTCGTATGCAGGCGGTGGTGGGCGCTAGAGCGGCGCTAGTGGGATACGTACCGTTCCGCACGTGGGCGCTAGGTCCAGGTCGATCACGCAAAGCTGGAGCATAAAACGACCTTCGTCAACAAGAGTCCGCAATCAACCGTGTCGTTTGACAACAGGATACTCTTCGCAGCTTTGTTGGTTGTCCGATGAGTTCTAAAGAAACAGCCATGTCCATCTTGCTGTTCCGATAAATCTCCCTCTGACTTCAAGAAAAGTTGCAGATAACCAAAACCTGCTTTCCTTGACCGTCCTCTCTCAGGAATACGACGTTCTCGTCGTCAAACCCGATCCAGCCTCGTGTGACCGAGAGCTCTGATAGTGGTTGTTGAGATGAACGATCTGTATCATCTCCACTAGCAGATATCTTCGGAGTGCTCGTGTGGTCAATATGTGCCTTTTGGCCCGGTCTAACCTTGATTCCCAAACCACGATCCGTAAGACGCTTCTTGGCCACCATAGATGTTAAGCCTCCTTCGAGCTCCCAAACACGGAGCTCATCTCCTCTTCTGCTTATGGAGACTGCTCTACCGCGTCCACCAATGTGAGCACCGGAAACGGACGAGGTATGCCCCCAGAGTCTGCTCCCTGGACTCACCGACAGTGACTCCGCTGTTGAGGTCACGAGATATACCGCCAAGGTGTTGTCGGGATGAGACACGAGCAGATACGGATGCGTATATGACAGCGAGATCGGCTTTGAATGTATGTGCCGTAATTCTCTTGCAGACGTTATCCCAGGAAAGCTAGGTTGAAACGAGGCGATGTGTGGAAACATCGGCCGTGATGCGAAGGTGAGCGGTCGAAAATGCTCCTCGATTGCCGATGCGATGCGAGAATCCAATAGCTTTCCTTCCAGGTCCACAACAATTTCTTGGATGCCAACAGTCCATCCGGATAGATAAGTGGGCAGTGCGAACCCGAGCGATACAGTGATCGAAGATTTTGATTCCCTGATCGAAGTCGAAAGTGGAGGCCAGATGCTGCGCGACGTAAGCGTGTGCAATGCGGCCGGTGGCGCTAGCTCGCAATACGTTAGTGATACGAATTTATGCCGTCGGTGACCCCAGCTTACCATATGTATGCGATGCTGTCTTAGAATGCGTCGAGTCTCCACGCCGGGACCCGAACTTCCACAAACTGAGCTTCTGTGTAGCTGTCAGTGTGACCACATACGGCCACGAAAGAGCAATGGCCGTGACGACCGCATCGTTTGACCCATCGTTGTGACTGTAGCAGTGAGTGAATGTTGAAGAGTCCTTCTGCAGTGAATATACTGCGAAAGTGCCATTTTCATGCCCAACTACCACGATAGAGGTGGAAGACTGTTGGGCCGTTATGCAGACAGCTAATGAAGTCGGGGTCGCTTCTCTCGAAATTGGAAGGTGGGCCACGAGAGAGTGCGATTTCACTGACCAGGCCCGAAGTCCCTGTGTCCGATCGACCATGTAGATAGTACCTTCATGTAATTGCACCAACATTGGAGGTATGCTCGATTCTGCAGCAACGTGGACTTCCTTCATCGTACACGAGCCTTTATTCCAGTTATGGCGGAGCTTGTAACGCCATTTCCATGTCGTTCCTTTCAAGATTTGGTCAAAGCCTATGTCTCGCATCCCAGCTGTCTGCTTCCTTCGTGGTCGAGTAGAATCCCTGTAATAATGGGCCTTCCATAGTGAGCCATCTCTCGCAAGCGATCGATATTCACGTGAGATTCTTTCCGTTTAGCACTTCGAAGAGATTGAATGATCCAGCAGACTTACTCCTCACAACGCAATAAATCTGATACAGTCAGAAATGAGAAAACTCTTAGCTTGACTTCGTCGGGCAGTCTAGATAGATGATCTGTGTAGAGAGGCTTTGAACGCTTGCTTCTGAAATCGTGGCTGACATCATCGTCTTCACGCACACGCTTCACCATGGTTCCAAGTACCTCATTAGCCACCTTTGAAAGCTCGTAGCATGAACTTCTGCCGCGATCAGAGATGAGTCTGCCTAGATCAGGTGCATCCTAATGTCGTGCGCAAATCGAAAAACTTGGGAATAACGACCGAATCTCTGGGCGATCGCGTGCGGACATGCACAGCGTGGTCTAAGAGTACAATGATGACGAGAATACAGTGGGTACAAGGGTATTCTGAGACTAGGCAAAGTCGAGTAGGAAACTGGCGGACTTTAATGCTGACGAGGAACATCGCGTCCTCGGATGGTGCTCCAAGTGCCATGTTTTGGTGCCTTAGGCCGCAATATTTCATGGATATTGTCTTCGCGTGTTCACTACCTGGCACTCTCGTAATCACTGTTAAGCTGCGCTGAAGAAGCCATTACGTATGGACGCAGTGTGCGATCTTTCTTCCGCCACAAATTACAGTACCGTCGAATGATGCATTTCTTCACACCGAGAATTGAATTTCCAACTTTATGTCGACTTTCTTACGACTTCCGTTGAAGTCGAACATCAGGAACAGGACAAGCAGGCATTTCTTCACCTTTGCCTCCGGAGAATGGGCGCGACAAAGCGAATGTCGGATGGCGAGGCTAAACCCATTGTACTTGAATCAGTCGCTCTGGTAGATGCCGGCCCACTTGGTCCTCACCCATCCACCATTCGTGTGTCAGCACCATTTCTCAGTCATGCCGCTATCGACCAGCATCTATCACATGCCCGGAACAACAGTGGCAGCTTGAGCATAGGACTTGATGCACAAGAGCGAAGTCTCGCTGAAGCGCGTGAGGACAATGTGCGCCTCCAAGGGGTGATTTGGCTGGATAGTGTGCGTCGCGCGCTGCAGCTGCCAATCAGGACCTTCACGACTGCGTGCGTGTACTATCACAAATTTCGCCTGGCCCATCCAAGTGTCGAGTACAGTTGGATTGATGCTGCGGCTGCCAGTCTGCTCACGAGCTGCAAGAACGAGGACACATTGAAGAAGAGTCGGGATATCTTAGCTGCGGCGTATAATCTTAAACAACCCACAACCCATGAACATGTCAGCGCAGACGATCCCATGTTCGAGGCGTCTAGTCGCATTGTCATCGGACTGGAACGACTTGTGCTAGAAAGCGGAGCATTCGATTTCCGGAGTCGGTCACCTCACCATAGCTTGGTCAAAATCGCGAAGAGCCTCTTCTCGCGAACACCTGGCGAGGAAGGAGTAGACAGCCATGCTGTGACAGGGTTGGCGTGGACCATTTTAACAGACATGCATCGGACATTTGCGCCTCTCAAGCAGACAAGCGCCACGCTCGCTCTTGCGAGCCTCGAACTAGCATTACGACTACAAACATCCACCATAGACGAGCTGTCGCCAACAATCTCGACCAATCTTTTAGCACTCCATGACAAATGGCACTCATCGAGGCAGGAAGTGATGGAGACACTCCTCGACGCGCTCGATCTCTACACGCATCACACCGCTGCGACAATTCTTGGATCGCGATTTTCCTTGGACGATTTTCTGCGTATACGTTTGACCTTCAACAAAGAATGCAGTTCATCGAGCCTGCTACGGCATGCAAACGTGTTGCCCGCTGCGCTTGACAACGGAAATGGGTTCTCAAATACGTTGCGTGTCTCCAATGGGCATCCTACTCCTGTCTCACCTCCACAACTTGGGCAAACGTCCCAACATAACAACGGTATCGCGCCAATACACCCCATGGCCGAAGGCGGTGGCACCCTGCGATTCATGCTCAATCCGCAACGCGCCATTGATGAGAAGGTCCAGTACAATCGCTTCCATATTGAAAAATGGGAAGAGTACGAAGAAGAGATCGAGATCCCGATAGTCCAGCCAAGGTCCCGAGAGCGCGACGCCGATCGCGACCGGGATCGAGATAGCCATGCTAGGGGGTCCGAGAGTGGCAGGCGGCATGGCCGGGACGACTACTCCCGCGACGAGAGACACCGAGATCGCGAGCGGGAAGGAGACCGCGACCGCGGCCACCCACGAGACCGCCACGAGACACGATACGACGACCGACGCCATGAGGATCGAGACCGCGACCGGCGCTACGATTCCCGCCGGGATAGGGACCGGCGATATCATGACGACGAATCAAGACGAAGAAGCCGGCATGAGCGATAATATGTAGTTGGGTGGGATGGGAAAGCAATCTCAGATCTCAGCTCTGATTGGATTGTGCCTGATGGTGCAAATGGGCATCGTGGTCTGAGGCGCTCGCCGCACATCGCTTGCCCCTCTTCACAGAGCGAGATCATACCCGAGTCGCGCTGAACACCCAACCATGACTATGCCGTTATGACATGCTATGTTGCGCAGTTTGGGTTGCACCCACAAAGCCATGTACATATCGTAGCTGCTGACGATCGCCACTTCTTTCAAGTTGGCTGAAATGCATTCGAGGCAGATATTCGTATGCAGGGTCATATGTAGTGTCTTGAAAAACTCACGGATCGTGTGTACATCCGATGAGGACTGCAGGTCACGTCGCAAGAGATATTCGAAAGAATACAAACGAAAGTCAATTCATAGCTTCTCAGGCATCTAGCTTTTCCGTCCCACGGCTGGCTTGACAGTCATCCCTGCTGTCCACATGCGGACCGATGAACAAGTCAATCATGCAAGCGTATATGCGTCTGCACCGAGTCTACTTACTCGCGTCCAGACCGATTCATAATTCCCCAAAGGCCGTACCAATTAACATTGAAATCGAAAAGGTAAACTATTTACAGCTTGTCGTAGTAGTTCTCGTAGCCCGGAACGTCAGGCTTGAGACCCTTGCGCTTCCGCATGTCCTCGACGATCTTACCCGACAGAGTGGTCTTGTCGAGCACGCTACCGCCGGTGAGAATCTGCCAGTGGTCGAACACTGATTGAGGGAAGGCCTGGCCACCAGTGGCCTGGCGGAGATCAGCATTGAAACCGAAAGACTCGTTGACGGGCAGGTAAGCCTTGATGTTGAATAAAGGAGTACCAGGGCGCTGGGCCTCCTCGAAAACGTGACCTCTTCGTCGAGTGAGCACACCATAGATACCACCCATAGCTTGTTCCGGAACTTGAATCTCGACCAAGAAAACGGGCTCAAGGAGACCGGGGTCAGCAAGAAGGGCGGAAGCGTAGAGAACACGACGCGCGGTGGGAATGATCTGTCCACCACCACGGTGAATGGCATCAGCGTGGAGGGTGACATCCATGATGTTGAAGCGGACGTTGCGCATGGGCTCTTCAGCAACCGGACCTTCCTTGGTCGCCCACTGGAAACCAGAGACGACGGAATCCTTGATTTCACTGAGGTACTGCACGGCCTTGGTCTGGTCAACGAGCAAGTTGGCACCGTTGGTGTCAGGACCGAAGCACCAAATCTTACGGGCATCAGTGACATCCCAGCCGTGGTCGTCGGCAAGGATACGGGCACGGGCCTTGAAATCGTCACGTGGACCGATCTTGCCAGACTCAATGTCCTTGGAGACCTCCTCGGCAAGTGGGCTGGCAATGACGTACAGACGGTTGTGCTTGTTGGGCGACTTGGACAGCGCAGTAATCCTTGAGTCGGCAGAGACGGTCTCACGATATTGAACGACGGGGTCAGAGATGCGGAGAGGTACACCAGCGTGGTCCTCCTCGAGATCCTTCAAGCAAATTTCGAGATGAAGCTCACCGGCACCAGCAACGACGTGCTCACCGGACTCGGAGATGTAGGTCAAGACACAAGGATCCGACTTGGACAGACGCTTGAGACCTTCGACAAGCTTGGGCAAGTCGTTGGCGTTCTTGACCTCAACGGATCGCTGCACGACGGGCGAAACGGAGAACTTCATGACCTTCAAGTTGTGAGAAGTCTCGGAGGTGGTGAGGGTACCAGACTTGAGCAAGAACTGGTCGATACCGACAAGGCCAAGAATGTTACCAGCGGGGACATCCTCGATAGGCTCGGTGTAACGACCCATCATGAGGATGGTACGCTGGATCGACTTGAGGAACATGTCTTCCTTCTTGCCGGGAACGTAGTTGGGGCCCTGAATGCGGACCTTGAGACCAGAACGAGCGGTACCAGCGAAGACACGACCGAAAGCGTAGAAACGACCCTTGTCGGAGGTGGGCACCATCTTGGAAACGTAAAGCATGAGAGGTCCCTTGGCATCACAATCGCGGATGGCAATGGCGGACTCGTCGTCCGGAGGACCCTCGTAGAGAGTCTCCATACGGTACTTCTGTGCGGTGGCGGGTGATGGCAAGTGAAGAACCATCATCTCAAGAAGTGCATCGGCAGCTGGCAAGAACTTGCGCATGACAACCTTAAGAAGCTGCTTACCCTCGAGATCCTTCTCGTCAGAGGCAAGCTTGATCTCAAGCTTGGTGAGGAGGGTCTCAACGGCATCCTTCTTGAAGTTCATGACGCTGTCAAAGATACGGAAGATGGGGTCCAAGCAGAACTGGTTGAAAGCACGCTCGAGTGGCTTGCCCTCGTGGGTGGAAACCTTGGTCCACTTCTTGGTGTGAGGGTTGAAGTATGATTCGCCCTAGATGCGGAAATTAGTCCGATGCTCATACCGCGAAGACTACGATTTCCGAGTGAACTCACCCAAAGTCTCTCCATCATCTTGTTCTTGTCGACACCGAACTTCTTCGAGTATCTAGTGGCGAACTGACGGACGGTGAAAGCCCAGCCGTGAAGACCAGAACCGAAAGCAATGGTACCCTTCTCGGGGTAAACCTGGCAATCTCCGAGAGTCTTGTCGAAGTAGGTGGAGATGACGACATTGACGGACTCAATGACACGGGCAAAGTTCTGGAAGAGATCCTCCTTGGACAATTGAAGCTCAAGAAGCGCACGGTCGACCTTGTTGATGATGACAACAGGCTTAATACGCTCACCGAGGGCCTGACGAAGGACAGTCTCGGTCTGCACACAGACACCTTCGATCGTGTCAACGACAACAAGGGCACCGTCGGTGACACGGAGAGCGGCAGTAACCTCGGACGAGAAGTCAACGTGACCAGGCGAGTCAATCAAGTTGATCAAGAACTCGTTCTTCTCGGTCTTGACCGGGATGTCCTTGAGATCCTCTGCGTCAGGAAGCTGACCGAAAAGGGAGATGGCGGTAGACTTGATGGTGACACCTCGTTCTTGCTCATCAGGACGTGTGTCTGTGAAACGAGCGGAACCGGCGTTCTTGGCTGAGATAATACCAGCTCGCTGGACGAGAGAGTCGGTCAAGGTGGACTTTCCGTGGTCGACGTGGGCAATGACGGACATGTTACGGATGTTGACCGGGTTGTCCATGAGAGCACGGATCTCCTCGACGGTGAAGCTGTGTGAAGAATCCGATCAGCCACTGTTCTCTCTCGGTATGAACAACTCTTTTTCATCATGATCGCAAAATGGCGGATCTCAATGTCTTGACGGTCCGAACGACTCTTCGCACGTGTGACCGTCATGGCAAAGAGCCACTCGGCGAACGATCTGGGCACCTCTTGGATGACTTACTTGACCATCTTGGCGGTATTTTACGATGTGATTTCTTCGGAAGGTTTTGTGGAGGGACTTGAATGCCCCGCGTGTGTGAAGTGCTCACTGGCACGGACGACCTCTGCAAGTAACAGGCCTATTGAGGAATCGAGGTTAGTGACGTGTTATGGAAGACAACGAACGGCGACGAGGTTCTTTAAGAGCATACCGTAAGCGACAATTAATTGGCGGCTGTGGAGGGTGCAAAAAAGAGAAAGAGGTGGCAGCAGAATGGAAGTGGCAGAGAAAATGATATGGTGGAGTAGTGCGAGTGCGTCTGTCCGAACAACCTTGGACAGCACCACTTTCCATTACCCGCCCACCTTCTCTGCATGAAGATTTCTAATGGGGAACAAAAAATCTTGGTGGGGCTTTTTCGCCCGCACTAGTCCACGACCGGCATCAATGTGAGGGGCGGCGTCCATTTGTAGACATCTCACGTGATGACGAGTTCACCTTCCCGCAATCTTGACTCTGCCCAACCTGATCAGACTAATCGCCTCAACATTCCATGGTTGTCGTAAAATTCTGTGATAACCATATCAACAATCACTCACGGGTGATCTCAGGAAACCAGAGAAGTCTGAGTTCCGCTGGGTTCCGCCGACGAGCTCGTAGACTCCGTATCCGTGTTTACAGATCACGCATGCCCAGAAGGGTTGACCATAGGACCGGTCTGACCGCGCGGGAAGGTTGGTACTGTAATAACAAGACACATACAAAATTCATCATGCAAGGTGAGCTGATGGAGCGACTCGGCTACATCTTTCCTCTGCTGGCTGTGTTGAAAGTCATTCATCGATCGCCAGTCACGAACCTGACAGCGCTGAGGTCAGATATCCCACTCGTACATTTTTACAACGTTACATTTCTGTCACGGCGCCCCGAATCACCTCATGGTGATAGTTGAACTCCATAAACGCCGATTTTACCATGAATCATTCGATCATGAGGTTCCCAAAATGCTCTCATACGCATCCTCAACCTCTTTGCACACTTCTAAAAGGCTGACTATGATGATTTGATGAGTCACGTGGGGTAAGCGATCCCGTTGGAGGCCGATCCATTCCAGAGGCGGTGTCGCTTCGCCCATATCCCGTAACTGCGGTGTCTCAATGACGGGTGGCGCCAACGCATTGTAGTTGTATCGTGACTGGGGCAATTTGATTTCGGCCGTGATTTTCTCCTGTGCTCGCTTTTCGGTGTCATTCTTCTCTACGCCAGGCACCGCATCCCCTTCCTGTAGGCCTGCCGTGATCTTGACGGCAGATTCGGGTAGCAGCTTCCCCAAACGCGAGCCCAGCGCACGAGTGTGTGTCGTCCACATCCCCTTGATGAAATTCACGCGGGCGAGGTTCCACCCCACGTCAATTTTGCCTTCGAATAGACTGCGGAAGATATAGTCGACATTGTTCGATTCCGGGGTCTGCCATGTTTGCATCGACGCGGTGACTTTCGGCACTCGAAGGATTGTGCCGCCTTTCGCATTGATGGCATTGGTGATGACTTCTTCGACTGACAATTCGAGCGGTCTCGAAGTTGCGCTAATCTTTCGAGTTGCGGCTAGGCCAACTTGCAATTGTCCGAGAGTCATACCCAGTCCACTGGTGACTCTACCACGCTCCAGGCCAGCTGCGAAACGTGCTTGTATATCGTTTGCTTCCATCTTGAGCATCTGACTGTCAAGAAAGGTGCTCGGGTACACGCCGAAGCTTATGGCACCAACCGTGACAACTACGTCCGTGTGAAGCATGATTGCGCTCTTCTTTCGCTGCTTTTTGCCCATTAATATCTCTTGCTGCATAACGACATTGGGGGCTGCGTTCGGCCCCGGCCTCTCCATATTTGCCTCATTAGACGCGTGTTTTGTGATGTCCCGGAGCGACTGTTCGAATGCTGCTTGTTTTTCATGTATAAGACGATCAAACGCCTGATATACACCAACCGCCTGTGCTGGGCTGGTAGCAGTGCAAAATACATATGCCTTTGCACAGTCGAGAACGGCAACGAGTCTGTCTTGTCTGCCCTCTTTCAGCTCTCGCACATTGTACATAAGGAAGTCGAACCCTTCGATGTCTCCGAAGGCAAATGCTTGATAGTCGAAAGCAGCTTTGGCGCGCAATCGTTTGAAGCCAAACGAGGCCTGAATCAAAGGTGTCGTGTGGCCTTCGTTTTCATTTGTGTCCTCTGGCCACCGAATTGATGTACGAACGCCCAGGCCTTCCAAAGACACGAAGCCGCTCATACGCCCTGAACCGCTCATAGTCACATCGTCCAATCCGATGGACAAGCTTTGCTCCCAATTTGACGACTTTTGCTGTGATGCCCAAAGGTTCTTGACGACGAATGACGGCTTACCGATACTTTGGCCAAGATCCAAGTCGACCGCGAGACGTTTAATGCAGATCGTGGCATTCCACGGAAAGGCGGCTGCCGCTGCCGCACTCTGATACCTCTGCGCAAAGTATTCGTCGGCTTTCGATTCATTGGGTGGCTCGGAATTTGATGCCGCCATGGTATCACGGATCTCAGCCGGTAGCCAGATCTCCCGGAAGAGCAATAGATCTTGCAATTGCTTCCCATTGACGAAAAGACGGGTCGGGTTAATGTTGAGAATTGCGGAAATTCCGGGTGTGCCGCTCAAGTGCTTATCGTTCATCGCAGAGAGCTCGACAGACTCCATGTCATAGATAAAAGTTGGTTCTCGCGAATACATATGTTTGACTTGGGCGGTGAGCTTTGTCATGATTGCAGATGTGGCAAAGAAGTGACCGTGCTCGTCTGAATCAATCGTGTTGACCACAAAGTAGAAGTCTTCGAGTGATGCCTTTGCATCGACCCGAGCAACAGGCTGACAGCTCAACCCGAACTCTTGTCTGCAGACACGTATACCAACATCAACTCTTGTGCGGCCGAAAATCTTTGCAGGGTTGGCAATGATGATCGAATCTTCTTCGAAGAAGCTCTGGGTCAGCGTCGACTTGCTCATGATTTGACTGCCTTCTTGTTCTGAAATATTATCGACAAAGTCACGGCCTTGAACGAGCTCTTTGACGCCGTCACTGACCTCGAGGATCAGGGGCACCACATCCGGTAGCAGCAAGTTCGAAGACGCTTCGACACGAATCTCAGCATGAAAGCTCGGCGTCGGTCCATCGGCTCGGAATTCCAGTTTGAATGCAATCCCTGGACTCGTCAAACTCGTCTTCAATCGAGCGCCGTCAGTTGCGTATTGGCCGAACCTCCCATGATTCACACTGGCACTTGGTTGCTTATGGACGGATGTGCTTTCGGGGGCATCCGTCTGGTTGTAGGCGTTTGCTCCCTGCAAATGAAATATAGCGCCTGCAAACTCGGCTTCGATAATAAGAGATTCAAGTCGCTTAGTGTCGAACATCGTTGATCTAGGAGCTCCGCTCACAGTCGGTGTGCTCTGCCACGTCCTCGTTCCAATTTTGAATTGTTGCACTGCCGAATCGATCGATCGCTGCACGGCAGCGACGGGCAAGAGGAACCTCGACTCCAACCGCACGTCAAGCGGCTTTCCCGAGGCCTTGAATGCGAATCTTCGTTTCTTGTCGTGCGATCGATACATTACACTGAACTCGACCTCGGGTAGGATCGCAGAGTTTGTGGCACGAGAGCCATTGTCATCCGTGTCTTGTCGAACAAGTTGTAGCACGACATTGTCCAGGCGGAGTCTAGCTTCATCCACTCCACTGATGGCCAGATCAAGTTTCTTGATAGAGAAAAAGAGGTCTTCAGGCTGATCATTGGGTCTCGGCACGAACGTTTGATTGATGACCCACCGTGCCCGCATGTCCAAAAGTTCAACATGAATCTTGATGGAAAGAAATTCTTCTGTCAAAAAAGGCACGTCCCCGACCTTCGGCTCTGACTTCCTACTGAGTCTCTGCACCACCGTGTGTCTCCTCTCGTCCCTGAGGCGGCGCAAGTACTCCACTTCGCTTGAAAGGTCAAGATGTCGAATTCTGTCTTGTAAGTGATTTATGACATCGATAATTGTTGCCGCGGTCGCTGGGTACATGTCAAGTGTCAGCTGGCTGCTTCGAACGAGCAATTGTCGCGAGAACTCTCCATCAAAATCTAGCCATAGCTTCATGAGCATGCTACCGCATGGCTGTGTGCTGTGATCGTCTCGTGTCTCGAGGCTTGCACCAATGTCCTGGAGCTTTGCGCTTATACTTGGTACAGACAGGACTTGTGATGCAGACTGACCCTGGTTCGAGACTATGGCGTGTACTGATCCTGTGCCAAACTCTGCCGCAATGAACGAAGCATCCCTTACTTGCGATACGAGAGCGGAGAATCTTATGCCTGCCACCGCCAAACGTACATCAAACAGAATTCGATTAGCACCTGGTTTTTCCGTTGAGACATTGGTTGTTCCCACCAGCTCCAGGGTGGCAAATTGTCCGCGAACGTCAGATACACCAGCTTTGATGGTTGATATAACGTTTTGCACCTCCGGTTGAGCTAATATACCTGCTACTTCGAGCAAGGACCCAGCACTCACTTCAATTCTTTCAATGCTCGTGGCAGCAGTGATCCTCGTCACTTGTGGCCTGATATCGAGTCCAATATTGCCATTGATCGGGGGTATGTCTAGAATTTTAGACATGTGCGATTGTTTGCCTGAAGTATTGATAAAGACATGGCTCTGACTGCCGATGTCATAATCAACGCTGAACGCGCCGCGCTGGGTCGAACTTGATGCCATCCGAATGCTGGTTGCCTTACCCTCTAGTCTGTACTTCAGCGACTGTAGAAGGGACACTTCGATGCACAAAGTGCCTGCAAGTACAGCTATGTTGACCTTTGGGGCACGATGCCATCCAATTTCACCACGCATGTCGCCCAAGGTGTCTTCATTCGCATTTTCTGTTGCCTCTCGATCGCCGAAGTGCGCTTTGATCAGATCTCGTATCTGCGTTGCCTCGTCGATGATAACGGATTCCATCAGGTGAAGAATTCCTGGGACTTGCTCTAGGATAATCAAAGACACCTCTTTATAGGCTACAGCCACGTTAATGTCCGATGAACTGGTCTTGTGTATGGGTAGAATATGATCAATGTATATGCTCGGCGCATCGAGAAGTGTGGTCCAGATGCATTGCGAAGTATTGTAGAGCTCAGTGACGAGAGCATTGCAGATAACAGTGGCATTGTAGCTTTCGCTGAAGCTCTCATTTCCTTTTATGGTGCCGATCAATGACATCTTCAACTCATCTGCTCGCGAGACGTGGCGTAAATTCAAGCTGACAATTGCAATACTAGCGCTTTCCGTGGCGAGAACGATCTGAAAGTCCTGGCGAATGAGACCGATCTCTCTGCTCTGAATAGTCGCGTCAGTCTCATTTGCATAGATTCGTGTGAGCTCCTCGAGGTCAGTCCGTCGGCCCAAGACAGTTTCGGCCACGGAAATCAAACTCCAGTCGATGTAAGCAGCGATCGAGTTGACACTCAACCGCAGTATAACCTTGCTTCTTTTGTTATCCTCTATGAGCATAAGACCTTGCGGAAGCTGCGGGGGTGCGGTAACGACGTCCAGGGCCATATCATCAAAGATAACATCACTAGTCTCCACTTCCGTTTCAACAGCAGCGCGCACAGAGCCTACGCGGAGTGTAGATATCGAAGGCTTGAGATCCGGAACGCTGCTACCTTCTGTCGCCTTGGAGCCTGACACGACCTGAAATATCACTGTTTGATTGACATAGGGTATATCCCAAATCGGTGACAATGCCCAGCTGCTTAGATCCGTGGACGATGGGTTCGCATTTGGCGTGTTCGCTGGGTCTGCAAAAGCTCCCTCGAGCTCTTCCTGTGCGCTCGCAGGCAGATTTTGCATGATATAGCGCAGACGAGACAGTATCTTCCACGAATCTTCGTTGCGAAAATGCTGCGGATAGGCTCGCAGGACATACATCATCCGCGTCATGAAGGGAGGATCGCCAGTGAGGTCCCCATGGCGAACCAGGCCTGAAATAAATGATTGTAACCTCAATGCATCGCCTGATCCAACCTTTTGGAAATTTATTACCATGTCATTGACCAATCGGGCCAGTCTGAGGGTGAGAGACATGAGATATGGTGCCTGCGTTCCCGAGACCACTAAGTCCAAAGCTTGCAGCGAGGCATGTACCACATTCGAATGAGCAAGTGCACACCTCATAAGGCTATCTCTGATATCAATCTGAATGGCGGGGGCAGTGGAGCTGGCAACACCCAACCCACGATCGATGAGCGCAATTCCAACTTTTGCCACCCTGTTATGTAGTGCTATGGTTTGTTTGACGCCGCTTTCAGATGGTGTCTTGCGTATCCGGGTGAGACTAGTAAATGATGTGAGCGTCAGATCAATCTGATCTCTGGCGTCAGCATTTTGATCATCATTGATGACACGTAGATTGGCTGTGGGCAAGCAAGATTGTATTTCAAAGACCTCGCATTTGCTGCGCAAGCTCGCCTTCTGACTTTTGATGGATTCCATGACGTTCATTTGCAAGCAATCTAATCCGTCTTGTGGATTCGATGGAAGCATGATGTGTATCAAGTGCAATATACTCTGGGTGAGCTGAGGTTTCACGAGCCCTCTAATGCCGGGCTTAACATCGATGAAAATTGTTGTCTGCTCATATTCCTGATCAGGGGGTGACGCAAAGTCGGCACCAAGATTTGATTCCTCTCTCGCTATGCTGCATTGATCAGCCATGGGCGAGTACATTGGAACATCGGACTCATCTGGATGTACCGCTTCGAGCGGGAAGTATGGCCGGGCATACGGACTCGAGAACGCCATATTAGGGGCTGCTGGATGTTTGAGTGTTCGATTCTTGACGCCTGGAATTGATTCGTGTTCTTTAACAGCATGCAAACTCTTGGAAGGAGTAATGCTGTGGCTTTGATCGTGTGCGGTCTCAAGCTTCGATACTTGTAGAGCCGCCGCGTCATCAAAGTCCTGCATTGAGTTGCGACTAGTCGAGAGTAGAGATGCGGTCAGAGATGTAGAGGATGCCTGTGATGACATCGACCCGCGATGACCAAGCAACCGTCGCTGAGAATTGATGGAGACGGGTCGAACTACGTGAGCCGAGTTGACCGGAGCCGGTATCTCGGGAAACGGCATTGCTGGAGGGTCAACAAAATCCTCGTCGCGGTCGATTGTAGACCAGTCATTGTCAGGACGCAACAGGAATGATCCTCTGTTGGTTCGCCGGTCGCTGCTGCGTAAATGGGATTGTTGACATTTCCTGGCTATGTCGAAATGAGATTTGCGGTTTGCCACCTTCAACTCGATGCCAGTCTCTACAAAAGCATAGGTCTGTACTTTCGATTTGCGAATTTCTCGTCCGCGTGTTCGTGACACCTTCTCGGCATCTATGCATGCAACTACAACGCGAGGTGCCTGCACGGCTATCTTTTGTGAAAACATTCCACTTGCCCAATCAGACGTCTCCACTTGTACAGGATCCATCTCCAGAAGGATCGCGTCCCTCTCAGAATGTAGCCACAGACGGACGACATCCGTCCGAGCACGCACAAATGTCACGTCATCGACAGTCGCTTGTGTTGGTATCGGCAGGACGTTTTCGCCGTCCTCGAAGGAGAAGGCAAAGACTCTGCCAGCAGTCGTCAGATCACGGAAGAATGAGTCCGAAAGCTCGCCGGTAAGCTCTCCAACATGGACATCCCATTCGCTGATATACGTTGGCTCTTTGGGTGGCAAGCCAAAAGCGCGGTGGCCTCGGAGATCAAGACCAGCTAGGTAAATCTGTGCGGCAGATTCTGACTTCGCCGTGGAGTCGTCATCATCAAGATCACCAGAAGGCCCGCTGAGAATGCTGAGTGGCGAAAGATTGAGACCCATATCTAAATAGTAGCTCGTGATACGAAGATCGAGGTCAGCAAGAGGTAATTCAGCGCGTACACAGCTCCGTCCACTGTACAAATTGGTCGGAACCATGAGAATTACATCCTCGGCAACAATGGCCAAGATGACGTCCAGCTCGTTTGCAGCTTTTGGCTTCTGTGGGGTCTCCACGTTTGCGATTGCGGGCTCGAAGTCTTCTCCGGCATCCTGAAACTCTTCCAAAGTTTTGAAATGTAGATAATCCCCGAAATAATTTTCCTGAAGGTTGAGAAATCGTCGGACAACAAAGCCGTGGGTCATGAGTGAAAGTCCAGTACCAACGAGATCCAGGCGCAGCACGTCTGTGAGCGTAGATGAAGTATCCTGATTCGAGTCAAAAGACCCCTTCAGCGTCAATTTCGGCAGGGTAGCAATCTGATCATCGTCAATAAACGTGTGCAAAGTGCTTCTGGTGGAGCTTGAAAGTCGCATTCGCAATTGTTGTGCCAGCACATCAAATGATATTCCGTTTCTTCTTGGGCGATATTGGTTGATTGGAATCTCCAGCCTCGCTTGCAAAAGGCCTTCAAGAGTAAGATAATCGTTTTTCTCGAGATTTGCCGGATCGTTGATGATATTTGCGTCGTTTACATTGAGATATATGCAGAAATTTCTCAGAGTAATGTCTAAGGCGTAGATGAATGGCACGAACGTATAAAAGTCAGGCGGGTCTCCTGAAGCCCAGTCGGTGACCATATCGATAAGAAGGAACAAATGATCCCTGAGTATGAAAAGCTCCAGATCATCACATGTGATACTGAAAGGCCAATCACGCACACTGTTCCATGAGAGAGGATAAGATAAGTCGGCGCTTAAAGTCAAAGATCCTGATCGCCAAAGAAGGCCGTGGTTGACGCTGGAGAACATCTCGATTCCCTTTACGTCAACGTCGAGTTTGTTAGCGAATCCGCTTGGGCTGGCATACATATCCATGCCGTATTTCACCACTGAATTTTGCTTGACAGACACGTCAAGCCACGCATATGGCCGAGCATCAGTCACTGTAGTATTTTCTTTGGTGGGGTGACGCTTGCTGTGTTTCTGTCTGTTGCCCGGTGCAGCAGCAGTCATGGCATCTGTGTCATTTTGTGACGATATTGTGGGAGAATGGCTTGTCCAGTCAGAGTCTTTCGATTCTTCACGTAGGGGAATCCTCAGCGTGACATCTTCATGCACAATGATCACAATCTTGAAGGATGTGGCCAGACGAAGGTCTCCAGCTTTTAGCGGTTTGGCGGCCTTGCTGTCAACTGAAGCAGCAGGAAAGAAGACGTTTTGTAGATTGTTTCGCTGCCGATCGGCCCAAGGCCCATACACGATCTCACCCCCATACACTCCAAGTTCGACACCGTAATCTGGCGATTTCGCGCCATTGATGTCTGTTGCATCAGCTAGTGCTGTGATAAAACTGGCGGTCATGACTTCTTCGGAGACGAAACCAGGGACGTCCCAAAAGAATCGCAAAGCAATCTTCGGAATGTCCACCAGTTGTGAGGCCTTGCCATATTCTGTATGTCGCCATCGGTCGTCTCCGAGCAATGGTCCCTCGTCAGCATATCGATGTAGTCCGTGCCACTGACTTGCGGGTGGAACGGCATCGGAATTCGACTTTTCTTCATCTTTGCTGATGGCTTTTGGCGAAGTGGCCCTGACAGAACTCGTGTCGCTGCTAAATTGGCCAGATAGTAATGCTTTTAGTCTTTTCCAGACTTTAGCCAACACTAGCAGAAAAGGACGGGGTTGATCTGTAGCAGTCAGAGACTCGGATGAATTGCGATCCCACGCCTGCTTTGCAGCATCTCGCTGCAGCCCTTTAAAGTCGCGATTTGGCTTCAATGCGACGGTAACAGTATTGAGATCGAAGTTAAATAACAGTCTATAAAGGTCGAGCGGACCCGCGCGAGCAGCATCGATCGTGCCAGCTGATCTTTCCACTGCGGCAATGATCACATTAGTGGTATTCTCGTTGCCGATAGTGGCAGCTGCTCTTTTGCACTCGATTTTGATAGGAAATGATCTGAGGAAAGAAGGGAGTGTGAGTTTGGTGAGACCATGCTCTGTGGACTTCGTTTCGTTCGTCTCAACACGTCTTGGGAACGCGTCATTCTCGTCGATATCCTCTCTTGTATTCGCAGCCGTGCTAGATCGCAAAGAAGCAGAGGGCAGACTTCCTTCATCTGGAGTGTCAGGCTGCGCCCCGCGATTTGTGTCATGTCCCATGGCCTTGATAATGGCATCGTACTTTGGACTTTGATTGTATATGAATGCCTCGACTCCAGCAAGTTTCACAGACATGCGGCATGGCAATCTCAACCGCGCAATTTCTCCTGAACTCTTGCGTGCTGAAGCACTATACCCGCTTTCACCAGACTCGTTACTGCCAGAACCCTTGCCACTGAGTGGATTTTTCATTCCATCCGGACCTGCAGGGCCATGCTCACGGCTGCGATGGCCGTCGTCAAAGACCTCTGCCTCTTGGACAAGTCGCAGCCAGTAACGCCAGGTGATGTGTCCACTCTGAACATGGAGAGTAATGTTTTGGGCATGATACCGGACACCCTTGAAAAATATTCGACCCCCAAGTAGGCTGAGTTGCAGGGCCGATATCTCGATATGCGCTCGGAACTTGTGCCATGTATATGCACGTATGGCATACGATATCACGGTTCCGACAAGCCGATTCAGATAGAACAGAAAGAAGAGAGCCAGTATTCCGCTGACCAAGATCTCAATAAGGAAGATCCAGTTGAAGCCGAGCGCGAATGTCAAAGGCGAGGGGAAAAGCAGGCTCGACATTATGCATAGGCACCATGAGCGACCATAAATTGTGAAAGGCTAGGACATCAGATGTCGCCCATAACCTCATTTATCTGTAACGCTGCCGTCTCTTTACTATCGTGAGGACACCGTTTGCTCACGTGTGAGGTTCTCCGAGAGGTATTGGGATCAATGGGCTTCGGCATATCCTCCGTACTATTCGTCAGAGCTTACCAGCTCAATTGATCGGCCCCTATAGTCTGTCCTCATGGTATGGGCTGTGGGCGAATGCGCGTGTATTGCGGGCCATACCATAAAGGGTGCGCTTTTTGATTCGTAATCTTGCTCTTGTCGCATGAGAAAGAGAGCGTCGAAATCGATTTGTCCTGGCCTGGTTGGCAGTGCCACAACTTGAGGTGCGGCAGTCAAGATTCGCGGATTGTCCTGGCCCCGATCAGCTTTGGAGATTGAAATTGACAGAGTTCACACAAGACCCGTCATGAATGGCCAAGAGCATAAATCTCGAAACACATCGGAATGAGGGATTACTGATAGGCTGATCGCATGTCCAGCCCTATTGTTCATCATCGGCGGAGACGCGTTGCGGAACATTCCACTGCGAGCTTGGGCTTGTTCTACATTAGCACAGTAATTGGCGGGCGCGACAAAGTTGCTTGGGGTACCTGCTTGGAAAGAACAACGTCATTTGGTCAAGCCCTTGTCCGGGCGGGCATGAGCGGGCGCATGTCCGCGGCGAAATCCATCTGTGGATGGGCGGGTGCTCTGAATAAACCGCGCTGCCTCAAGCCGAGCTTCCTCAGGGCCGCTTCTGAAGACGCGTTCGTTGCTTTTCGGAATATCCTATGCTTCGAATAAACGACCTGTCCATCTCCAACCATCAGTTCTTCGTAATCTCCGCCTGCTCTGGCCTGTCAACGTTACTCAGCCGCTCTTTCTGCTTGTCTGAAGCAAACAATCACTCCCCGGTAGATCAGGTCGGAGAATGCTTCGATAGACCTCGGCCGTTATCAATTCTCAGCTTCTGCGTCGTTGAACATCCCTCGACCAAACTCTGCCTGCGTACTCTATTGCGATCGTGACAATCTATTCGCATATCACGATGCATATGGACGATGCTGAGTCAGATTTACTCAAAACATGGGTTATCAAGAAACTCGAAAACATTTCCGATGCAGATTCGGATGTACTTGCGGATTATGTACTCGCGCTAATCAAGACCGATGAGCCTCTCCATGTGGCAAAATCTGCTTGTGTAGAGAACCTGCGGGATTTTCTCGCGGAAAGCTCTGAAGGCTTCGTCAACGACCTCTACAGCGCGATTGGCGCGAAAGCCTACGACCCAGCACGACCACCACCCAAGATCGTCTCGAAACCGGCCAGCGATGATCATAGTCGCGCAGCCCCTGGAACTCAGCACGACACCTCCGGACGGCAACCGGCAGCTTCCAAAAAGCGATCTTACCACGACTGGGACCGCGATAATGCTCATGGGACACCGAGCTTCCATACAGATGGAAACAATCGCCCAATCAAACAAGCCCGTCGTGGCGGAAGAGGAGGACTAGAGAGGGGCTCAAGGAACAATTTCATGCAGGAATTGCGCGGTACTGCATCGTCATTTACGCCGAGTCATCTTCAGGCTTTACCGCAGATGCCTGGCCTTCCTCCAGGCATGGCCCCGTTCGATCCAAACAACCCGATGGCATCTTTCATGGCCATGCAGCAATTCATGGGAATACCGCTTCCCGAGATGCCTGGCTTTGCACCTCTTAACGCCGGGCATGGTGTACAAAGATGTTCGGACTATGATACCAAAGGTTTCTGCAATAGAGGCGCCAATTGTCCGTTCGAGCACGGAAACGACCGTCTCTTGCTTCCCGGTAGAGACAGCGAGTACGATCCAGCTCAAGCAACTCTACTCAACGTGCAACCTAATCGGACGGGCACAGTCGACGCAACGCCAGGTGTCCGCCCCCGCGGAGGTCACAGAGGTAGAGGACGCGGTGGAGTACCTACGCGTGGTAACGGAAGGCGGGCGGATTTCTCGCATCAAGGCCCAATTCATGATGAGACGGCTACGACCATTGTCGTGGAGCAAATCCCGGATGACAAATTCAATGGCGATGCGATCAAGGGGTTCTTTGCGCAGTTTGGCCACATTGCGGACATCACGTTACGGAATCACAAGAGAATAGCGTTGATACAGTTCGAGGATCACAGGGCCGCCAACGATGCCTACAACAGCCCAAAGGTTGTGTTCGACAATCGCTTCGTTAAGGTGTATTGGCACAAACCGCAGAAAGCAGCCCGTGGACCTGAAGACCGAAATTTCCAACAGTCTTCAAATAACACCGCTGCCCCTGACGTTATGATGGAAGACACGGAGCAGCCCGTTGATACGGCAGAATTGGCACGTCGACAGGAGGAGGCGCAACGAAAGTACGAAACATCTAAGAAGCAACGTGAGGAGCAGCAGCAACAGAAGCTTGAGCTGGATTTGAAGCTTAAGGCTATCGAGGCCGAGAGAAGCAAAATGGCGGCAAAGCTTGCTCACAAAGCCGGAGGTGGGGCAGTTCTCTCAGCTCCTGCGAGTATTGGAGGTGAGACAAGTTCTGACAGCGCAACACAAACCGAAGGTTTACGTGCACAATTGGCTAAACTCGAAGCGGAGGCGAAAAGTCTCGGGATCGATCCAGATGCTTCCGCGGACGGCGCAGCCTGGGGCGGATTCCCGTCTCGAGGGAGAGGCAGAGGTAGCTTCCGCGGCCGGCCCGGACGTGCGGGTTTCTACCCCGGAGGTAGAGGAGGATGGGCCGGAGGGGCGGTGAAACGATTGGACAACCGGCCCAAAATTGTGGCCATCTCATTCATCGATGGTAACTACGAAGATCACGACGAGGCGCTGCGACAGTACCTCCTCTTCAGTTCCACTGAAAATGTCACGCTCACCCAGCATCCATCTCGTCCGAACGTCGCGCTGCTTGCGTTTACGGAGCGTTATCTTGGTGAAATCTTCATGAAAGCGGCCACTGCGCCAGATTTCCCGTTGGCCGGTAAGATTGAGCTTGCGTGGCACAAGCCCGAGACGGATGACACATTGACCGAAGATGCGGCGAACAACAACGAACTTACCTCCCAAGAACCCGGCAAGAATGGCGATGCTGCGCCAACTGGCGCGACTGCTAAGGAAGTCGATTACGATGTTGCAGCAGATGACGATCTATGGGGTTGAGAAGGCAAGGCGCAGAGGCTTGGTATCACGGAATCCGCTATTATTAGAGGACTGCCCTCAATAGTGTCTATGGTCCGCATGGATTCGCGAATCATCTGTGCCCTCACGTGGCCATTTCGCTGCGATGATCGCCATGGGGGCCGGCTTCTTAGCGCGCAAGGCTGAATTCATGCTGCGCCACATCGGCCTCAAATCCAACACCAAACGAACGTACCTAGGTAATTTTTGGCTTCATTGGATAGTCCACGGGTTTACGGCACAGTTTCAGAAGCGAGGATCGCGGGCGAGTTTGCGACGATTATTGATGAGTCGCGAATGCATGGTGGCTGTGTCGGAGGTAAATATATAATACATCCTTCGACTGTCTGGGCCAAAGCATACCGTTCCAAGTCACCAATCTACCTAGGTATCTAAATTGTTTACGCGAATAGCTTTCATTAACAAACATCGCGACTATACGTCACATAGCATTTTGTGGTAGCATGGCTACAGTACATCAAAATTCAGAAAACTTCATTCAGGCATTGTCAGAAGCCTCTCGACAGAATCAGACGCTCCTACAAATACTTGCACAGACCGAATATGCAAAGCCCTCGTCCAAGACCAATGCGGCATACATCGCCGATCTCCAGGCCCGTATCGCTAAGACCGACAAGGAACTGGCAATACTCCACACCATCACGGAGGACGAGCGCAAGGACCACGTCAAGTACCGTGAGAGCACGGTGAAGCGCTTCGTCTACAAACTCGGTGGATCCAAAGGCGAAAAGAAATTTAGCGACAAGGCAAGTAAAGAGGAGCGCGAGTTCGTCGAAGCATGGCAAAAAGAGCGCGAGCGCCGCGAGTCTCGTGATGAGCTCGATCGTGCCCTAAAACAAGCCGAGTCTGATCGCATCAAGCTCGAAGCCGATACGGCTCGGAATGAGAAGGCTCAGGCGGAGCTTGATGCTCTGTATCAGGCCATCTTTGGTGGACCGACACCCGAGCTAGCCGGCGAGGATCAGCTAGAAGACGCAGTACGTCGGTCGACCGAACACTTCCATGCAAGCCAGTCACAACTCAAGGTGGAGCAGCAGGCATTGGAAGCTTTGCGGGAAGCCAAGGTTTCGTTGGACAAGGCTGCCGCTTTCATGCAAGATGCCGAGCGTGCATCCCAAGGCGACATTTTCGGAAGTAAGTCTCCCATCTCGCTGCATTCGACTGCACGTCCGGAGATTCGAACAGAGCTGACCACGGAACGCTAGTGCCATTTGCCGATTTTATGGAGCGAGATGCTTTGTCGTGCGCTCAATCAGCTATGCACAGCGTCCGAGAACAACGTGAGTCGTCTTGCATTCGGAGTATAACGCTGACGCAGCATTGAACACCACCGCTCTGTGCCGATTTGACACTTGCCGCAACGATGGGCTAACCTGTACTCTCCCTTAGACATCCGCGCGAAACACTTCCAGCCCGCCATCGATGACATCGGCGTCGTCGAGATCGACGAAAGGCACATAATCAGCGACATCCTCCTGGATAACCCCTTCGTCGATATGGCTCAGCGCGCCCGCATCAAAAGTTCTAACAAGCAGATGACAGCGGCCGTAGTTGACCTGCAGGCTGAGATCACTTCACAGCTATATCGGGTGGAACGGGCGCGGCGCCAAGCGACCGGGGCAGCGAGTGATCTGAAGGAGGCGAGACGAGGGCTGCAGGATATGAGAGCAGAGGCGTTTGACAGACTCGGGGAAGAACACGATGTCCCTCCTCCTCCGTATCAGACGGTATGAACGGAACGGATACATGATACAGAGGAACGAAAATTGGAAGATGACGACAGCAACGGAGGATCGTGGATCGATTCTTTCTCGGACGTTACTTGAAGATAATATTTATATCGGAAGGTTGCCATTTACGGAGTCTGAGGAGGTGCTTACATTTACTGTATACCCAGGAATAAACTTGTCATGGATGTAATAAGTTTCGCAAAAATGCCCGGAGAGATCATCGGAGATCTGTCAGATCCTCGAGCTAGTTGCAAGACGAAACAATAGATGCCGGAGGAAGTACACGCTTTTACCCCAGACAATGTACCCATTAGGCCTCCAAGGTTGTTTGACGAACGCGTGCCACGTGCATGTGCCTGCCTCTTGCACACCGCAGCCTGCTTTTGTGAACTTCCAAGCCCTTGGCCATTTGCATGCCCAGGTGAATGCCAATGAGATGTCTTACATGCTTTTCTATCTTCCTCTCGGTTTGACGCGCGCAAAGCAGAACGTGGGCTTGGACCTTGTGCACATGACAATGGTGTGTTCTCAGCCCTGTCCTGGCGAGAGCGAGCCATGAATTCACAGATATTGACCGGCGGACATGCATAACCTTGATGCACGCATGCAGTGCGCTCGAAGTTCTGAGACACAGCACATAAATTTATAGATCCACATGTAGATGCAATGATTGATCGCATGGCGGATGCATGTATATGCTACAGTCCCATGGCTCGCCTCCATGATCGGGCCCGCACCCCAATGTCCCTCCGGATTGTACTCAGTAGTATGTATCCAGCAGATGGAACCCTGCAGATGCCCTTCACCGTACGAATGTGGACCGACGTCGAAGTGAAGCATGCGGGTGTCCTCGATACGTTGAGCTATTGATTGGCATAAGCCGCCACTGAGTTATTACTGATAAGAGCTCTACGAATAGCCAACACAGCTTCCCGCCGATGAGGGAATTAATGACACCCGGCGACTCCATTATCAACAGTAGTTCTCCGTCCTGCTCTATCGCTCAGGAGTGGTAGTTGGCGAAGATAGGGATCGCAGTGGATGGTGGCGTGGCGCCGACGCGATGCGGTGTGCTGTCGGTGAGGGGGGAAGCATGTCGGAGAGGAGCGCGCGCCGCGCTTGTCCTTCACATCCATTGGAACGTCTGGCACGTGGGGCACACATGCGCGCAGATGCAACGATCACGCGTATAATCTTTCGCTTGGATGCTGGTATCTTTCCTATCGTCAGAGGTGGATGATGCCGAATAGGCAGCGAAAAAAAAAATACACCGTTATTTCTGGGAATGCACTTGTATGGCATCTGCTTGGCTTCTCAGAGGATCAGCGGCGTGCGCAGCTCCTCACGACTACGGCCACGCCCCGAATATGCGCCAGAGATCATGCCTAATATAGGTGCGTGGCGGGCTGACTGGCGTAAAGCTTCTGGCCTCGATTAACAGAGTCAACTGAATTGTCGGCGGGAATGGCTGTGCTGACGTGCATATGTATGGTTTCCATTCTGAAATTGCAGAGCCGGATAGAGTATGTATTAGTGGAGTAGAGTACTTCATACGTACATATATATGCAGCAGATGCTTGATGAGTATCGTAGACCATTGATGACAACGTTCGTGAACCTCTAGCCTCTGCAAGCAGGTCGGCACATGTATGGTGAAACGGTGCATCTCAGCAGTGGCGCTAGAAACGGCGTAGAAGATCCGCGAGCTTCAGGTTTCACCGGTTTCCGGGGACGGGCGGACACCGTCGTTTGGATCGTCCCATGCACAACAGTAGTAGCATACCCTGTTGAAATCAAGGTCCAGACTGATGACCAGGAAAACGAGGACGGATGACCCTTTGATCCTTCGGGCCAGAGAATTCGCCATGGGCTAAAGATGGAACGTATTCACGGGATCTGTATGACCCTTTGCATGCCGAGAAGGTTTGGTGCTTGACCTCAATCACGGAGTCCCATGCATTTTTTTTTCTTCCGCACGTAGGAGAAACGTTGCCTGCGTCGTGAATGTGGAGGTTTCGCAAGGACAGCGTCTGCATATGCACATCGCAATGAACATACATATCCCATGGGTATATTGGTAGCATAACAAGAATAAAGAAGCACATGATCTAGCTGCAAAGCTGGGCACATTGGATCATGAATACGCCTACCTGAAAGTAATCATGATATGGTGGTGTGTCGGCCGCGCGCGTGGTCCACCGTCGACGGATTCGTCCGCTGGTCTTTCTCGACTTTTCTCTCTGCTTGGCATGTCTTTGATGTTCATTGGCCACAGTCATCATTCACAAGACTTTCCACGCCCGCCTCAGGGAAAATGGAGTGTGCTGCGGCTAGGATGTGCGGTATGCTTGCGTAGCACTCAATGCACTGCACACGGTACGAGCAAGAGGACGGCTGAGCCCACGCCGATGCCATGCGGCAACCGACTTGATGTCCCGTGCCCTCCTCCACCCATTCTTCTCGTCAAGCCATTCATCCTTCGTTACACTGAGGTCGGCCCACCACCACCACCACCACCACCACCGCTACCACCATCTCCTACGCGTGTATCATCGGGTCTGTTGCTCGCTCCTTGTTAGGCTCCTTCACAATCTACCTAGGTAGGCATGATTATGCATTTAGATATCAAGGTATTGCTCGTCCAACTCAATCAATCTCCTTTCCACATCTCGCGCTCTTTGAAAATTTCCGTCGTGTTGCCATCTGAGACATCATCCATCCCGGCGAAATCCTCTTTCCGTATGAGATCATAAGTCCGCGAGGGATTCGACTGCTTGGCCTCTCACAGTAGGCCGTCCTCAAGGACAAGGACCGTAGACTTCCTGTGACCATCGGCTTCACCTTATCTGCTTGAACGACAGTTCCAGTCCTTTTCAGGGTTATCCTTCGCCATGGCGACCGTCGCCACCACGGCGACTGCGCTGCTCACCTCGACGGTGACGCGCACTCTCGCTTCCACAGCTGCTTCGGCATCAGCAAGCCAAAGAGCCGTGCCGCAAGGAGGTATCCTGGAAGGCATCAATCCCTCCGAATACGACCCAAAGGTGAGGACAGGGCGGATATTCTACGGGAAAACTTCATGAACTTGGTCGGCGCTGACATATCGCTATCCTAGCACCCAATTATCTTGTTTATTATCCAAGCAGGCATCATCATTATATTTTGTCGTCTATTGCATTACCCGCTGTCTCTGATACGCCAGCCTCGAGTCATCGCAGAAGTCATCGGCGGCATCCTGCTAGGCCCGTCGGTCATGGGCCGCATTCCAGGCTTCACAGCAGCCATCTTCCCGGATGCCTCTATTCCCAATCTTAACCTAGTCGCTAATCTTGGATTGATCCTCTTTCTGTTCCTCGTCGGCCTCGAAGTGGATTTGCGATATTTCGTCAGCAACTGGAAGGTTGCCCTCAGCGTCGGTACGGCCGGCATGGCATTGCCCTTTGGTCTCGGCTGTGCCATCGCCTGGGGCCTTTACAATCAATTCCATGATGATCCTGGGACTGTGCCTATTTCTTTCGGCATCTACATGTTGTTCATTGGTGTGGCGATGGCTATCACGGTAAGATGCTTTGGTCCCATTGTGATTATCACAATTGCTGAACTATGACCTAGGCCTTTCCGGTTCTGTGTCGCATCTTGACTGAATTAAAGCTGCTACAAACGCCTGTGGGCGTCATTGTGCTTTCGGCCGGCGTCAGTAATGACGTTGTGGGTTGGGTTCTGCTTGCGCTGTGCGTAGCTCTCGTCAATGCAGGAAGCGGACTCAGTGCGCTCTGGGTATGTTCTACAACTTGAAAGTGACAGCTGATATGGCCACGAAGACTGACGCATTCAATCTAGGTCTTGCTCACATCGATTGCTTTTATTCTTTTCTTGGTCTTCGCAGTGCGGCCCGCATTCATGATGATCTTGCGTCGATCAGGCGCACTCCGGGACGGGCCCTCCCAAGGCATCGTCACTCTAACACTCATGATTGCGTTGGCATCTTCCTTCTTCACTGGAGTCATTGGTATCCATCCCATCTTTGGTGCATTCCTTGCTGGATTGATTTGTCCTCATGAGGGAGGTTTTGCGATCAAGGTCACCGAAAAGATCGAAGATCTCGTCAGCGGACTTCTGCTGCCACTCTACTTTGCACTCTCAGGACTCGCGACAAATTTGGGATTACTAAGCGATGGCATTACATGGGCATACGTCGTTGCGGTTATTTTCGTCGCATTCTTCGGAAAGTTTGCTGGCGGTACGATCGGAGCCCGGATGAATGGCCTCGTCTGGCGGGAATCCTTCACGATCGGCGTCCTCATGTCTTGCAAAGGTCTTGTCGAACTGATTGTGCTGAACATCGGTCTTCAAGCGCGGATTCTGAGCACCCGAACGTTTACCATTTTCGTCATTATGGCGCTGGTAACCACCTTTTCAACGACACCACTTACTTCGCTTCTTTATCCGCCTTGGTACCAGCGTAAGCTCGAAGCATGGAAACGGGGCGAGATCGATTGGGATACCGGCAAACCCACAAGCGATGGCGTCGTTGGAACTGCAAGCTTCGAAGCAGAAAAGGCTGAGTCTGCGCCTGTTAAGAAGCTTTTGGTCTATCTCCGACTTGACACAATGCCGACTGTCCTAGCTCTTGTGTCACTCTTTGGCGACAGAGCCGAGATCACATCCCGAGAGCATCCTTCTTTGGTCGGGCAAGAAGATCTTGACGCATCAATAGTCCTTCCGAGCAGGAGCGTACAGGTTCATGGGGTACGAATGGTTGAATTGAACGAACGAGGGTCCACAGTCATGAAAGTGTCCGAGGTGGAAGAGTACACCGTCTTCGATCCTGTGCTAAATGCATTCCGAGTGCTGGGTCAGATGTTCAACCTGGCAGTATCTGGGGAGGTATGCTTAAAATCCTTACAGGAACAATGCCTTTTACAGCCAAAATTCTAACATTCATCCAGGTGACAATTCAACCAGAGAGTAGCTTCGCCGAAACCATTGCCAGCAAAGCGCAAGAGGAATCCTCCGATCTCTTGCTTCTCCCTTGGACTGAGACAGGCACTATCAGTGAAGCGCAGGCCATCTCGGACAGCAGCGTCAAGAACAAGCTCGCTAGCGCCTCCTATGCAGACTTTGTCGCTCAGGCCATGGAATCTGTGCAGTGTAACACTGCAGTCTTCATCAACAAGGGTTTTTCAGGTACGTCTCCGATGATACGACCAAAGCCAGAATGATCAAAAGCTAACCGATCTCAGGATCTCCCAAGCAACGACCAACGATATTACACCGCTCCTACAGTGGAATTAGCATGCGAAGCCATCAGCATGACCGAACGAAAGCACTCTCTCGCCTCCACCACATCTTCATGCCCTTCTTCGGCCTTGGCGCCGACGACCGCGTAGCCCTCCGCCTCGTTCTCCAACTCGCGCAAAACCCCGAAGTCACCGCAACCATCGTCTACTTCAAATCGAGCGAAACTACCTCTACCTCTCCTCCTGTCACTCGCGAAATCGTGGCTCCCAAGGACGACCGATCCCGACCCGCCGACGTCTCCCGCGCCCACTCCTCCGCCTCAAGCGCCAACTCCTCCGCCAACGTCGAAGACGCCTTTTTCGCCGCGATGCAGCGCTCACTACCCGGGGACCTCGCCCGCCGTGTCATTTTCGAACATGCGGGACGCAGCGTGGCTCCCGTTGATGCCGCACTTCAGCGGGCCCAGAGCGAGGTTGCACAGCATCCGCGCCAGGATGGCGACATCATCGTCCTGGGCCGTCATCTCGAGGCCTTCTCCGATCAGCGGCAGTCTGATGGCACGCCGGAATGTCTCGGCGCCGCGGCGGAGCAGATACTAACAAGCGGCATCCGGGCGAGCTTGCTCGTCGTCCGGGCGCGGACGCAGGCTGTTGAGCGGTGAAGACATCTGTCCAACATCGGTTGCAGATTTTTCCCTTCTGGAAATTTATTGGGAGGGGTTCATATATGGACTGGCGTTCTTCTTGTTTTTGGGAGGTGGCGTGGCTTCACGATGACGATGGAAACGATAAATGATCATGACAATACACCAAGGGAAAGACTTTTGGTGGGGGTGCGCCTCTAACATGTTTTTGACGTTGGCTTTTTGCACACATCTATATGCATATTGCAATTTGGGTAAAACTTCAAGGGCGATCACGATTAACGGAAAGGCATTTCCCTCTTCTCTGGGACTTATGAGTAAGACGGCAAGGCATTGAAACTAAGACCATTGCGAAGAGTGGTGTTCTCATCCATGAGCTGAAACCCGTCGGGCGGGTGAAATTTAGGCTCTACATTATCTGAATGTATTGGATTGCTGCCCACCTACAAGGCTCACGCCTATTCGATAATTTGTGTCTGGAAACGAAGTTGCGGGCGTACAGACTCATGATCGTAACAATAAAATTGGGGTCGTGCCGATTCGGCTTTCATCTATGTACCATCTACCTCGGCGATCCATTCCCTCTCTTCGGAAAGTCGCCTGGACATGCTTGGGGGAATGCAAAAGTTCATGTATTAAAAAGACTGCTCATGGGTATAACTCCCCGGTCCGCGTATACCCTCACGCCGGAAGGTTTCTCTGCATATGCATTTCAATGCCGCTGCTTCTTTCGACCAAGCGTGTTCTGAAACGCCATGGGCGTTGAGGTCATCTGTAGATTTGAAAATGCCGTCATTGCGCGTTTCAGGTGGCTGGAATGTGGTGTCGGTTGGGCCGTCATCATCGCGGCTGGCTCGGCGGCAAAGTAGGATGAGCCCTTGAATGAACTGGTGGGCGAAGGAGGCTGTGAGAGGAATCTTCTGGTGTCTGCATCGTCTCTGATAACAACGGACTTGCCGTTGGCACGTGGTGTTTCTGGACGAGAGACTTCTCCGGAATTCCGAGCTGTGACGTCGACAAAGTCTTCGTCTTCGTACGAGGTGACCGGTGATGAGAGTTCAGATCGAGCTTCGTCTGATGATGACAGAATGTGCTCGGTGGTGTGATGAACGGGAAGGAAATTATTAGGGGCGTCGCTGGAATCGTACCAAGATCGGGTCGGACGATGCGTGGCACGCCGGCTAGGGATGGGGCGCATGGAACGGCTTGAGCTGGGTCGCTGCCAGAGTTGTGTGAGTGAGAAGTCGGAGCGAGCTGAAGGGAGCGCTCGTCGAGGACGCTGTTCGCTCTTTAGAGCAGGACGGATACGCGCTGAGTGGATGTGCTTGATGGCGGCATTCAACGACAATTCGATCGCGACGTGATTTCGCACTCGGTCCAGCTTTGGCCAAGTTGCCTTTTCACCTGATGCAACGGCCTTAATCATGAAATCCAGCTCCGGATTGGCGAGCACTTTGAGCCAAGGCACCCAGGAGATATCGGGCAAGATGGTGATGTCGCCATGATACTTTTGGCCCAGAACCGAATGGCCCATCTTGACAAGAGAGAAATCAAACCCGCGATCCATTAGGCCGTCCAATGCGTAAATGCAAGAAGCTTGGGCTAGCCGCAGACCTTTCTTGACAATTGACTTTTGCAGAATACTTTGCTCAGAGATGGTGTAAAGAGGCGTGTCCACGTTTCCATCGAGGAAAGGTTGCACGTGAGGGTTGACTTGAGAGACTATAAAGTTGTTGACGTTGAATAGTCGCTCCATCGTGCGAGCTGGGAGATCGCCTTCAATCGAGCCGTCGATCCATTTGTCGTCTAGATGTCCCCATAGAGTAATTTCGCCAGTCTCGGGATCCTTGGCACGTAATCCCGGAGGTTCGAAGACACCAGGAAGGGCGCACGACGATGCGACTGCGGTCCACACCACCACATTTGGCGATGTTTGGTAGTTGAGTAATCGCGGTAGGTTGAATTTGTCTCTTGATGAGACGTGAATGTTGAGGATTCTGCCAGAGTAGTTGTAGGCCTCGCGGAAGGTCACGTTACCAAGCAGGCGCTTCATGACGCGACAGAGATTGTGGATGTTGAAGGCGCAGCGGCCTCGTGCGAGATTGAATGCCATGCCTGCTGGGCCTTGGATCTCGTCAAAGCCTTGGAAAACAGATAGATCACCTCGGCAAAGCTCCTCTAATTGTGCTCCGACCTCGTCTGCTTTCTGTGTACACAGAACCGAGCCGACGATGCTGCCAGCTGAGGAACCACAGACAACGCGTGGTAAAAGATCTTCCTCCAGGAGACATTTTACAACACCTGTACGACGTTAGCAAACCAAGGTACTAGACATTTGGAAAGCATGATGCGTACCGATATGACACATGCCGAGCGTGCCACCTCCAGACAGCATGAGTCCTGTATTTCCAAACGACTGCCTTGCCGCCTTCATGTCTACCAGGATCTTCTCCACCTCTAACGGGTCTGCCAGATCGCAGTAATGAGCGATACGCTCTATTGTGTATTTGACGACTTCGGTGTACTCTTCTATCAGAGTCTTGGTGCCTGACCAAGTGTGCTGATACAATCGCGCGTTGCACATGCCTCCCAGATCCCGTGTGAGACCACTCCGGACGAGAGAGACCATTTCTTCCATGTCTCCTTTCCGATGTGCCTCCTTCAGCATCTCCAGCCGCGAGCGGATGAGCCGCATGTTGCATTCGTCGGATTCCTCATCATACTTCCACCGATGATTGCCCTCCAGGATATCGAGCTGTCGAGCGTACTCTCGATATTCCTGTGAAGTCCTTGAATTTTGGAGACGGGTGAAGAGTATGTCGACGGGATCGTCCATGTCATCGACAATGCGTTGGGTCCGAGCGATGTCCTCATCTTCCGACTCTTCCACCGCTTGGTCTAGAGCCTGATGCGATTGCTGACGCTGATGCTGTGGTTGTGGCTGTTGCCGCCGTGATGTTCCGTTTATATATTCTTGGGCCAGCTGTGCAGCAGAAGCCGCAGTTCGTAGCGTTCTGGCCCATGATGTGGTGCTTTTTTGTGCGCTGGTGGACTGCGCGGGAAAGGACGTCGGATTGTCATTTCCAGCGGCACAGTTCCACGAGGAAGGAATGCCTTTGGACGTAGCCATGCGGGCCAGCCATATACGGCGAACGTGGAGTCGATTGTTTCAAGAGCGTCGGACTTTTACATGACTTGGAAACGGGAGCCAGGCGAGAAGTGAATTGCGATTGACGTCGATGTGAGGAGACAGAGGCAGAGGGCGAGTGGTGGGTGCAGCTGGTATGTGGACAACGGGCTCGTGGAATTATTATCTAGTTCGGCTCTAATTTGGCGTAATGGTAGACGTGCTTGCATTCGGCTGGGCTTGAAGATCACAAGCAGGCTACAGTGCAATTCACTACTGATTCAAGTCCCAGCTCTCGCCGGGCAGCACCACCACCACCACCACCATCCCGAGCAGCAGCAGCAGCAGTAGAGAGGCGGAGTCACGAACATGCATGGGACCTCGATTGGGGGGGGCGGGACCCGGCGACCTACACATGATGCAGTGGGTTGCAGATGTGTGTGCAGGTGACTGGTGAGTACGTGACAATGACCGCCGCCAGCGGAATATTCGGTGGGTGTGGGCCTCGCACCGTTGAGGCTTTGGGGGGAACTTTGGGCTCATTATCCTAGTAATATAGTATTGACTGTGCACGATTACGCCTCATTACGTGAACGTCATGCCATGCTGTATACGCGATGTGATTTGAGTCGAACGTATATTACAGGCGTACATTTTCATAAGATATGGTTGACCATGTAGACGCAGCATTAGGAGGCCTGAGCCTAAGCTGCCCAACAGAGGAAGTCGAATGACGAGGGAAATTTGTGTGCACAACTGCTGTGTGGGCGCGAGGTGTTGATGTTCGTGTGCTGCAGAGAGCACTTTCCATCAACACGCGTTCGATTCATCCCTACAGGACCACAATTGTGTAGCGATGCACAGATATGATCAAGCCTTTCGGGTTATCCTAGTAGCTGGCGCTCGTATGGCAATCAATATGACGGTCAGTGGAGTCGCTTTGAAAGGTGAACTTTGGGTTCGCTGTAACACATTAGAGCTGGATATTAACAAAAAAACCCGGGCACATGACGAGGATGATCGCGGCGCTGGTCAAAGTGATAATGGGAAGTCACATCATACACCTGGGCGTGTAGCATTTCTCGCGACAATGCCGTACGCACCATGTCGTTGTCCGCTCTCAGCCTTTCAAACTTAGAATAACAAGTAGACGGTGGGCACACTCGTGGGCGGGAAAAGGCCTCCAAAGTGCTCCTGAACAAATTCAACTGAGGGCGAAGGCTGGCGAGTGGAGGGGGTGGGGAGAGGCTACATTGTCAAACCGCGAGAACCCCAGCAGTGTGGTATCGAGATGGCTGCAGACGGACTCGCGGGTCCCTGGTTCCGTCTGAAGTATCGGCAGCAACAACTCGTCGGTGTGCGTACTCTCGGCGGATTGCGCACCTGGTATCGTAGATGATGAAGATCCCCCGCAGACCGCTTACGAAGTTCAGGACGACCCGGTCATGATGCTGTATTACCATCATGACCAACACACTTATGTTGGAAACATTGATCTTACCCGTCTGTATGACCCTGAACAACAATCTCGTCACCTCGCGAACGGCACGGCGACAGCGTACGACATGCGATCAAGGTTCCCGATATCCACGATGTTCTCTCCGTTGCTATGACGGGCGGATGATCATCTCCAGGCCAAACGTGAATCACAAGACCGGGGCGAGCGGATGACGAACGGGGGCGCATTCGGACTTCCCAGCTGAATTAACAAGAATAAATCAAGGTTGTCTGTGGAAGACTCCATAAGACTCCATGCCCAGGTGCGCATCATCATCATTCCACGGTTACTTTATGGTCCTGCCCAACTTTAGGAAGCCCGCCGTCCAGGATCCGCTGTGCGTCATTTCGGTTGTCCGAGCGTATCGTTATCAGCGTCCAGGTGATTTGTTGTCATCACATGCCAATTGCTCAAAATCCTGGCGGAAGGAGCTGGAGCGTGTCTTCCATTTTCTATTATTGGTGACGAAAAGTGTATCATCGGCAGTCGAATATTGTAAGGCTTCCGTCTCATCACATGGTAAACTCAGTCCGGTTGAAAGAGACATCTAAGCACCACCAATTCACATATACCGCGGAACCTGCCTTTCCCATGTGCTGTGCCATATCTGTAAGCATGCATGTGCAGGAGACTGGCAGTGAACACAGCATGCCTTCATTTGCCTATCTAGGCAGACACAGTACAAGCGATTCTTGTGGGTGTCCAAAGTTGTTCTGAATTTGAAAGCCCGAGTACTCTTGTCACTTTGTCGATCTGGCTTTTTCGCTCCGTCGTGCCGTCCCTTCTGCATCACCACATCGATCCAGCGACCCGCCGACCCACCGACGTGCATCCTGCGAGGATGTCGTTCGTCCATAAAGTCGACATTGCATCCACCGTCATGCAGATCTCAAGGGTCTCTTCCGGGGATCAGCAGCGCTCTCTGGAACCACCGAGGCTTATTTCTTGACATTGGCAGACAACGGGGATCGCTTTGCGCAGGCGACAGAATTCCTGATCCGGTGTCATGAAGGCAACAGCATTCACCGTGATCGCATGGTACAAGCAGCATCTCGGACGTGTGGGTTCATAAACAATCACAATGACCCTCCCATTGAAGGAAGAACCTTAGAACGCACTGTTCTAAGGGTTGAAAGTTCATCCCGTGTCCGGTCGGAAAGCGTACAACGTGGTAGACCAAATCTGCGGCGCTGCTGCACTATGCACGATTTCGAGACAAAAGTCCGATAGAAACGCCATCATTACTCCAATTCGCAACATCCACTACCTGTAGTCTTCGAGCCCCACGGCATCACATATGTCTGTCCTGGCATCTATGATCGCCTCTCCCATCACTATCTCAGCTAGATCCCCAACCCTTCTCCAAATTCTCCACCTTTGCCTGCCGTCCACTCCTCACGATACACCAGACCACTTCCTCGTCGCCCTCGTTGACTTCCTGATGCTCCGCCCAAGCCGGGATCAAGACGAAATCTCCAGGCTCGATCTTTTGTTTCTTCCGACCACCCTCGCTAACGACGCTGCCTCCTCGTCCGGAGTGCGCGAAGATGATAGTGTCTTGGTCGCCGTGGTGATGGATCGCCGAGGACGAGTGCGGCGCAGCGGTCATTCGGGAGGCATTGAGGAGATCGCTGACATCGCTGAGCGCATTCGCGCGGGTCATGCCAGAGGTTTGAGATCCTGAGGTCTCGAGTGAGGTGCCTGCAGCATGCAGGACGGGATTCTGAGTGTGGCTTGGAGACATCGTTCTTTTTCGTTATTCAATTTCCAATGACATTGGTCGTTGAGTCTAGGTTGTATTTCGACGGATTTCGACGGATTTTGAATGCGTTCAAATTTATGTGATCGATTTGCTGAATGATCGCGGTCTCAATCTGCACATATACTAGACCTTCTTTCCTTTTCTCCGACTACCTACTGCCAGACGTGATGATGGGTCTGGTCCCTGGCGTGGCTCTGACGTAAGTGAAGCCAAATCTTAAGTTTTGGAATCGCTTGGTTGCTTCATTAGTTAACAAGACGGATCTTCAGGACGTCGATTCATACAATAGATCCATGGCAGGATCACGCGGTCAAGTCTTAATGATCTTGCTGCGTTCCCCCAATGGAGCTGAATCCCGATCACTTTTACCGTAATATACCGTGTGGACGGGATGAACCTTGGGAGACTTGCAACCTGTGACCATCTCGAAACCACGAAATGTAGACAATCTACAAAATTGCCTGCCCACCGCGACAATTGTTGTCTCGCTTTCGCAAGGAGGAGCAGCTTGGCTTAAGGTCACGAATACTACTATTTCCGTTGATTGAGTTTGCCTCGAAATGCACCCACAACCGAAGGGAAGAACATCTTCCATGTACTAGGGTTCGCATTGGGTTACCCAGGCGATAGGGTTACAACATGATCTCCACCTGGGCAGCTTGGAAGTTTACAAATTGAGATCCACGTGTTCCGCGCCCACGTGGGTTTAATGAACAGGTCTTGATGGTTTCAAGCATCTGAGCGGTTCCATTCGAACCTCTGACAAGTGCTCTCGCACGTTCGATGAGTTGGGCGATACATTTGAGAAGTGCACAACGAGAGAGCATCACCGAGGCACATAATGTTCCCGCGCAGTCGCGACGCGAACGCGAGCAGGGACAGAAAATCCACTTTCACTTAAAAGTGTACAGTCGATACGATCCTCCCGAGCTGCCGAGCGATCAAACTGTGGAGACAGAACAGTACGGCATGTCGAATGCCTAGGTAATGTCGAAGGTCGAATAGGGCACCGCGGCTGATGAAGATTCGCAAATCATTCGAGACTATACGAGACCCTCTTTCAAGTTCATCGATCTCTTCAATGAATGCTCACGATGCCCCACCTGTGCTCACGTCGCCGAGCCGCGGGGATAATAAGGGATATTTCACAAAAAGACTAATAGATATCATCAATGGTCTTGCATTGCACGCAACGGGATGTGGTGGCGAATGCCCCGAGACGGCGCTCGGTGATTGAGTTCAGCATTTCGGCCACGTCGTACAGGGGACTGAACGTTCGAGGACGCAAGGCAAAGACCGAGCGGGTGGCGTTCGAAGACGTCAACGACAACGACCGCGGATTTGATGAAAGGGCTTGTCTGCTACGTTTCGCTCCTAGCATAATTCACGTATGCTGTCGACACACGAAACAGTCAAGCTTACCATTCGTCAACCTCGTGCCCATCGCTATTGCTACTGATTTCGACGGATATTTGTTGTATTTTAGATAGGGTGATCCTCGTGGTGCGCGGTCAAAATCGAGACAGATCCGCTCAAGATTTCACGATCGACGAGGCTAAAAATCGCAAGCCCAAGGAGGAGGCTCATCTTGCGCGGGCTAGATGCCGGCCGATAGAGCTGGGGTAAACGACAAGCAGATGATTCCCACCAGGATGCGAATCTCCCGCGGCAGGAGAACATGAGCGCGAATACGGCGGCTCCAGGGCGAAAGCCGAATGGACCTCGGCTCATTCATCGACCACCAGTGTGAAGGACAGAGACGAATCACAGCTGTCCAATATCACATACGGTTTCTGGCTGGATGTACATAGCAATCGACTGTCCTTTGCATACATGCAATTCAGCGGGAGATCATAATAATAATATTGACCGTCTCACCGTTCGTGAAACACCGAGCAGGTCAAGTATCGAGCCGGGTGACGTACTGGAATCTTACATATGTAACTGAGCAGTTCCAGACGGAACTCATCTGTATGTGATGATGATGCAGCACAGTGTGTAAAACAGTCATTAATTGCGGTCACCTGCTTTGCATTTATTAGGAAATAGCCCCGAAGAATCCAGAGCGTGGGTGTCGAACGTCAGCCCAGGCGTGCCAGAAAACCTAACACACGAGACCATCATCCACCTGGGTACTGTTTATTACCTCGGGTGTGTGGTAACCCCGTGGAGACGGACAGTTTGGCCCAACATGCACAGGGCTGTTTCACGCCCGTAAGGAATGCGCTCGACGAAATCAAATGTATCTCCACATGCAGGACGCCAATCCAACTGCGGCGAATGATTCATGACATTCATGTTCGTCGTGGCGGACGATACCATATCACAAATCTGTAGTCACGAGATCAATCGCATCAAAATCGTCGACAACCAATGGCGCACATGTATGTTCGCGCATTGCCGTGGTGGTATTGGTGGCGGCGCATCGCGACCCTGTCTGTCTATCCCGTTTCCATGGGCCCTCCGTACTGAGCAGTAGTCACGTCGCCCACCACCCGCTTCTAGGTGTGCTCGGCATGTCTGACATGTGAAAGTCACTCTTTTCCCACACAACAGCGGTACGCGATTTCACCACCACGGCCAGCCCGGGTGTATAATAATAACAGGAACACTGTCCAGACATAGAACAGGAGAGTGGAAAACTCGACTATACGCACAGTGCACACAGACCTCCTCACCGAACTAGACCGTAAGCAGTGAAAAGAGGGAGCGAACAGAAGGAAAAGAAGGTTCGGCTTCTTTCAATTGTCTCTCGTTCGACTTCCCCACAATCCCCTGCCCCGGCCTATTAGCCCATCATCTCTACTTGATTACCAGCAGAACATCCGCGGCTAAGACTGAGATCCTCTCGCTGGCCCGGTGCTCCACATCTATCTATCCCTTCTCGCGCTGTTCTCGGTCCAAGAAAACTTCTCTCCATCTTCATTCTCCATCCTTTTCTCATCCCTACTTCTTTGAGCTTGTGTGATTCGACTCTCGTGAGGGTTCGTCGTCTATCGTTGTTATCGTCGCCCACGTATACCACACGACCATCACATATCTCTCGTCGCCACCGCCATCATGTCGAAGACCTTCTCCGCCGCCGACGTGGCCTCGCACAACTCTGCCAAGGACCTGTACATCATCGTTGACGAGGATGTCTACGACCTCACAAAGTTCCAGGACGAGCACCCCGGAGGAAAGAAGAGTATGTCAATCCCGGTTCAACTCTCATGCGATTAGACGCTTGTATGAATATTGCACGCGCTCGCGACTTGTATGCTGACCATGCCGCTCTTTTTCAGTCCTGACTCGTGTTGCCGGCAAGGACGCCAGCAAGCAGTTCTGGAAGTACCACAACGAGAGCATTCTCAAGAAATACAAGAAGAACTTGCTGGTCGGTTCGCTTGATACCAAGGCCAAGGAGGCGCCCAAGGAGGAGTCCAAGCCGGCGCCCAAGGCCAAGGAGGCCGCCGTTCCTCAGGCTGAGTCCGGTACCGCCTCAGTCGCTCCCACTGATGCCGCTCCCGAGGAGTTCGAGGCTCTCGAGCAATTCGGTGACCTCATTCCTTACGGTGACCCGAACTGGTACCAAACCTACCACTCGCCTTACTACAACCAGACTCACGCCGACCTCCGCGCCGAGGTCCGAGAGTGGGTTGAGGAGGAGATCATGCCTAACGTCACTGAGTGGGACGAGGCCAAGATGGTGCCCCAGTCGATCTACAAGAAGATGGGTGAGCGTGGTTACCTCGCTGGTCTGCTCGGTGTCAAGTACCCCAAGCACCTCGTCAACAACCCCATCAAGTGCGTCCCGGTCGAGAAGTGGGATTCATTCCACGAGTTGATCATGACCGATGAGCTGTCTCGCAGCGGATCCGGTGGTTTCGTCTGGAACATCATCGGTGGTTTCGGTATCGGTGGGCCCCCACTCATGAAGCACGGCAAGCCCGAGCTCATCAAGCGCATTGCCCCTGGCATCATCAACGGTGACAAGCGCATTTGCTTGGCCATCACCGAGCCCGATGCCGGTTCCGACGTCGCCAACTTGACTTGCGAGGCCAAGCTGACCGAGGACGGCAAGCACTACATTGTCAATGGTGAGAAGAAGTGGATCACCAACGGTATCTGGTGTGACTACTTCACCACCGCTGTCCGCACTGGTGGCGAGGGCATGAACGGTATCTCCGTTCTCCTCATCGAGCGCGCCCACGGTGGTGTCAGCACCCGCCGCATGGACTGCCAGGGTGTGTGGTCATCCGGTACCACCTACGTCACCTTCGAGGACGTCAAGGTCCCCGTCGAGAACTTGATCGGCAAGGAGAACCAGGGTTTCAAGGTCATCATGACCAACTTCAACCACGAGCGTATCGGTATCGTCATCCAGTCCCTGCGTTTCGCCCGTGTCTGCTACGAGGAGTCCGTCAAGTACGCTAGCAAGCGCAAGACCTTCGGCACCAAGCTCATCAACCACCCCGTCATCCGCATGAAGCTCGCCGTCATGGCCGGCCGCATCGAGCAAGGCTGGGCCTGGTTGGAGAACATGATCTTCCAGGCCGAGCGCATGGGAGAGACCGAGGCCATGTTGAAGCTCGGCGGTGCCATCGCCGGCCTCAAGGCCCAGTCCACCCTCACCTTCGAGTTCTGTGCCCGTGAGGCCGCCCAGATCTTCGGTGGTCTGTCCTACTCTCGCGGTGGCCAGGGTGCCAAGGTCGAGCGCCTGTACCGTGACGTCCGCGCCTACGCCATCCCCGGTGGTTCCGAGGAGATCATGCTCGACCTGAGCATGCGACAGGCCATGAAGGTCCACCAGGTTCTCGGCATGAAGCTGTAGATGCAGCTGTAAGAGTCGGAGCGATCTGCGTTTTTGTGGCATACCCTGTTCTTTTTTCTTCCTGCCAGTCCCATGGCCGGCATCATTGAATGTCGGAACTCCCTCATCGGGAGAGGACTGAGATACAACAAATAGAGGATCCATCTCAGCTGGGTCCGGTGTGTGTACGAGGCGGCGGCGGTGGCGTTGTTCGGCAGAGGTCACCGTCACCATCGACCATCCCGTCGATGGTTATCGGATCAAGCACCTCGCTGTGTAGAAGTAATGAGGATTCCCGGATGGTGCCAGGTGAAATCCACGTACGCGTGTCATCATGGTGCCGTTTTGATCGTCTGGGGGATATTTCTGGTTCGACTTGTTCTCGGATGCACCTTCTCATCGGAGGCGCCATTTGAAGCAAGGAAAATTTTCCTTTTGTATTAGCTTTATTGCACATGATGAACCATTTTTTATCACTTGACCCTCACTTTCGAACTTGCCGTGACCAAAAGCTCAGCCTGATCGATCTCTTCTTCACACACTTCATTGGTCGTCCTAACCACCTGGTTGTGATGCATGCCCAGGTGCATCTGGAATGTATAGGTACGACTGCGGATGGAGAATCCTCACACCGTGCAAGTTCCAGTACATGTCTACGAACCACACACGACAGTACTACCAGCCACGTTCATCCGGCATATCAACGTCTCATTTGTTGTGAAGGAACCAAAAAATGAAAACCGCTTGATGAGCTCTTGAAGCGTCACTTTCCTACGAATGACGATTGCATCGAGAAGAGGCATTTCCATTTTGTTCATGTGCTATGATAAATCTGGCTCTCTCCATTCTTCCTGGTCATGCAAGTCATGATGGCGTCATTCATAAGTAAACCATTCTGCATTGCGCTTCATTGCGCTTTCCCACCAAGTCCTCCCCTTGCGGTCCTTCACTACGAGGGATTTCCTTACTTCTCAGCCCCGTCGTGATGTCATCCGCTATACGTTCTGCTCAACCGTGATAGCTCGGAGAAACGCGCGATTCCCGCAAAGAGATCATCCGACAATGGCCCCCGATGCACATTTATCATCTGTATCCACGCGGGAGTACACTATATGACGCTCGTGCGTTTCGGGAAACCCACACCTTCCACCGCCGCCGAATCGCAGAACCAACTGACCTTGTCCCCGCCGCCCTCGTTGACGAGAGCGCTCGGCAGGGCCCGGCCCTCGTCATCGGCCTCGAAGATTTTCTTGAGGATCCCCTTCTTGCCGCCGCCTGTGGCGACGAAGGCGATGGCGCACGCGTGGGTCAGGATCGGCAGGCTCAGCGTGATGCGGCCTGGCGGTGGCTTGGGTGAGTCGGTGATGCTGAGGACCCAGGCATCGGTGGCGCGTAGAAGCGCGTGGTCCGGGAAGAGCGAGGCCGTGTGGCCGTCGGGCCCGCAGCCGAGGAGGATGAGGTCAAAGAGAGGGAGCTTGACGGAGTCGCGGTTTGCGAAGGTGGAGACGAGCGTTTGCTCATATTGGTCCGCGACCTCCTGTGGATCGTCGAGGGCGGTCTCGTCGATCGGGAAGACCTTGGGCTTTGGGCCGTCCTCGGGGAGTTGGTCGAGGAAGTCGTTCTTCAATGCTTTGTAGTTGGAGTCATCGTGGTCCAGCGGCACGCACCGCTCATCAACGAAGAAAATCTCCCATTTGTCGAGGCTGGCCGGAGGATTCGGGGCCAACAGTGCTCGGGAGAGTGTCTTTGGTAATGATCCGCCGGAGACGCCCACGCGGAATTTCCCGTGCCGGGCAAGGGCTTCTTTCTGTTCGGCTAGGATGTATTTCCGCAGATTTGGAGCGAGATCGTTCTCGACGTCCGGGAATGAGTAAAGCTTTGGGGGACGACCCATTGTGGAGCACTTGTCTGTGGAGGGGAAGGTTCCCCGAAATCGGCACTGGCGAATGAAAAGATTCTTATTGAACTTGAGGGGACTCGAATCTTCTATGAAGTTGTCTGGGGCAAGCGCATCAGAGTGATGCGATAGGTCAAGGGCGTTGAGTTGTCAGAACAGACAGAAGCAGAGACAGAAAAGGTGGAGGAACTCCAGCATGGGACAAGTGAAGCGATATGGCAACGTCAGTAGCGATGTTATGCAATGGTGAAGAAGTGAGGAAGGCTGTTGCTGTAGGTCCGGGTGTCAAGTGCAAACTCTACTTGGATAGGGTGGTGATGGTATGCACAATGCAATGGGTAGGAGTAGTAGTAGTAGCAGTGGTGGTGGTGGTGATAACGGCGGAGCGCGTGCGATAGAGGATAATTTCTCTCTAGTCGAATCCCCGCTGTGAAGATGATAGTGAAAACATGCCCGACGGTAGCCCGACGATGATTCGGGTAGAGGAGACGCTGACGATGCGTGATGACGAGACCAGTTTCCATCATAGATCGTCATTTAGCCATACTCCAGGGCACCACGGACGGCCTTTGCCTTTTCTGCTGTGTGCGAGCTCTCCAGGCCCGCCCAGGTTTCCTCCTCGCGGCTTTGTTACCGTGATCAATCTCACGATGCAGGGCTTCGGTGAGGTGATTACTGTGCACAGTACTCTCTCTCCCTCGCACTCTCTCCCTCACACTCTCTCCTTCACTGTCTCACACACTCTCTCCACCACCAGTACCAGCACCACCGATCACCGATCACCGACCACCGACCACCTCAATGCCCTCGCTGTGCCAACCTTGGATGATTGACACTTCGGGACTCGCCGGATGTTCGATCACCATACGTGCAGAAAGGTCCACTATACAGCGCATGCATTGCCAATACTTGTCTATCACCAAGAAGCTCCACTCCAGCTGTGGTCGATGATACTTGAACAATCCACTCATCACTTCTCACGCCTCTCTAGTCACAATCATTCAACGGCGGCGTATGTACCGATGAAGGTGTAAAAGTATAAAGCTGAGTACCCAGGTATTTATGTACATACATTCGTTTCCCTGCAGCCCGGAGCGTGAGCGCTTATCCATGCCCGCGAGCAATGTCCCGCACGTGAAAATGACATAACGGTCACTCCATTAACGTCAAACACCAGAGCGCGGTCCACCCCACGGCGTGGTCCACGAATTACGTGTCCATAACAACAACAACTTCAACACGCGATGGCACCATCAAAACGCGTCCAAAAGAGCTCAAACGAAGGGAGTGTACTGCTTGCAATATCAGCTTTCAGATCAGGTGACATAGGATCTGTAAATGCTGCTGCAAAAACCTACGGTGTCTCAAAATCAACGCTGCTTCGGAGATTGAAAGGAAGTCCTGCTCGAGAGGACTATATGCCACAGAATAGCAATCTCACTCCAATCGAGGAGGAGATCCTTCTTAATAGCATA